>NW_027397082.1:19382475-19563724 GCF_003265705.2 Callorhinus ursinus | reverse complement strand
AAGAAGAAGAAGAAGAAGAAGAAGAAGAAGAAGAAGAAGAAGAAGAGAAGAAGCAGAGGGTGACCTGGTGAGCAATGAACCTGTCCATCCAAAGAGAATTTGGGGGAGGGGTTCAGAAAACTATAGAGAAGGGCTCTGTCCAGTGTTATGTATGGTGGGTGTTGGGGGGCATCGCCAGGGAATAACCTTAGGCAATGTTTCTATAGGTGCCAGCAGCGCATTAATCCTGGCTTGGGGGAAGAGGACATGGTTGGGGGGCAGACGGGGGAAGAGAAATAGGAGTGAAGAATGTAGACCAGTGAAGGAGGTGGAGCTTTATTTCAAATCAGAGACTAAGCATGAAGTTACCAAGGGAGTGGGAATGAGGCCACTGAGGGTGGGAGAGACAGACTTCATTAGAGCAGCTTCATCAGTGAGAGGCACAGCTCCTCCCTTAGTGACCCTTCAGCCAATAGAAAGCCAAAAGGAATAACATAACTGGGAGCGCAAGTATGATGGGAGATCCTGCAAGACAGACAGACCCTGGGGTCCCAATGGACCACAAGCAGAACTGGATAACTGAAAAGGACTAAGAATGGGAAATGAAAATGCACTTTATTCCTTTGCATGGTGGGAGGAAGGAGATGAGGAAAATGGGGTGATAGATGGCATAGAGGACAGAAGGGAGCAGGGGACTTTTTTCTGAGAGGGATGAGGCATCTGCCCCAATCCAGCTGTGAGAAGGATAGTAGCTCACCCATTTGTTCCCATCTGCACCTATTCTGCCTCCACAGGAGCTTTCCTGTGCTGGCCCCCACCCCCCCCCCATCAACCCAGGAGGGATAAAAACACAAATTTACTTAATCAACAAACACTTTTATAGAGCCTACTCCCCACAAGCACTTTATGCATACTATTTCACTCCTCCATAACAAGGCTATGAGGTGGATAATGGCATATCTCCATTATACAGAACAGAACACGAGAGGCACGGAGAGCTTTGTTTGCTCAAGGTCATGCAGTTAGCGGTGGTGATGCAGCTTGAACCCAAGCATACTCCCACTCTCTACACTCAGAACTCTCAGTGCCAACAATGACTGAGAGTCAGGGCACAGGGACCTAGCTCTAGTCCTACCAGCATCATGTTGTAGGATTTTGGCCAAGACCCTTGCCGCTCCGGGCCTCAGTTTCCACATCTGTGAAAAACGAGAGGACTGGGACAATGCTCTCCTAAATCCCTTCCAGACCCAAAGCTGCAATATGCGATTCCTACCCCACGGACCTCTGCTCCCTGCCCCTTCCCGCACCATATCCGCTTCCAACCCTCAGCCCCAGTCCCACGGGGAGCCTCGCACTCGCCTGCCCCGCCCGCTCCCCGCGGGCCCGCGCGTGACTTTAGCGCGCGCGGCTCGGCCCAGAAGGTCACCTCCTTCATCACGGATTCTATTTGCATCCGGAATCGCATGTACATGAAAAATGTGTCCGCGTGCGGCCCCGACTGCAGACGCAGATGAAATTCTGTGCCGAGCCTGATGCGCGGTAACCTTTGCAGATGGCGCCGCTATTGCTGAGAAATGGATTGCTTAATAAAGCGTATCATCCGGCATATTTGCTGCTTGGCTAGCCAAATAGAAGTTGTTTTTTGCACAAATTTCCTTGTCAAATTTGTCAATGTTCATGTCATTTTTGCTTTAGGTCACAGAGCAAGGTGCAAATTCCTGGCATCTTTACTAGTTGCAGCCAATTTCGGCGATTTCGGCGGTGACGGGGATTCTCCGAGGAGTCGCGTGCCCGCGCGCGCCCGCCTGTCGGCCCCAGCAAAGCGCGGCCCCGACACCTCCTCCCGGAAGCCCGCGGGGGCCCCGACTCAGGTTTGGGAGGAAAGGCTCCAGGCCCGAGGGCGGAGGATATCTCCCTTTCAAAGCATCCGAGACCAAGCAAGTTGGAGGGTAGGGGTGGGAATAGGGGGACTCCAATCTAGCTCTCCCTGTACCACCCCCTCTCCCAAGCAGTGGCTCTTTTTCCTTCTTTTGCCTCCTCTGATCGTACAGTGGAAACTGGGGAATAAAGTGAGAAAGGGGAGCCCTGTTCTCCTTTCATACGCCTCCCAATGCCCCAAGACTCCACCCACACCTATTCCAAAGTCAGACTTATCTCTTCCCACCCTACAAGAGATTTCCTGAAAGCAGGGGAGTGGGTGGAGATTCGTGCTCCCTTCCATCCTTCCACAGCCTCCATACCCACTTTGAGGGATGCCAGGTTTCTCCGCTTCCCCCAGGGGAATAGTGGATAAACAGACGTATGCGGAACAGGTGAGGACGCAAACGAGCACACCTTCCTGAAGGGGTATAAAAAGCTGGTCACTCTGCCTAGATTTCCACCATTTGAGCTTCAGCCATTGGGGTAGATCAGGCTCCCTCCAGGCTAATTTTATTTAAAAATAGATTATCCTAAGGGGTCACTCGGGAGCTTGGGCAGTCCAGAGCTCAGCGTGGAGGAGTTTATCAGATTATTTTCACCCAGCAAGTCAACAATCAGCACTGGGAAGTGCTTCCAGGTGCCCTTTGCCTGGATTATCTCATGAAATCGTCATTTCAACAACCCCATGAGACATTTACCAATATTATCCCCCATTTTACAGGTGCAAGAACAGCTCTAGATGTCCCCACTTGGAGAAGTTTGGATAAGACTCTTGGACCTGTGAGGATAGGTAGGTGGCCTGATGCTGAGAGGGACAAGGGAGAGGGAGGGGGAGGGCTAAGTGGCAGGGAGAGGGTACTGGTGAAGCGGTCCTGACAGTGTTACCGAAAGCCTGTAGGTGGTGTGAGAGGAGAGGAGCGGATATGGGGGAGAAGGGGCTGTGGACAGGGTTCTTTATGTGAATTATGTATGAGAACAGGCAGAAGATTTGGGACGTGTATGGGCAAATAGGTGCTGGGGACAGGACTATGGGAAAAGGGCATATGGTGGACAGGAGTCTGAATAAGACATAAAAGGGACAGGTATGGGGAAAGGGCATGAGGGCAGGTGTAGGGGGGCAGGCAAGTGGGGAAGGAGTAAGAGAGCTGGTGTGTGGAGTCAAGCATGGGTGTGGGTATGTGGGGACAGGTATGAGAGTAAGGAACATGAAAAGGGTGTGAGGGGTCAGGTGAATGGTGACATTAAGCTCCAAGAGGCTGGCTATGTCTGTGTTGGCTGCTGTATTCCCAGGTCAAAGCGCAGTGCCTGGCACAGGGTCGGAGCTCAGGATATATTTGCATAATGACTAGATGGGGAGAGAGGTTGGTGGGGGACAGGTGCTGTCCAAAGGTATGTTGTCGCGCTGGAGGGGAGGGGTAGATTTATCATGAGTTATTCTAGGGGAGTTTGGATTCTCCCTTCAGCCTCTGCAGCACGGGGGCATGCTAGGGAATGGTCAGGCCTGCTCTCCCACCCCAACAGGAGACGAGCCCGGGATGGGAGCCCAGTGGGGGCTGCAGAGCACTGGATGATGGCGGGTGGGGGTGGGGTGGGGGTGGGGGAGGACTGCCGTCAGATTATTAATGGCCATGCGTTGACTCAATTAAATCCAGCCTGCTTTTGTTGGCAGGCCTCCGCAATTATGCATCTCATTACGGGCGGCCGCCCAAATGCATCCTGGGAGGAGACCAGAACTCCAAATTAACTTTTCTTGGCGCTGCGGGGGCTGGTTGGCCGGCACTGCCTGCATGGCAGCCAATCAGTGTTGGCTCCAAGGGGGGCGGGGTCAAAGGAAGGGCGAAGGTGGGGGGAGGGTAGGCTGTCTGGTGAGAGGAGGGCCTAGGCAAGATAGGCTGGGGACCTACATGTCCATCCAGAATTTAAGTCCTAAGCCCCCATCCTCACCAAGCAGCCTGCCTGGGTGTTTGGGCTGTCTTGGAAGGAGTCTTAGCCCTGCCCTTACTCCCTCTGTGGGCGAGGTCACCTCAACACTGAGCACAGAAAACCAGGGGTCCCAGGTCCCATCGGTTCCCCACCTCCTCATCCATGCATGACCTGCAAGACTGCACCAAACCTACAAGAGCCCTGGAAGGTAAAGGGCAGAGGTGCAAGGAGAGCATCCTTCTGGATGGGGGGAGACCACACTGGGGGATGGCCAGCCCAGCTCCTGTCCTGCTGGGTGTTGTCTGTGTGTCAGGATATGTGTGTGTGTGTGTGTGTGTGTGTGTGTCTCCGTCTCCGTGTGTACGCGCGCGCCTGCTCACAGCCTGCCTCAGCAGTTACACCACCAGCATAAAGCGCTTCATTAACCTGTCAATCAAAGCCCGCTTCTCTCCAGCTCTCATGCTCTGCCCTCCAACAGCCCATATGTATGTGTGCTCCTGCACGTTGTGCCATCCTGGGGCCACTTGGCATGGCCCAGCCTTTCCCTACACAAACGTGGCTCCTCTTGCCTCCACTGGAAACCCTAAACATTCAGGCCTTACCCAGAAGGGTCTGGGACCCAGTATTCCCTGTGTGTGATATGTGTGTATATAGAATGTTATCTTATCGTGTGAATGGCCTTGCTCCAAGCCATGCATTCATGAGATGGCTGTTCTGAAGACCAGAGCAGCCTGGACTGGTTTGTGGAGATCTAGTTCTGAGCTGTGTGACATTGGACTTGTCACTTAGCCTCTGTGTTAGGTAATCTGGTTTGGACTCGATGATCTCTGATGTTCTTCCTCCTTCCAGCCTTCTGAGTTCAGGTAAGTGTGGCTGATTTTTTTTTTAAAAACATTCTTTTTTTTTTAAGATTTTATTTATTTATTTGACAGAGCAAGCGAGAGAGTACAAGCAGAGGGAGCAGGAGGAGAGGGAGAGGCAGGCTCCCCGCTGAGCAGGGAGCCCGATGCGGGACTCAATCGCAGGACCCTAGGATCATGACCTAAGCCGAAGGCAGACGCTTAACCATCTGAGCCACCCAGTCGCCCCAGTGTGGCTGATTCTTGACCTTCAAAACTGGCTATGTGTGTGCGTGGATGCATGTCTCCTTCCTCAGCTGTTTTCCCTCCCTGGGAGGCAAGAGGGGCAGGGGCAAGAGGCTGGTGCAGCAGGCCACCAAAGCCCAGAGGCTGCTCCCAACCTGGAAGGGTGTGCCTTTCTGAGATGCCACATGGCACCGTTGGCCAGAGTCCACTCAGAGAAACAGGTGCACTCACTTACTCTGACCAAACTCCTGCGGGGCTACAGATGTGCGTGTCTAAGGTGGGCACCATGTGTACCCCAAGCAGGTGATGCCCACTTTTGTAGACACATGCCCTCTACACTCAGGGTCACCTGAAGATTCCAAACTTCCCAGTCATGGGGTCTTGGCCTTACTCCCACCTGCCAGGCCCATCAGTAGGGGAAAGAGGGGATGTTTTTCACAACAGGGGAAGGCTATGTTCACCCCACTTGTGGTTTCTTTATTGTGTGTTAATGAAACCCTGTTTCTTCTTGGGCGTTTAATTCTTTCCATCTATTATGTTTAGACAACTCATTAACAATCATTCGTTATAATTAGACTTCAATTTTAGGCTCCTTTCTCAGGGGAGGCAATGCAGAGCTCTTATACATATTTACATCATCAACTGCTTCCAGATCTCTGGGTGCCACCCTTACCCTGTCCCACTCTAGCTCTTGTTCCTCCTTTTCTCTTCTCCCTTCCAACGCCTCTGCCCACGCCCTGTTCCAATGCAGGAGTGAAGTGGAGAAAGGGGAGCTGCAGTGTGTGCATAAAGGACGCTCAAATCCTGCTGCTGTCCAGGGCTTGGGCTTGGCCCTCACTGACACTGATGTGTCAGTAGGGAGGGCGGGCTTCCCTGGAAACAGATGCTTATCCATGATCATGAAAGAGTGGCACCAGGCTCTCATGCCCTCCAATTCTCCCTGCACCCCTCCCCCAGGATGCTGCATCTTGGGCTGTTCCCAGGCGGATTCATAGACACGCAGAAATGCTCACATGGACACACTTACACAACCGTGTACACCAGACACAACCTCTGAGGGGATGGTGGAAGGAGGCTCTTGTGAGGATTTTTCTGTTTCTGTTTCCAGAGACACCAGTTCCCACTACCACAACTCCCCTCAAATTCCTTTCAGTTTAAGGGCTACTATCACTTTCAGCCTTTACTTGCAAAATCATAGGATCTCTATTTGATGGAATGAATGTCTGTTGAGAGAATGAATGAATGAGTTTTAGAGGGAATGGCATGGGTCAGACAGAATTGATTCAAATCCCAACTCTGACTAGCCATGTGACCTTGGCACCTGATTTAACCTCTTTGAGCCTCAGTTTACTCATCTGTAAAATGAGGATGTCTACCTTCCAGGGGTTTTGTGAGGAGATAGGTAAAAATGTAAGGTACTTGGCATTTTATAGGTACTAGACTTATGGTAGCTATAATAATGTGAGTGAATAATTATATTAATAATTCATGAATAACTAGGATAATCATCCCAGGAAGGGCCTCATGGGTCATTCTGTGCAACTTCTCTTCCAGTGGGGCAGCCTTTTTTATAGCATCCTCAATGGGCACTGTTGAGTATGCTGGTGGTGGGGAGCACAGCACTGGCCCTTCCATTCTCGGACAGGTCTCATTATGAGAAGGGTTTTCCTTAGATCCGTTATAATCAGCCTCCTTGCAACCCTGGATCTGGCCTCCCAAGCCTCTGGGAATCTGCCCCCTGCTCCTTGGTAGATGCTCTGGGAAGCCCCCATCACAAAGTAGAGAAGAGGGCAGGACAGAGGGCAAACGCCATGATGGGATATGACCTTTGGGAGGAGGCAGAGAGGCTGATGGGAGAGCCAGAAGATGGGGTATGGCTGGACGTCTCAGAGGCTGTGGGAACCAGAGGGAGCCACAGGAGGGGAGACAGAGACAGAGAGGGGACACCAGGGGAGAAGGATTTTCTATCAACAAAACAGCAGGACAAATTCTGGCTGGTCTCTGGAAACATCTTCATCCGGTGCCCGAGGCCAGCTCTGAGCTCTTTTTAGCTCATTACTGGCAATTAGTCCTCTGGGCCCCGCCTGGGGGAGGGGGGCACTATTAGCTCTCACTCCCCTGGACACACACACATACACCATGAATCAAGTTGACAACTTTGCCCAGGCCTGCCCTCCTTGCCCTGCTCTGTGTGTGAGTGGGATGCACGTTTCTACGTGGATGAGGTATGTGAATGCACATGCATCACATGAAGATGTCACAGGGCAGAATGCAAATGCACATGTACATCCCCATGTAAATGTGAGATTGTACAAAGGAGCAGACAGTATATGTCCACTTGAAGGGGTATGTATATTTGCATGCTCTGTGGGGGGGATGTGTGAACATATAAATGAGCCAATGAGGATAGAAAGGATATGTGTACACATGTTGGGGACGGGCACTGAGAGAGGATGGACTGGATGTGGGGACCCATGACCGCTCATGTGCCTTCCCTTCCTTAGGTATCCTGGCCCAGATGACTGATCTGGGGGGCTGGGTTTCAGGAGATGGAAAGGAAAAGGCAGATCCTGGAGTTCCTGCTTCAGCTGCATCTCAGAAGGGCTGCTGTTGTTTAGGGGGCCCCTTCCTCTGAGAAAAGTAGGGACCCTACTGAGGTTGAGGTGATTCTGGGGAGGAACACCCAGAATTTTCTCCTCACCAAACCCTTTCTTTCCCAGGTGCTTTAGCCCAGCACTGTCCAATAGAAATATAATATGAGCCATAAATGCAATTTAAATTTTCTAGTGGCTACATGTTTTAAAACATAAAAAGAGGGGACACCTGTGTGGCGTCTGACGAGTTCGGCTCAGGACATGATCTCAGGGTTGTGAGATCAAGCCCCTTGTTGGGCTCTGCACTGGGCATGGAGCCTGCTTAAGAGTCTCTCTCTGCCCCTCCCCCCACCTCTTAAAAAAAAAAGACCTTTAGGGACACCTGGGGTAGCTCAGCTGGTTAAGCTACAGACTCTTGATTTTGGCTCAGGTCATGATTTCCGTGTTGTGAGATCGAGCTCTCATCGCCCGCCCCCCCCCCTCCGCCCCCTCCGCCCCGACTGGGGCTCCACACTCAGCGCGGAGTCTGCTCGAGATTTTTTTTCCCCCTCCTCCTTCTCCCTCCCCCTCTGTTTCTCCCCCCATCAAATAAGTAAATAAATAAATAAAATCTTTAAAACAAAAAGTAAAATGAAACAGGTGAAATCAATTGATTTAGTTTTTATTTTATTTATTTTTAAAGATTTTATTTATTTATTTGACAGAGTGAGAGAGCACAAACGGTGGGAGCGGCAGGCGAGGCAGAGGGAGAAGGCGGCTCCCTGCTGAGCAGAGAGCCTGACATGGGGCTTGATCCCAGGACCCCAGGATCACAACCTGAGCCAAAGGCAGATGCTTAACCATCTGAGCTACCCAGGCGCCCCTAATTTTTATTTTAATTTCATTAAATTTTAAATTAATATTTAAACATTTAAAATTTAAATAAGTATTTAAAATATAGCCAAAATATCATCTTAACATGTAGCTAGTCTTTTTAGAGTATTAATGAGACATTATACATTCTTTTTCATTACTAAATCTTAAAAAATCAGTGGGCATTGTTCACTAGCAGCAAATCTCCATTGATATTGACCACATTTCAAGTGCTCAATGGCCATATGTGGTGAGTGGCTCCCATACTGGGCAAGAGGGATCTGGAGTTTGGCTTAGCTGGTTCCCCCACCCCCCACCCCCACCAAGCCAGTGAAGTGCGGCGCAGTGTGCCGGTGGGAGGAGCAGGGAGAAGCCAGGGTTGCAATCAGTGGTGCTCCTCATTCTCACACTATCTCAGACCCCGCCCTTGCAGCGTCTTCAAGCTCCGCTCCCCACTCACTGTACCCAACTCATGGTCCCAACAGTCACAGCGGAGACCCTTGGATTCAGTCTGAGTCTTAATCTAGAAAGTTCTTCCCTTTGTCTCACTTCTGGGCTTCCTCCTGCAGGGGACAATGGCTCATTCCCTTCAGTTCTGCACCTTTTCTTTTCTTTTTTTTTTTTAAGGTAAGGTCTACTCCCAACGTGGAGCTTGCACTCACGACCCCGAGGTCGCATGCCCTACCGACTGAGCCAGGCAGGCACCCCTCCCTTCAGTTTTGAAACCCTTGTGCAACCCATTCTCTTGAGCTCCCCCAGCCCCAGTCCCCATCCCGTTTCATCTAAGAGGCTTTGGGGTGAGGAGAGAAGCTTGTGGAAACTGAAGTGGGATGAGAGATGGGTGAATGGAAGGCCTAGAAAAGCCCTAAATCCGTAGGAGGAGTGGGGAGGGGGTGGCAGGGATGGATGGACCAGGAAATGATCACAGAATAAATGCAGAAAGTCTAGGTGACTTTTCAGCACCTTGGCCCCCTTTTCCCTTAGATTTTCAATCTCCTGAGCCTCTCAGATTTCTTGGGCCCATCTCAACCACCAACAATTTTCATTCCATCCCTTTATTTGCCTCACCCCTCAGCATCTTATCACCTCCACTTCTTGGTCTCTGTGTCTCTCTCCTGGCAGCTTTTCAGCCCTTCACCTCCTCAGTTCACTTCCTGCTCCCGCTCATCATCTTCCATCGACCCCCAGCCCAGTGTGCTGGGACCAGGGGGAAATTTGGGGAGTGGAGACTTGGAATGGGGGGTGAGGGCCTGAGCCGGCAGCATCTCCAGGAGAGAGAAGGAGGCAAGACCCTCCCAGTCCCCTCCCATCCTCTTACCCCTCCTCCCTCCCCCTCCCCCACGGGGCTGCAGTGATTCCACAGTCTCAGGGCTTGAGGGTCTTGGGGCCCCTCGCTAATGTAAGGTTATTGTAATTGATATGAAGGTAATTGATAATGTGTTACGGTGAATAATGTCTTCAATTTTCTGCTAAATCCCATTTTTGTAGCCATCTGGGCTCCTCCAACTGCCCCCCTGGGACGCTGGGTAATAGAGAGTAATTATTCTCAAGTCATTTACTTTTTCAAAGTGTTTAGTGCTTATCTGTTTTACAATTAAAATGGAAACGACCCTGATTCACTTCCTTTCTTTTTTATTTAAATAGCACTCACCCCCCCACACCCCCCCCACCACACACTTTCAGTCACACACAACTACACGGGCACACAACCCTCCAACACACACACACACACACACACACACACACAGTCTCCTTGGATGCGGCAACATGTCCACATTCAAAGACACAAAAATACATGCACATTTTCTTTGTCACTCACACACAAGCACACAGAACACAACTTTACGTTTGGACGAGGGACACAGCCTCAGTGACCTAGACAGACATACCCTTTTGCCTTTATCCTTTGTGGTAAGAAGATTGGAGGTGGACTTTGTCAAGGTGGAGGACGGGGACGGAGTCACCTTCAGTGTGTGTCTGAGTGTGTGAGGTGATGTTTGAATAAGGAAGGTGAGCATCTATGCGTCCACAGGACTGTGCTCTGAGTGTATATTTCAGAATGTGGGTTCATATGAGGCTGAAAGGGTGCAAATTAAAGCGGTAGTGTGAGAGCAAATTCATAGCCTTGCTTCTGTGTTTGCATGAGTTATTGGTGCAGGCAGATGTGGATGGAACTAGTGTTCACACCCAGTTACACACTAATGAAGGGCCCTGGTGTGTTGCCCCAGCCTGGACACACATCCTCAGGAAAGTGGTGAAACCAGGATCCAGAGGCACCTGGCCATGCTGAGTTGGCCCAGGACCTAGAGCCTTCACCTCACACCATAAAATCGAACCCATTTATTTTCACTGAAAATGTCACAGGAACATGTCCTATGGAGAACCAGGAGATGGAAGGGTGGGGGGAATCTGGAGGCAAAAATGGCTCACACTAACCCCTCACCCCCTCCACCTCTCCCACCTCCCAATCCCACCGACTCCGCCAACTGTCCTCCTTCCCATCCAAGGACCCCTTAACTGGCCTCCGTACTGTTTAACCCCTAACCCCCTCACTAGCCCCTCACCCAGCCCTGGTTCTGGTAGGAGGCATGGAGGAAAGAATGGCACTCAGTGACCAGAGAGCTTCCTGCACCTCCCTTGGGCCGTTCCCCCCAGGAGGTGCTCCATGGACACAGACATTACTGACAGTGGGGCACTGACCTATGGGGAGCCGAAGAACAAGATCATACACACCCCAAATCCTTCCACATGACCAGGCGTGACATACCTCAAACGTCACACCAGCCCACAGGAGACAACTGAGCTCTCATTAAGACACTGGAGTCTGGCACTTGGGTGACCTGTGGATTGGAGGTCCAGAAATCTGCTTCCCATTGTACAGATGGGGAAATTGAGTCACCGAATGGGCCTGGATGGCCATGGGGCTCCAAGGGATCAAACCTGCAGCAGGCCCCGAGACCTATCTGCTTTCCCCGATGCCTACTATCCCCAGGGTCTCTAGGGGGTGAGGGGCTCTCCAAGCCTTCCACCGACTCTGCTGCTGGACACGTGATGGGGGGAAGTCGCAGGCAGAGCCCTGCTCCTAGAGGCCAAGTCCAGGCGAGCTGCCCGAAATTCACAGGAGACCAGGCTGCCCGGCAGGCCGGAGAGTGGATGCTCCAGCCAGAACACTGCCTGCGCCGCGCAGCACATCTCTGGGAAAGGCCCAGGGTTTCTGCTTTTAATTTTACTTTTAAAAAACAAGAGGATGGCGTCACTGGGGGTTGGGGTCCGGGGATGTTTCTTTCTGCTTTTTCTCCTTTCTCATTTTATGGGCATCGGTGGCGGCCCTCCTTCCTTCTCTCTTGGAGTCTGTCTTTTTTGGTCTCCACGTCTGCGTTTTGTCTCTGGCCCTTTCTCTCCCTCGCCGCAGCCTCCCTCTCGCGGGTCCCTCTCTGGCTGCTCTCCGAGTCTGTCTTTCCGTACTCGGTCAGTCCTGCCATCCGGGGCCGGCCTCGCCGGGCTCCTCCCCTTGGCCCGCCGCCACCGCTCGCTGGCTGGCTCCCCGTCTCCGCGTCTCTGTCCCTGTCTCTGCCTCTCCCTCGGCGGCTCCCTGACTCCGGCCCCTCACACCTTCGCGGAAAAGTAAACATTTAATTTTTTTTGCTGTTAATAGATTTAATGTTCATTTGTTGGTAGCCCAGGGGCAGAAACGCGTGACATTTCAAATAATTGTTGTTTCAGGGGTATCCTCTGGAGGGAAATGCGGCAAAAGTGTGGAGAAGATTTAAGCAAATGACTGTGTCAGCTTCTATTTACTCCTGACAGGATCGCCGGGGGCGCGGCTGCGAGATAACCATTAGCGCGGCCGCCGATAAAGCGGGGAGGCTGCATTTCTAAAGGCTCCGCGGCCATTACGGAAAGTTAGTGTGAAACATGTTAAATTATCCCCAAAGTGGAGGGAGTGGGGGAGGCGGCGGGGGAGCGGGCGCCCGGGAGAGCCGCCGCGCCTCCGCCGGGCCTGGGAGCGAGGACATTCCGCGGCCGGCCGGGCCCTCGAACCGCGCCGTGCCCGCGCCTCAGTCTTGCCGCCGGGAGGGTGGGTGCCAGGCCTCCGCCCCGCTCGCTGCCCGGGCCCGGCCCCGCCCCCCCTCTCCGCCGAACCGGCCCAGGCTTAACTAGACCCGCCCAAGGCCGCCGAGATCAGCCCCAGGGGGTGACCAGAAAGAGACGAATTGCTGGGCTTGAGACTGTTTGGCCCCCCGCGGCGCGTTACTGAACAGCTCCCTCAAGGGTGCACAGGCCGCCGACACGCGCGGGGGCCCGCGCGTCGCTGAGCTTTGCGCAGTGCCCCAGCTCACCTCTCAGATCTGCCTCCAAGTAATCGGGTGGCCCTCTGCAAGTCCTCTTGGCCTCAGTTTCCCCATTTGTAAAATGGCAATAATATCTGTCCCACATATCTCATTCCCTGAAGGTTGGTTGAAGCAATGAGGCCATGCAAATGTGATCTGAGAAACCATTCGATGCCGTACAAGTGAGAAGTGCTGCTACTCTTGTGCATGAGCTGTTATTAACATCCTGCTGTGTGCAAAGGAAATACCTGTGCACAAGGCCACAAGTGGATGCCCCAGTGCGTGGGAAATAAGGCCCCCATCGCAGTGAGTTGAGGCATCTCTCTCCCAACACTCCTAATTTCGCTGCTAAGCCACATTTGGGTAAAAAAACAAAAAACAAAAACAAAAACAAAAAACATCTCTGGGCAAGTCTGGAAATGGCAGTAGTGTTTTGGGCTAGCCCCTGCAAAAGCTACTTGACTTAGAGCCTGGGTGGGCCAGAGCACTAGCAATACAGACTGAGAGCCCTGTCCTTGGAGGTGAGGACAATGTGGAGCAGGAGGGAGAAGACAGAGGAGACATCCTTCCCCCTTTGTGATCATGTTATCTCCAGACAGTTTCTTCCCTCCTTTCTTAAAATAAACAAAACTCCCCTAAATATATTGAGATTGTAGCATCATGGACATTATATTTTAGGCCTTGGAACGCAATCTCTGATGCAGTGTCAATGACTCAGTGCATCATTAATGCCACATAGTCACTCATTTCCAACACATGTTCACGTTTCCAGGAGTTCCCCAAAATTCACCCAACATTTTTTAACCTGTCCCACATGTCAGGCCTGCTGGAGGCAAAGGGCAACCAAGATGATCTTTGCCTCCCTGGAGCTCACCATCAAGCAGGGGACTGATATCTACAACCAAGGCAGTGCCCTGGGAGTGCCGAAATAGGAGCATGTACAAAGTGCGGCACGTTCAAGGGGGGAGCAGGGATTCCACTCCCTGAGGGTGTTTGGGAAAGGTTTCTTTCTTTCTCTCTCCCTTTCTTTCTTTCTTTCTTTCTTTTTTTTTTTTTTTTTCTTTTTCTTCTTTTTTTTTTAAGTAAGCTTTATGCTCCACTTGGGGCTTGAACTCAAAACTCCGATACCAAGAGTCGCATGCTCCACCAACTGAGCCAGGCAGGTGCCCTGGGAAAGGTTTCTTCAAGAAAGGGGCATTTGATCTAGGGCTTTAAGGATGGGCAGAGTTTTCCAGGTGGGAGAAATGAGCCACTACATACTAATGACAGTAATCCCTGTGACCACTCCAGACAGCAAAAGTAACAATGATAATTATGGCGAGTAATCTGTGGCAGGTACTATATCAGGCACTTCATAACAACTCTGGGAGACAAATGCTATTATGTACCCCCACTTCACAAATAAGGAAATTAAGGCTCAACGCCATCACATAACTTGCCCAAGGCCACACAATCATTCTAGTATTGAGATTAGATGAAGTAGAATGCCTCCCCACTCTACCCTGTCATTCCAAGACCAACTTTGAAAAGTGGCTGAATTTGCCTTTCACAAAGGTTATGTACTCCCTTTTAGACATTTCTTCAATCATTCAACTGTTTTCTGCATGTCTACTCACTGTCAGGCTTTGGGTTGGTGCTCAGGGTACAAAAAATAAGATATAGACTCTACCCTCAGGTAACTCACAGTTCTAGTGAGGGTGGAAGACCTATGAGTTAATCAACCACAAAGCAATGTGCGGGACACAAGTCTGAAAAGCCCAAGATGCTCTCGGCCAACAGGAAGGGGTCAAACTCAGATATAGGCATGGTTTGACAAGAATTTTGAGTCTGGGCAAAAGGAGGATTTTAAGGAGGTGGGACATGGAATTCCAAGCTGAGGAGGCAGCATGTGCAGAAGAGCAGAGATGAAGGAGAACATGACATTCTGGTGTGTGGCATTTGAGGAAGGTGGGGGAGGTGGAGAAGGGAAGGCCCAAGAGATTTGCCAGGACCCAGGTTATATCATGTCCATTGGACATGCTGAGGAAGGGGCTAGAACCCAATCCACAGTGTATTATTTTTGTGGAATAAAATCAGGTCAGATAAGGGATTCCTCCTTCTTTCATACAGGATCTGATTTAAAGGGATCTTTTAATATCTTATAAAAATTAGGAAGTTTTTTTTGTTTTGTTTTAGTAGGGACCATCAGCCCAAAGGGTGACCAACCCAATGTCACCTTAATTCATAAGTGATTTCACTGGGATTTGACACCATTCACTTCCATTGTTACACTGTCTCCCCAGTATTGCTGGGATTTGCTTAGCTTTTTTCCCCACAATGGGATTATCTAAGCCCACATATTGGCCTACATGTTGGCATGGTGACAGCTGGGGGGCACAATCATAGCGGCTGGGTTGGTTTCAAATTGTTTCCTTGCACTGTCCCAGCTCACATCTCACTTTGGCCCCACGGCTCTCAGTGGACACTACTTTATCTTCCACCACCATCCATGAAGATCCAATGAGGAACATCTCCTTTGTAGGGGCAGAGGACAGATACCTTCCAGGGGGACAGATTGAGCTCTTTCCTTTAGAAGGAACTTTCTAATCATTAAAGTTGCAGGAAACCGGGGCGCCTGGGTGGTTCAGTCGGTTAAGCGTCTGCCTTCCGCTCAGGTCATGATCCGGGGTTCTAGCCTCACACTGGGCTCCCTGCTCAGTGGGGAGTCTGCTTCTTCCTCTGCCCCTCACCCCACTAATGCTCTCCTCTCTCAAATGGATAAATAAAAATTTTTTAAAGATTTTATTTATTTATTCATGAGAGACAGAGGAGGAGAGAGAGAGAGAAGCAGAGGGAGAAGCAGGCTCCCAAGGAGCAGGGAGCCTGATGCAGGACTCGATCCCAGGACCCTGGGATCATGACCTGAGCCGAAGGCAGACGCTTAACCATCTGAGCCACCCAGGCGCCCTGGATAAATAAAGTCTTAAAAAAAAAAAAAAGCTGCAGGAAATGGAAGAACCTACCTCAGAAGGGAGAGAATCTCTTGCTCTGGAGGTGTTTGAGCAGAAGCTCCCTGAAATGGGGCCATTTTGGGGAGTGGTGAAACCCTTGGCCTTTAGAATCATTTGCAGCCTCAAGGCTCTAAGAAGTTCATCCCCAGAGGGTAATGATTTCAGGCACTTTCACAGGATTATTTTGACCAAGAAATTAAAAAAAAAGAATTCCAGGCTGGACATAGGGATCCCTTATTATGGGGAGGGATCTGAGGACAGAGGCTGCCCTAGGTTCCCTCCCCAAAGGGTGGCTCCACAGTTATTCCAACCTTGTCCAGTGATCTCCCTTCTTCTTCTGCCAAGCCCACAGGCTCTCCAGGGGATCCACACCTTCTCACTGTGCTTCCAAAAAATGAACACAGATCCAGTAAGGAGCAGACAAAGGTAGAATATTTGGGATGTAACCATCAAGTGCACTGCACCTCCAACACCCTTGATGTGGAGGTTTAAACCTGGACAGTCCCTAAAGATATCAGTGCTGTGTCCTCTGTGCTAAGTACAGGGACAGGCATACAGAAAGCATTTCTTTCTTATTTTCTTTCTTTCTTTCCCTTCTTCCTTCCTTCCTAAAAAAAGATACATGTTCAGGGCACCCGGGTGGCTCAGTCGTTAAGCGTCTGCCTTCAGCTCAGGTCATGATCCCAGGGTGCTGGGATCGAGCCCCACATCAGGCTCCCTGCTCAGTGGGAAGCCTGCTTCTCCCTCTTCCACTCCCCCTGCTTGTGTTCCTTCTCTCACTTTGTCTCTCTCTGTCAAATAAATAAATAAAATCTTTAAAAAAAAAGATACATGTTCACTGTAAAAATTATAAACTACACAGAAAATACAAAGAAGCAAGCCAAAAATAAAGCCCCCATATAGGGAAGACAACCAATGATGCTATTTTAGTGACCATCCTACCAAGCAATTCTTTCTGACTCTTAATAAACAGACACAGGTGTGTAATTCGATTTAAACAGGATCAAACTCTATGTTCTGTTCTGTAATCTGCCATTTTCATTTTTTAAAAAGTCATAGATACCATTCTGTTTCAATGAATGTAGAGCTGTTGTCATAGTTGCATTATATTCCACTGTGTTATGTACTAAGCCAATCTTCTGTTGATAGTCATTTAGGTTGTTTCCAGTTTTTCACTATTTTAGACACACTGAAATGAACATATCTGTGGACATATCTTTTCACACTTATATCATTATCTCCTTAGGGTAAATTTTGAGGAACAGAAATATTAGACCAAAAAAAAATACACATTTTACATTTGGGCACACATTTTCAAACTGCCCTTTCAGAAGGTTCTGCCATTCTATAGTCCCATCTAAAAAGGGTATTATCCGTCCTTTACCGTTTGCTTAAATAAATGAACTCTTTTTTCAAAAGCAAAACGACAAAAACCCTGATTCTTCAGACCAGTTTTTGAGTGTGTGTGTGTGTGTGTGTGTGTGTGTGTGTGTGTGTGTGTGGCGGGGTGAGTGTGGGATTATGAAGGTCTAGGTAAGCCTTGTATACAAATGTTACTATATGTTCATGTGTGTTCTCTATATAATTTCTACTTCATAAGCTGAAGCATGAAAATTCTCAAGAAAGGATTATCCTCCCACCAAATCCTCCCCTGTCATCTCAGTGCAGAGATGAAGTCTATTTCAACCTCCCTAACACCAAGGATATTTACCCACTGTCAGTCTGGCCACTATCTCTAAAGCCTCCTGGCCAAAGTCGTTAGGGACAGGGTAGGAGGGAGGCCAGTCTGGGTTTGCCCATAGTGAGACCTCAAGTGTTAATCCAGACTCTCCTCAGAAGGCGCCCCGACACCACAGCTGAGGAGCATAAGATTGTGTGTCTGCATCTCTGTGTGGGAGAAATAGTGAACAGGTCATCCCAAATCAATAAGTCTGAGTTGGCCATAGATCACCCCAGAGGGCCCCAGAAGGGTAAGAGAGTGGGGAGGGTGATGAGGCTCAGGCTCTTCCTGCATGTGATGCCTACTTTACAGAGCTCTCCACCACTCCTCTCTGCTTATCAGCTCACGGTCAGTCTCCCTCTCACATATATCACCTCTGCATTCACACATTCACATGTAATCCACAACCCATATAATTCCCTTACAACCACACTTACATTCTCACATAATGTGACTATCATAATTTTCATATCATTACATCCACATCCTTGCATACAATACATTCATAGAATTTGATGCTTACATGCACCCACTTACATAAACACACCCAGTCACCCAATATTCACTCCTACACAGTCTCACACGGTCATACATTGTCCTAAGGAAGTATAGTCACAAGTCCCTCCCAGTCATTGTCATTTATGTTGTTGCAGCTAGAACTCCATACCCTACACCCCCACCAGCACTTTCTTTTCAGACACTCTTAGAGTCCCACAGAATTCACAGTCATACTTTCACATCTTATTCAAGTCTCTTGAACACATACAGTTACCCAGAGAAACTTATAATGTCATAGCTCATCCAGTCTACTTTCTTTACTTTATAAGTAGGATAACTGAGATGCTGAGAAGAAAAATGTGACTTGACCAAGTTCACACAATTAGTTAATGGCAAATCTAAGGTGTCAACTCCAATCTCATGACTCCCACACTAGTGTTCTTCCTCCTATGCCGAAGTCCTTCCCTCTTAGTCTCCCTTCCAGTCTTCTATGCTAATCCCCTTTACTGACTTTCAGAAACACTCAAATAAAACAGACAGTTCTTGAAGAGGCAGGCAGCCAGAAGAATGGAATTTGGAATATAAAAAAGTCTGAGTTGGAAAATCAAGTACTTTGTAGTAGTAACAGGGAGAATGTCTGTAAAGCACCTGGCACAAACTAACTGGGTGCTTACTATGCCAAGCACTTTATACATCATCTCATTTAATTTTTATAATCTCTTTTAGTATGATTAATTCCCTATCACAGAAAAGGGAAGTGAGGCCCAGAGAGGTTAAGTTGCTTGCCAAAGATCACTTAGCTACTGGATTTTGAGACCAAGATTATATATACCCTGCTCTGACTCCAAGTCTGGTTTTCATGCACTATATCGTGCTTCTTCCCTTAATAACAGAGGTTATTCTTTATTGAATCCTTGCCCTGTCCCAGACACAGCACTATAGATACATAGTTTTAATGTACAGCATCTTTACAGACAAGGAGACTGGGACTTGGTAGATGATCAATGGGTGGTTTTATCATTATGAAGAGGAAGACTCTAACTTCAAAATTAAATTTAGATCTATTTTGTCACTGGGTTAAATTCTTCATATCATGTAAATCTTTAGTAGGCTTGATCATACCCAATGATTAGTTCATTTCAAATTGACCTTCCTTCCTTGCTGGTCTGTAATTCCCTACATCTCCCACCCCAGGGCATTACAAGGAGAGGAGCCCTGCTGTGACTATATACATTGTTGCTCACTTCCACCTACCAGATGATGTCACATTCAGGCACAAGTCTTACACACACTTAATAAGGTCACTCTAGTTTAAGCAATTGCCAAGAACATTGGGGAGTAGATTCAAAGTACTTGGGTTCCAGTTCTATCTCTTATTAACTGTAAGACCACAGGAAAATTATTTTCTCTGCCTCAGTTCCTGCATCTGCAATACTGGAATAGCAATTACTCCCTCCTAGGATACCGTGAGTTTAAAATGCTACAAGATATCATTATAGAAAATCTGGCATATGTGGACACTCAAAGTTTGCCATTCACAATCTCACTCATAGAGATACAATACCATCACTCATATCAACCCAAAGCAAAGACAGACACACAAACTTGCAGGCAGGCCATATCAATACACCAAGCTGTACCCATGGTGGTGTCTGGGTGGTGGGCCATCAGAGTGGTTGAGAGAAGGGGCTCTTAAGTAACTTTGGGCAAGTCACATAACAGCTCTTTTTTTTTTTTAAGATTTTATTTATTTGACAGAAAGAGATAGCCAGAGAGGGAACACAAGCAGGGGGAGTGGGAGAGGGAGAAGCAGGCTTCTCACCAAACAGGGAGCCCGATGCGGGGCTCAATCCCAGGACCCTGAGATCATGACCTGAGCAGAAGGCAGACACTTAACCGACTGAGCCACCCAGGCGCCCCAACAGCTCTTTTTAAGAAAAAAAAAGTTAAAGACTTAAAAAAATAGAACCACAACGTTATTATCACACCTGATAAAATTGGCAATAATTCCCTAATATCATCAAATATCCAATCCCTATTAAAATTGTCCATCTTTTTTTTTTTTACATTTGGCTAGTTCAAATAAGGAAACAAACAAGGTCCCTCCAACAATATATTTAAATTGTTATCTCTCTCTTTTTCTTTTTAAAATGTATTAATCTCCTTTCTCTTTGAAGAACCTTGGTCATTTGTCCAGAAGAATGTCCCACATCAGGAAAAAAAAATCACATTATTAAAAACTTACTTTTAAGGCACAAGCAACACATGAATGTATTCTTGGTTGTTAAAAAAAAAGAAGAAGAAGAAGAAGAGAGAAGAAACCAGACATGACAGAAAGCGAAAGTGTCCCTTGACCTTAAAAGTCGCTTGGTAATGATTTTTAGTCATGGTTATCATCCCGGCAAATGCAGAAGAGCCGCCCAGCCCTGTGCGCGTTCAGCACCTCGGACAGAGGTAGCGGCCGGGCGCCAGCCCAGCCCAGCCTCGCGGGCGGATCTGTAAATAAAGCCGCCCGGCTTCCGGCGGGCCCAGCGCAGCCGGTGAAGGGGAAAGAAATCTGGGATTTTCCGAGCCGCCTGCTTCGGCAACGCGTCTGGCGAAGACAATTACCCGGATACGCTCGGGCTGGCCTCCCCCAGGCCCTGGGTCATTTCAGACCTGGGCCCCCGTCCTTGAGCAGGAACCCGGGTCCGGTGGGGGCTAGAGCGGGTGCCTAAGTCTCCTGGGTTGGGGACTAACCAGTGGGGAGGACCACGGAAATCGCCACGGGAGGCCTCTAGGGAACCTCCGCTCCTCACACAGCCCCCAGCAGGCACCTACCCCAGCCCCCGCCGTCCTCGGTAGTTTGTGGGGAGAGCGTGGGGGGAGGGGAGAGCGGCCTCCGGAAGCCAGCCCAGGGCACAATTAGCAGGGAGCGGAGACGCCCGCGAAGGCTGATTTAATTAGGTGACACGGTGCCAGGCAGGGATGCGGGGGGAGGGGAGAGCAGGGTCAAAACATTTTGTAAAAATCTGTTTCACAAACGCTGCCGCTCCCCTCGGGGCAGAGAGAGATTACGGAATCTTTGGTGTCGATCACGGCTGGCAAGAGGCGCCAGGAGCGTGGGGGCATTTCCTCCTCCTCAGCCTCTCTCTTTTGTCCAGTCCCCCAAAACAGTCCCAGGAGCCATCAGCTCCGCTATGGGAATGGGGGAGTGGGGAGGAAAGGGGAAGATGACTTGAGAAGGGGACCCCTATAAGGGGGAACAAAGTGCTCTTGGTCTGATGCACCTCCATAACTGCACCTTTACTAGCTGTCTGATCTAGGTAATTTATACTCTGCCTTAGTTTACTCATCTCTAAAACAGTAAGGACCCTTACCAAGTTAATGTGAAGAGTAAAGAAAGTAAAAACACAATAGTAAGCACTTGATGGTTTATTATTATTACTATTACTTCTATTATTTTATTCCTATCAGGTGCCAGGCTAGTTGCTTATCTTTTGTCCCTACTCCTTAAAACAACTGTGTGCCATAGATATGATTATCCCCATTTTACAGATGTAGAAACTGAGACTCAGAGTTTAAGTAGCTTGCTATGTCACTGATCTGATCAGGGGCAGATCGAGGAATTGAACTCAGAACTGTTTGGTAATAAAGCCTGTGTCTTTTCACCATTCTGCTATTGAGCTGCTTTAGATCCCCATCTGTAACCTCATCTTAGTTAACCTCACTGGACCCACTGACATAACTGGGCATACCTTGCTCCACCCTGTCTGGCACAACCAAGCCCACCTCGGGCACCCACATGTTTGTGTGGCACTAAGAAAAAGGAAGCACGGAGTGCGTACGCATGTACATACATGCATACGTCACCAGAGACAGTCATACATGGTCACCCTCCCACAAAAAGAGGCTCCCACACTCACCACATCACTCAGAAGTAAAGCAACCTGCACACAGGTATCTACCAGCCATTGGTCACATCCAGAGCACCTCATCACAAGGGAAAGGGGATAAGCATATACAGTTACATATACATAGTCAGAAACAGTTACACTCAAATTCACCAAAGAGATATATACATTAGTGTACAAATACACGAAGTCTGTAACACTTTCACATACAAATAAACCAACGTAGTAAGACATGAACAATTATACCATTGTCACACAGGAGGATAGTTTTTTTGCAAGATACCATTTACACAAATACACACAGAGATACATAGTTATAACACACTCACTACCACACACTATCACACACCATCTCATAGAGAAGTATAGAAGTATAACTACACACTCACCGTAACATACATAATACACCCACACTTGAGAGATGTAGCCAGGTGTAGTACGACACAGGAAAAAAAAAAAATCAGTCAATACCCAGTGCATATACTCACACTCCCTAGACACACATACACAGATCAATGGAGACAGGGAACCATAATCTCAGAGGCATACACAAACACACACAAACACACACACACACACTCACAAACATACACACACTGAATCTCTTCCTAAACCCACTGGGAAGCTGGCTCCAACCCAAGAGTTTCCCGCCTCCTAAAGTCTTCAGGGCATGGGGTCAATTGATTCCCTTCCCCCCTCTTCTCCCAGCTGAGCCCGGAGCAGACAGGGGGAGGGGACCCTTGACAGTCAGTCTTGAGGACACCTTATGTAGCACCATTTCCAGTCCAAGATGGGGCCAGCAACTGGGACTTGAGGGCTGTTCTCCCATCTCCCAAATTCATTCCCAGCGCCAACCCAGCCTCATGCCCGGCATTAGCTCTTGGGAAAGGGCAAATGGATTCATCAGCAAACCTCCTTTCCTGGGGAGCAAGGGCTCTCTCCTCAGACCTCTCCCCCACCTGTTGTCACCTACCTGTGCAGGTGCTTTGTCTCAGCAGCTCAGAGCTCCAGCCTGGGCAAGGTCCCGAAGGCAAGTGGGTGGAGCCTGGTTCCATCCTCTGCACCCCCCAGTCCTAGCTCCCTCGGCAGCTGCCCCCTCCAGCTCCAGGCCCCCTGGGCAGCCCCCTCCCTCCCTGCCGCCTGCTCACCCAGTGCAGTGTCTCTTCTCTGAAAACCAGACTAGGGACTGGGGGGAGGGGGAAGATCCCAGGAGAGGAAGTGGCATCTGACGGCCCCAGCACCAAACCTGGGGGGCTGCAGGGGGGAGGGAGGAGCAGGGAAGCTTCTCATTGTGTGAGGGAAATTTTATTTTTAACAGATGCTAAGGCAGATGGCGCAGAATTAACAGAAAATGGGAGAGGAAAGAGAGGAAGAACATTACTGACTCCGGAGAGAGTGGACATTAAAAAAATAAAGAATAAGGGAATGAAAACAAGTTTAAGTGCTCTCTCCGGGGGGGTGGAGTGGGGGAGGGGAGGGGAGCTGAGAGGCAGAGAGGGACGGAGCAGCGTGGTGATAACCAGAGGCGTGAAATTACAAAAGTAAAATTTGTGGGACTCGGGAGGGGCTGAGAAGGCCCCAGTTTCATTGCAAAACTCACTCAGAAATTACTGATGTGATGTTTGAGCTTTTATCATTAATAATAATCGAGAGGGGAGGGGAAGACAAAAGGACTCGTGGGCTTGGGGGGTTTAAGGCGCCAGGAGAAAAGGTGCTTGAGCCGTGGGGGAGGGGGTGAGAGAAGAGTCCTCCCGGCGACAGAAAAAGGAAGGGAAGAAAGAAAAACTCAGGGAGACACAGCAGAAATGGACAAATGGAGAGACAGAGGCAGCATAGAAGAAAAGGTAGCAGAGGAAGCCAGGGGGAAGGGAACGAGAAGGGAAGCTGCTGCGGAAGGAACGGAACAGGAGGGGGCGGGAATGAACGGAAACCAAAGACAGGAGATTGGGAGACAGAGCGGTTGAGACAAAGAGACAGAAGAGAACAGAGACAGAGCTGGGGAGAGAGAGCGAGCCAGAAAAACAGCTCCAGAAAGGCGTACGCCCCAGTGGGCAAGGAAAGTAGCTCCAAAGATGAGTGAGGAGCGGTCCAAGTGACCCAAAGCAGGGGGCTCGAAAGCAACCGGAGGGAGGAACAGAGACAAAAGAGCAGAGGCCCAGACAGATACACGCCTGAAGAAAAAGAAAGAGCTGGGAAGAGTGAAAGACCCAACCCAGCGAGGGAGGGAAAGAGACCGAAGGAAGTAGAGGGAGAACAAAAACTAAGACAGACTTTGAAAGAGACATTTCGAAAGACAGAAACAGACCCACACCATCGGGGAGAGAAAGAGAGGTGAGGTTAGGGAGGGAGAAGGAGAAACTGAGCCCAAGGCAGAGAGACAGAGAGGCTGTGGGGGAGCCAGGCGAGGGCGCAAGAAGGGAGGAAGGGATGGGAGACAAAGACGAATGGCCGTTTATCTCTCCTCCCAAATTAATTGAGGCCACATCAGCCTGAGCCACTAAAACGGAGCGATTATGAATGGGTTAGTCACAGGTGGAGTTAAAGGCCTTCAGAGGGATATTAGCCAAAATTGAGTGGCTTTTAATTTCTTTCTAACGAGAGACTGTGGCTGGGGAACCAGGCACCGCCTCCGCTCAGCTCTACTGCTAAACACGGCGTGGGGGCGGCCTGGGCCACTGGCCACCTGACCTGTGTGGCACAGGCAGCCAAGTGGAAATGGCCGTGCCCGAAACATGCCTGCACATGCAACATGCCTGCAACACGCCTGTGACATGGGACACAATGGTGGAGAGCCAGGAGATGGAGGGAGGTGGGAGGGGAGGATGGGTCACAGTCCAAGAGGTGGTCAGGTCAGGGAGCCTGGGGCAGGGTCTGGGCAGGGTGGGATGTGGGGGAGGGCCAGAGGGGCAAGGGGATACTGCCATCCAAAAGTCCTGCCATTGCCACAGGGTTCTCCAATCATCTCTGACCCCACTTTGAGGAAGGCACCGTGGTCCAGGACTGCTTTTCTCCACTATAGAGAAACAAGGCCCTGAGGTTAAAGAGCTATTGCCAATTTACACACAAGTAACAGTGTCGCCCTGAACACTGGAAGCAGCACGGCGAGGTAGAAAGAGCACTGACGCGCGAGCCCAGAGACCTGAATGTGAGTCTCCACTCCCTTCCTAACTTGTGGCAGAACCCTGGGCATCACCCCTCAGGCTAGGTCTCAGTTTCCCCATCCATAAAATGGGAGAGTTGAAGTCTCAGGTCCCTTCCAGCTCCAGTATGCCATGATCTATGCAGGTGAACTTCCTGTCCGAGGCCTTATCCAGGGGTCTTGGCTGCTATGCTCAGGACACATGGGATAGGATGTGTGACCCAGGTGAGCATTTATGACCACTAGAATAAGGTATGAGAACTGAATTTTGGGTCCCTGGCAGGTACCTGTCAAAGGAAGTGCGATGAGTTGCCAGCAGTGGGTGAGCAGGTGATAAACACCAGACGGGCCAGCCTGGATGCTGAGGCTAGAGGAGGCCAGGGAAGAGGGAAGATCAGTGTGGCCTGGGAGGGGGTGGGGCAGCAAGGGGTGTGGCTTGAGGTGGGTCAGGAAAGGTGGAGAGAGCTAGGAGAGTAGAGGATTTTCCCAGTGGGGACAGCAAGTTCCAAGGTGCAGAAGTGCCACCCTGGCTAGAACAGACCCGACATGGGTCTATGGTGGGCAAGGGGGAGGGAGGACAGAGGGGAAATGGTCGCGCCTGGTCATTCAGGGCTGTGAGGGTCACAGGAGGAGGTGGAACTTCATCCTGTGGACACGGGGTAGAGGACACACAGTGGGTTTCTGAGCAAGGGCAGGAGCAGGTTTTGGGATTTGGGGTATTAGGGAAAGGTCACTACTGGACATGAAAACAAATAGACCAGGTGAACCCAAGTGAGAGCGGGGAGGGGACAGGTACAAGAAAAGAGGGGGCAGCCTTGGTAACTGACTGGATGTGGGTCCGAGGATAGGACAGGGCTTTGGAGAACACTGGTGCCAACAACAAAGTGGAAATGCTGGATGGGAGCTGAGACAGACCCAAAGATGTCAGCTTCCATCCAACAGAGCGGAAAAAGGCTGAGGTTGAGGCAGCAGGGTTCACTGGGAAGTGCGTTCATCAAACATCTATGATATCCAGGGTTTTGTTCTGTCTCAGCCACTAATTAGCCATGAGACCTGGACAAGACCCTCCCCATGTCTCGGCCTCAGTTTGTCCATCTCTAAAATGTATGAGTTGGTCTGAGCTCCTTTGAAGTTTCCCTCTCGGTGGACGGTTCGGAGACTCAGAGACAAAGTCAAGGCAGAGACCTGCATGGGAGCGGAGACGGGGACTGGCCGTAATTCTCTCTGCCCTCTGGTCCCCTGAGTCAACAGCTGCGGCCCCCTCCCCCTCGCAACTCCATTAACACTCAATTAGAAGGCCTGATGGGCGCCAGCCGGAGAGCCCCCTCCCTGCCTCATGCACCTACAGTCCCCATTCGAGGGTTCCTCTGATAGGCCCCCGGGGAGAAGGCTTCACTCAAATTTATAACTGCCCCGCTGGCCTCTCCTGCCTCCTCTCTCCTCTTCCTGCCTGGGTGGAGCGCACAGGGTTGGGTGAGGACGGGTGGGGGGGGCGCAGAGCCCTTGTAGGAGCCCGAGATGAAAGGGAGCTGGCCCTGGGGCAGAGGAAGTGGGAGGGGAGAGGAGAGGAAGAGCGCGTGAGAGTGTGTGAGAGAGAAAAATGACAGGCCCTGAATATTGGGCGCCCTCACTTTAAATCAAGATAAAAGACTGAAGTGGAAAATGAGAGTCCAGAGAAACCCCGGACGGCTCGGGGCGCTAATGGAAACACATGGCTGCCGGCTGCGGGCTTGTCAGCTTCCCCCGGCGCTGCCATTCCCGTCTGATAATCCGGCCTGCCATAAAATTAGACTAGCAAATACCTCCTGACAAAGATGCATGTTTCTCTCTATTGTGCCATCATAAAAAAAACTCCGCTGGTGACTCGGGGAGCCGCAAACTTCAATTTAAATTTACAGTGCTGCGGAAGGAAAGTGATATGCACTCAAAAATTTTAATAACCTATTAAGTTACGACTTCAATTTCATTTTATGAATATTTTCCTTGGGGAGCACGGCTATCACAGAGAAAGATAGAAATTTAAAAAAGATAAATAGTGCCATTAATCTCCAACATTTCTCTTCCATTATCCTTGAAAATTAGGAGTTATTTTTGTTCAGATCTTCATGTAATTAGCTCCCTCCACTTGATTCACTAGCCAGAAAATGACCATGTTCAGAAAATTAAAAATTTGTCATTAAGTGGAATTTAACATAATATCATTTATCTTTATCTATTCCCCAGCTGACAGCAGGAAGCCTTGGCTGCCTTACCGGCTGGTGTGTCAGAGAGGGGAGGGACTGCTCAGGGAGAGACACTGGGAGAGACAGAGACAGAGACCAAGGGACGGAGAGAAGGCCAGCAGGGAGGTGGCCGGAGCCACAGGGAGGAGGGAAGGGGAGGCCTGGGAGCTGAGGTGTCAGCCATCGTGGGGAGGCAGAGAAGACTGAGGAGGCTGAGGGCAGAGGGCAGATGGACAGGAGGTGGAGGCTGCTGGGGTCAGCAGGGACCTGGGCGGGGCCCTAAGAGCAGGGCAGATAGAGGAGTCTGGGATACAAGAGGAAAAGCCAGAGGGGGACCCCAGTAGCAGAGGCTGAAAGAAGACGGTGGCTGGAGAGTGGGCTGGGGTGAAGAAGTGACTTGAGAGACCAGGAACCCAGCAGATTTAAAGGAATTTCCAGAAAGGGGGGGGGGCAGGGGTGGGACGGAGAAGTCGGGGGTCATTGCCTTCCTCACCCAGGAGGAACTGGACGTCATCACCCTGACCATAGTCTGACTTCCAGGGAAGACACAGAGACAACAGGAGACAGTCAGAGAGCCTGGGAGCCGAGAGCAAGTGAGAAAGTGGTGAGAGCCAAGAGGCAGAGGTGGAGTGAGGCAGCTGGTGACACAGAGACGGGGAAGAAAAGAAGTGGACAGACAGACTGACAGCAGAGGTTCCTTAGTGAATTCGGCCCAGGGAGGCTCCATGCTAGCAGCCCCCAGACAAGCCTTTGGACTTCTCTCAAGGGCTGCATGGCTCCCTTTTCTCCCCCCTCCTCTAAACAGCCCCCCACCCTAGTCCCCCCAAGTCAGAAATCATCCAATAAGCCATTCAAACCTAGTCCTGGGTGGAGAGAGCTGTGGCCGAGCCTGAGAGACTGAGAGTGGATAAAGGGATTAAAGAGCGGCACATTAGTGAGAGATTTAGAGTGTAATAAACCCATTTCATAATAATATGTGCGTTGGGGCCAGCGATCCATCATCACAGGAGCCTGTCCACGGCGGGGGGAGCACTGACCTACAGGGAGGGGACCGGGACAGATGGCTAAGGTTTTTTTCTCGGGGTCTTAGGATCTGGGCAAGGGGTGTAGACTAACCCCTGGGGCCAGGAGGGAGGCACCGGGATTCTGAGGGTATCTTTGGCTCGAATAACTACAAGCCATCAACGAGGGGCGGGGTGCAGTAAGGGAGTCTGGTAAGAGGCCTGGGATCCTCAGAGACTCCCTGTCCTTCTGGCCTAAGACCTTGGCAGTAAGGGTGGAAGGATTCTCCGGGGGGATATCTCCAAGCTGCAGGGCTCACAGACAGGAGTCAGCCAGCTGAAGACACCCAAATAAGCCCTCTGGTCCCCCCATCCTGGTGTTGTCACTTATTGGCAATCTGATCTTGGCCAGCGACTCTACCTCTCTGAGCCTCAATTTCCCATATGTCAAATGTAGATAATTAGGCCTACATCATAGGATTGTCATGAGGGTCACCTGAGGTAATGAGTTTGTAACTGTTCTATAAAGCAGAAAATCCTGGGGAAACATTATGATTGCTGTGATTCCCCCCCCCAAATTTGGACCCCCACCCACAGGTCGCCTTGTGATGTCTTCCAGCTTGCTTATTGTCAAGGAGACTTTCATCTCCCAGATGGGATTCTGAGCTTGTTCTAGGGCCAGTAGAGAAATGACGTATTGGTTATATGATTGACTATTCGATCTGCCCTGTTAATAGGGCAAAGGAAAATATTCTCCTGCCGCTTATCCTAAGGAAACCAGCCTCAGGAATTAAAACGCATACTATTTACTGGAAAAGGGACTGAGAAATAGGAATGGACCAGTTAGATCTCAGCTGTCAGTCTTAAAATGTAGGGGGTGGGGCTGGGTAATGGGAAGACCTGGAGATGCTAAGGGCAGACAAAGGTGCCTTCCTAGTAGGAGAGAGACCTGGGGGGCTTGGGCTGCAGCGGGTGATGGTCTGGGTGGCCTGGGACTATGTGGCAGGAAAGAGAGAAGGAGTGGGGAAATCAGACACCGCTTCACCAAGATCCAGCCACACTGGCCGTCTTCCTCTTTGTCCACTGTCCTCAAGTCCCAGAGAGGACAAGCGGGCATAGCCTTCAGCTCTAGTTAAGAAGCAAAAGATACTCCTATAGGAAGGTAAATGATGTCATCTCCAGCCCCAGTATCAACCAGTCTCCAATCTTTCGATCCTGTGATTTATAAGAAATACATATTTGGTTATCTGAGTGACCAAATACGTATTTCTTATGTGTATCTGGTCTTTGTCCAAGGTTTCTGGCTCGCAGTTCCCCAAGCCCTTAGAGTGTTTATAAGTGTTAAGAGAGAATAAAGTGTCTTTTGTTAGGTTAGTGAAGGTGAGTTTTGAACCCCACCCAAGAATGAGGGTGGGAGGTGGGGGGTGGTTGCCAGGAGAGCCAATCAGGTGATCAGAGGGTTAGTACTTTCCATACCACACCACCCAACCTCTCGGGAGGGGAGAGGGGCTGGAGGTTGAATCAGACAATGGCCAATGATTTGATCAGTCATGGCTATGTAAAAAAGTTTCCATAAAACCCCAAAAAGGCCAGGGTTTGGAGAGCTTCCAGGTTGGTGAACACATAGAGATCTGGGGGTGAGTGGCATCTGGGAGTGAGTGGCATGCCTGGACAGGGCATGGAAGCCCTGTGCCCTTTCCCCATACCTTGTCTTGTGTATCTCTTCATCTGGCTGTTGATTCATATCCTTTACCATATTCTTTAATAAACTGGTAAATGTAAGTAAGTGTTTCCCTGAGTTCTGCAGCAAATCAAAAGAACTTAAGGAGGAGGTCATTGGAACCTCTGATCTGTAGCCAGTGGGTCGGAAGCATAGGTAACCACCTGGGGCTTGTGACCGGTATCTGAAGTAGGATCTGGAGGGCAGTCTTGTAGAACTGAATACTTACCTGTGGGATTTGATGCTATATCCCAATAGATGCTGTCTCCCAGTAGATAGATAATAGATAGTGAATTCTCAGGACACCCTGTTGGTCTTATGTGTGTGTGTGTGTGTGTGTGTGTGTGTGTGTGTGTGTGTGGCGGGGGAGTGGAACACCAGGAATTGGGTCCAGGAACCCTAATAGAGTTGGTGTCTGTGAAAATCTGCTCTCAACTTTGACTCAATTCAGTATCAAACTCTCTCTCTTAATTTTTAAGGACATAGACTCTTCGATGGCCTCCCATCCCAATTAAGCAAGTTCTTCTGAACCCTCAATCCAACCAAAGTCATCATTGATCCCTCCTGATTGAAGTCTCAATGATACCAATTCCCCCCTCCCACAAAGAACTGATCAAGGTCACCTTTGGTAGGCTTGACCCCACCAAAAGTCAACTAAATGTCATTGCTAATTCCCCCAGCTTCGGCAATTCTAAATGCCACAAAAGAACAAGGGACGTAAAACTGGTTCTATGCTTTTTCCCAAAGCTCAAGCTCACATATCCTTTGGTTCTTTCTGTAAATATTTATTACATGCCTACTAAAGCCAAACAAGAATATCTGTACTACAAAAGCAGTGAGTGAACTTACTAGTTCCCTGTGAGTCATACAGATACCCTGGTGTACCAGCAAGGACAGAGCTCCATGAGCCGGCGGGGTCAGGGAAAAAACTAATGAGAGAAGTGCCACTGGAGCTGGGCAGGTGGTGGGCAGAGCTGCAACAGGCTGAACCTGGGGGACCGGCTGGTCCAGAGGAGAGAGGTGCATGGACAGAGATGCACAGAAGGAGGAAACCAGTATTTAAGGAGCATCTAGTCTGTGCCAAGCACACACTGGAAGCTTCCATCCATAGTATCCCATTAACTCCTCCCATTATTTTTAGAGAGAGGTGTTATTATCACCATGTATATAGATGAGAAACTGCAGTTCAGAGAGGTTAGAAAACTTCCTCAAGGTCACACAGCTAGTAAACAGCAGATCCAGAACTGGATGTCTCTGAAATCCATGCTCTTTTACCCTGCGGTGCTAGGTGTGTTTGGGAAGAGGGGAGCAGCTTAGTTTGTCTGGAGTATACAATGTGTGAAGGGGAAGCAGCAACTGCCCCACATTGCTCACTGCCCACAAGAGGACCACGTCATGTCTGGGACTGCCAAGGCCATTCCTACAGGAGGCCTGGTGCAAGAAGAATCTCAGCCTTCAGCTTCCTCGCCGCCAACACCCTTGGAAATTGAGGAGAAGCAGGGACAGAGGGAGAGGCAGTCCTCCGAGCACATGCTCCTTCAATGACCCACTCTTCCGCCCAGCATTCCCAATCTTGCCTTCTCCCCTAGCTCCTTAGTTAGCTTCTTGAGACCCCCACTGCTCAGAACCTAGATTCCACAGAGACTTTTCCTCATGTGGGAGGAGGTGGTCTGATGGTGGGGTGTTTAATCAGGGATCCATGGGATCCTAAAATTCCTTGCAGGTATTTGGAGTGTTCACAGAGTTTTGATTTGAGTTTTTGTATAAAGATATACTCTTCAGGGGCGCCTGGGTGCCTCAGTCGGTAAGGCATCTGCCTTTGGCTCAGGTCATGTTCCCAGGGTCCTAGGATTGAGCCCTGCATCGGGCCCCCTGCTCTGTGGGGAGCCTGTTTCTCCCTCTCCTTTTGCTGTTCTCCCTGCTTGTGCTCTCTCACGCGCTGTTAAATAAATAAAATCTTAGAAAAAATATATGCTCTTCAAAATCTTAACAAGGGGCGCCTGAGTGGCTCAGTTGGTTAAGTGTCTGCCTTCAGCTCAGGTCATGGTCCCAGGGTCCTGGGATAGAGCCCCACATCGGGCTCCCTGCTCAGCCGGAAGCCTGCTTCTCCCTCTCCCACTCCTGCTTGTGTTCCCTCTCTCGCTGTCTTTCTCTCTGTCTCTGTCAAATAAATAAATAAATAATCTTAAAAAAATCTTAATGAAAGATCACATGTTCACAGGACCCTGAGGCTTGGGGTGGTTATTTGCTAAAGGTCACAGACCAGAAGCTATGGAGTTTGGTTTTGAACCTAGGCAGGTGAACACTAGATCCTGCACTTTTTTGAATCTATTGAGCTCCCACTATGGACCAGGCACTGTCCTAAGTCCTTCCACATGTTTTAATTCATGGAATCCTCACGACTAACTGTGGCAAACTGTGCATCCCACGAGACCTGTGCAATGTGCTTTTGCAAAAGAGAGGCAACCTATTTCTCCTCCCTTTGAATCTGGGCCGGCCATGTGATTGTTTGACCAACAAAATCTGACAGAAGTGACACTTGGTGACTTCTGGGCTGAGGCCTAAGCAGCTCTGCAGCTTTCATAATCATCTCTTTGGAATTCAGCTACTATGTAAAGAAGTCTGAAGTATCCTGCCCTCGAGGCCAGCGGAGGGAGAGACGCCCTAAGTGTAAGGCCTTCCTGCCAGTGGCCAACATCAACCGCCAGCCATGCGAGGCTGACTTGGATATTCTGACCCCAGCGGAGTTTCCACATGAAAGCAGCTACAATAGTGAACAGTGCAGCCAGCACTATCCATGAAATAAAACCTTTTAAAGTCATTGTTGCTCTTAGCCACTAAGATCTGGGGTGGTTTATCATGTAGCAATAGGTAACTGAAACAAACAAGGTGCGCATTACTATGTCCCTATTTTACCAATGAGAAAATGGAGGCAGAGAGGGGTTAAATAAATCACCTAGGATTAAGGCACTAATGAGTGACAAAACCAAGGCTTAAATTGAGGCATTCTGGCTCCAGAGACCACATGAATTAACCACTAGGGTGTGGTAAACTGAAAAAGGGCCCCTCAAAGAAATCCTCACCCTAATCCCCGGAACTTGTGAATCTGTTACCTACATGGTAAAAGGGACTTTGCAGCTGTGATTATGTTAATGATCTTGAGATCTGGAGATTATCCTGGATTATCTGAGTAGGCCCAGTGTAATCACAATGGCCCTCATAAGAGGGAGGAAACAGGGTCAAAGTCAGAGAAAATGGTGATGTGATGCAGAGCCAGGAACCAAGAAATGGGGACAGCTTCCAGAAGCTGGAAAAGGCAAGGAAACAGATTCTTCCTCAGACCCTCCAGAAGGAACCAGCTTGGCCAACACCTTGACTTTTAGCACAGTTGAGACTGATTCTGGACTTCTGACCTCCAAAACCATAAGGTAATAAATTTTGTTGTTTTAAGCCACTCAGTTGCAGTGATTTGTCCCAGCAACAATAGGAAACTAATACAGAGGGCCTCTCCTATTTAAAGGGAGCTGAAATCCTTCCCATGGGCTCAGGCCAGGCCAGTCCCCTTGTGGTCTCCTGCCACATGTCACACTTCTCTGGTTCTTGAAAATCTCTCTTCTCTCTACCTATTTAATTCATTCCCACCCACCTCTTCCAGGAAGTCTGCTCCACTCACCCTCGATCACACTGCTCTGTGCTGTCTCTACAGCTCCTTCTTACTCAGCACTAACTAATATCGGTGCTAATGTGCTGGCAGGCAGCCCAGTGACATTTTTTATGAGTGTGACTCATCGAATCTGAGGACATCAGGCTGGAGAGGCCCTTAGAGAGTCTATCCCTTCATTTTATGGATGATGAAACTGAGTCCCAGGGAAAGAAAGTCATCTACCCAAGGTCACATAGCCAAGGCTTAAAGACAGGCCTAACTTCCAATTCATAAACTCACTCAATCCGCAAATGCTTATCAAGCCCTCAGTATAAGCCCAGCACTGAATTAGGTGCTGGGGAATCACTAATAATCATAAACAGATAAGGTCTCTGCTCGCATAGGGATCTCTGGTTGGTGAGAGAGAGAAACACTTAAACAATAATCACACATAATTACTCACCATGATAAGTGTTAGCAAAGAAAGTTCCACAAAACAAGCTGTGCAAGTGTAAAGAAAAGGTGGGAACTATTTTAAGCTGGAAAATCAGGGCTTCTCTGAAGACTCAACCATGGAGCAGAGACATAAATAATGATAAGTACAGTTAACTAGGTCTTTCTAGGAATAGAGGGAAAGGGGAAAGTGTTTTAGGCTGAAGAAATGATATGTGCAAAGGTCCTAGGGTAGGAGGGAGCAGAATAAGGGTGCCTGAAGAGCCAGAGTGACGGGGAGTAAGAGATGAGGCTAGAGAAGTTTGCAGAGGTCAGACCGCAGGTGCTGGGGAGGCTGTGGCAAGGTTTTGATCTTAATCCCAATGACAATGGGAAACCATAGGAAGGTTTTAAGCAGGGCAATTAAATGATCATATTTGAGTTTTATGGTGTCCCCCCCCCCAACCAGGGCCTTCTCTTATCTCTATGGACATGTTAGAGATCATTATTACAGGGAGTTTTATGCCAGTCTGTATTTCACTCCGTGCCTAGCCTTGTACGAAGCAGGTGCTCCATAAATATGTGTTAATTAACCTCTCAGCAGCATGTGATGCTGTTGATCATTCCCTCCTCTTGGATCTCCCCTTCTCTGGCTTCTGCACTGCTGTGGGCCCTGGTTTCTCTCCACCCTCTGACCACCCCACCCGCCCACCACCCCCATTCTGAGCTCTTCTCATCTGTTCGGCTTCATCCTTTCTTCTTCGTCCACACTCCCCCTTGGTCATCCTGCTGCCTCCAGCAGTACTGAAGTACAGTTCCTTCTGGGCAGCACGTAAGTTCTGTGAGGGCTGGGACTTTATCTGTCTTGGCAATATTGTGTCCCCAGAGCCTGGCACAGGGCCGGACATACAGCAGGCACCCAGTACATTATTTGATGGGAGTGTATTCTGTATGATTCTGTTTCTATGAAGCAAGAGAAAAGGCAAAATGAATCTATGGGGACCAATGCAACAATAGAGGTTACCTTGGGGAGACAGTGACTGGGGAAGGAGCACAAGGGTCTCAGGAAGCAGGGCAGCTGGAAATCTTGATCTGAGGGGTAGCAGCCAGGTGTCTGCAGACGTTAAAATCCATTGAGCTATAAGCTTAGGATTAATGTTCTTCATGTGTGGCATATCTCAAAAATGTTAAAAATTTGCAACGCCTCTGCTCTCCTGAGAGGGAATTCCTAATTTCTTTTTTTAAATTTTTTTATTGTTATGTTAATCACCATACATGACATCATTAGTTCTTGATGTAGTGTTCCATGATTCATTGTTTGTGCATAACACCCAGTGCTCCACGCAGAACGTGCCCTCTTTAATACCCATCACCAGGCTAACCCGTCCCCCCACCCCCTCCCCTCTAGAACCCTCAGTTTGTTTTTCAGAGTCCATCGTCTCTCATGGTTCGTCTCCCCCTCCGAGTTACTCCCCTTCATTCTTCCCCTCCTGCTATCTTCTTCTTCTTCTTTTTTCTTAACATATGTTGCATTATTTGTTTCAGAGGTACAGATCTGTGATTCAACAGTCTTGCACAATTCACAGCGCTCACCATAGCACATACCCTACCCAATGTCTATCACCCAACCACCCCATCCCTCCCATCCCCCACCACTCCAGCAACCCTCAGTTTGTTTCCTGAGATTAAGGGGAATTCCTAATTTCTAACTGCTCTTTGTGTCCACCTAGATGTGCACCTCACGATCTTTCCCAACCTCTCAAGTCAGCTGTCTGCTAAATTCCCATTCCTAGGTTGTCACCATTCTGCTCCCAGTAATTTAGTTCCCAGACCTGAGTCCGCTTGTCCCCACACCACCCCCTTCTATCCTGCCTCACCTCGCCCCCGACACACGTGAACCCAGGTGGTCCTGTGGTTATGCAGAAATTGAAGAGGGACTCATGACTTCTACCCCACCTCCACCCCGGTGTTACTCCTGTGCTTACTTGTGGCAAAAGGGAGATTGTCAGGGCAGGGGTAGTCTAATCACAGAGCTTGTTAAAAACCGTTTTCTCCGGCTGCTAGCAGAAGGACAGGAACTTCCGGAGGGCCTACAGCTGCAAGGAACTGAATTCTGCCGACAAGAATGCACGTGGAAACAGACCCTTCCCCGGAGCCTCCGGATGAGACCCCCAGACCCGGTGACACCTTGATTTCAGCCTTGTGAGACTGTAAGAAAGAAACCCATCCAGCCCGCTTCGACTTCTGACCTATAGAACTATGAGATTAAAAAAAAAAATGGGTGTTGGGGGCGCCTGGGTGGCTCAGTTAAACATCTGACTTCGGCTCAGGTCATGATCTCGGGGCCCTGGGATCTGGCCCCTGTGCGCTAGGCTCCCCACTCAGTGGGAGTCTGCTTGTCCCTCTCCCTCTGCCCCTCCTCTGTACCGCCCCCACCCCTGCTTGTATGTCCATGCTTTCTCTCTCAAATAAATAAATAAAATCTTTTTAAAAAATAAAAATTTTAAAAATTAAAAAAAAATGGGTGTTGTTTTGAGCCACTACATTTGCAGTAAATCGTTACAGCAGCAAATAGAAAACTAATCCCTATCTCAAATCCTGTCTGTCCACAGGGGCCGCTGTCTCCGTCCCTTTCTTCCTGTGACTTTGAGCCTACCGCGGCTCAGAACCTCTGACCCCACTTCTGCCCAGCTGAAATATTAGTCTCTGGGCCCTTCTCCCCAAACCCACCCATCCGATGGCTCACTACCACCAGATTAGTTTTCCAAAGTCACACACACTGATCACATCTTTCTTCTGCTCAAAAAGCTTCCACGACAGTGTAGCTTGATGGTTATACTCTGAAACCAAAAAGCGGGGTCTAAAGCCCAGCCCTGCCTCCTAAGTAGTGAGTGAGCAAGATCAAGTTGCTTAACCTCATCCATAAATTGGAAGTGAGAGAACCATCTTTACAGGGTGGTTGCAAGGGTTAGATGAGATATGCATGCAGAAAATAGGTATGCGTGACACAGCGTAGGTTGGCACAGCAGGCTATGAACGGTGGCTGTTGGCATATCACTATCAGTGACTCCAGGTTGTCAACTGATCAAACTCTTCAGCCTGGACTTACATTCCCACCCCACAGGCGGCACGTGCATGCGGGCAGGCAGACACACACACATTCTCCAGCTTTTTCTCCCGCTCCGGTTAAGTCCCAACCTTTCCCCACCACCCCCCTCCTTCACATTATCCCCCTTCTATTCCCAGGGGTCTCACTGATTCACATAACTCCATTCTCTGCGCCCATCAGGGACTGCTGAGAACACAAGCCTGATCATGTCACTTGTGGGTTTAATTCCTTCCATGGCTCCCCAGTGCTGTCAATATAAAGTTCAAAATTCTTCCCATAACAGGTGACTGACGGAGCCACCCAGGCACCCTTCCCCAAACATTCTTCTCTTCCCTCTTTGTCTAGTTAATGCCTATTTATCCTTGTAATCCTCAATTTCGTGGGGACTTCCTCTGGTAAACCTTGCCTGACTCCCCGACTAGGACAAACCTCTCTATTAGAGGCTCTCTGTTCCACTGCTCCTTTGTAGACCTTCTCAAAGGAGTAACTTATACCTCTTCATGTACTTATTCAATTGCCATAAGGTCCACAAGGCCTGGGGCCGTTTCTGTTTCAGATCACCATCGTGTCCCTAGGGCAGAGCACAACGCCTGGCCCAGAACCCCTGCTCAGCAAATGCAGGTTAAAGGAATGAATGAGTGAAACGAGTACCAGGACTCTGCTTCAGCTAAACTGGATTGCTTTTCCCATAGATGCCTTTCTCGTCTCCACGCCCTGCACACTCATGTTCCTCCACCTGATATGCTTTCTTGCCAACTCTGTTCTTCTGTAAATCCAACCCACCCCTCGCAGTCTCTGCCAAGTAATCTTGCTCAATATTTGAGCCTACAGTGGCTTCTACCTCCCTCCCTCCCTCCGCCCCACCAAAAGCATCTACAGTTTGTATTATTTCTTTCTGATTGTGAAAGCAATACACGTACATTGTAGGAATTTCAGATAACACAACTAGTACAAAAAAAAAAGAAAAGAAAAAAGAAAAACATTTCAAATACCATGACCCAGTGATAACTGCTGCTTTTGTTGTAGAGTCTGTCCACCCATTTTCCCTTTCATAGTCATGGAAAAATTTGTCAATTTGTAACTCACAACAAATCAGTGAGGTTCATGTTGATCTCATTTTACAAAAAAAAAAAAGAAGAAAGAAAGAAAGAAAGAAAGAAGAAAGAAAGAAAAGGAAGGAAGGTAGAAGGTTCAGATAAGTTTACTAACTTTCTCAAGATCACGCAGAACTAGTGAAGAACAGGGCCAAGATTTCAAGACAGGCTTCGAGCCTCACTGACCCCGAGCCCCTTGCTCCTACCATCTCTCCTGGCCCTTCTCCCTTTGCATCTCTTCCTCCTCCTCTTGCACCCCTGCTTTCTCCCTTCAGACCCAAAGCCAAACTCTCTCTGACACATCCCCTTTAATCCAGTAATTCTACTTCAAGGATAGTCACTTTGGCATTTTCTGCAATAGTAGAAAATCAGTAACAACCGAAATGTACATCCACATTGGTTATAATTGGTTACAGTACCTCCTCACAATGGAGTACTATACATTTGTTCTAAAGAACAAGGGAGATCTTCATGTATTACTCTGGAATAATCTCTAAAATAATTTGTGCCCTCGTCGCCCCTTTTGATGGGGACCGCCCAAATCAGGCTCACATATGGACCATTTTCTGAGACTGAAGACCTGGTCTCTTCCACCAGACTAGTAGGAATCTGCAGGGACTTTTCTTCCAGCCCTGGCTCTGTCATTTGCAAGACGTGTAACCCCGGACAAGTCATTTGACCCCTCCGAGGGTAAACTCATTCTGTCTTCTCCATCAGGCAGGTGAATGGTTCTTCACCAGCCCCCTAACTTCCAGATCTTCCAACAGTCTGTCCCCTCTGCCTAGAAAATAGCTCTCTTCTCCCTTCCCCGCCTTAGTAGCTCCTACCCATCCTTCAAGACTCAGCCTTCATGTCACTCCTGAAGGAAGCCATCTCTATCTCTTTGTCGAGGTCCTGTTCTCTTGCTGTGGATGTCCCTGTCACAAGTCCCATCACACTCAGTCAGCACGACCTGTCCAGGGTTGACTTCCCAGTTAGACTACAAGCCCCATGAGGACAGGAGCAATCCTGTGTTTCTCACCCCTAGCACAGTGCCTGGCACCTGTTTGGGCCGGTAAATATTTGCTCTGAGAGTAAATGACCACATTGCCTTTGTCCAGACCCTCTCCTCAGATACTACATCCTGGCAGACGTTAGAAGCCTCCCCTTGGCCACTCATGAAAAAGGAGTGTCATTGGGGATGCGACCCCTCCATTCCTATTCTTTCTCCAAATTCTCTCAGACCCCAGGGGCTTCAGAACCTGAGATCTTCCCCACCATCATATCCACAGTCTCCAAAGCAAGCTTCTGGATGTTTCAGCCCAGTGTAAGTCTCTCCTTCAGGGAAAGGCCCACCCAGGCCAAGGCCAGGCCTCAGAACCCATTCCCCACCTCCAACCCAGCCTGGGAACACAGTGACCCAGCCCAGCCTGGCGGGCCTGGCCCATCAATCGTGCTCCCAGGGGTACAAACCAATTTCTCTTGCTTTCCCGAGCCCGTCTCCCTGGCGGAGCCTGGAGGAGCCTTCAATCGCATTAATCCCAGCCTGGCGGCGGTGACGAAGACGGATTTCTCCACCAAACGATCCATTTGTATCTCTCGTGCACTCACTTGGTTTTTTTCTGTGCGGATGTTCAAAATATCATGAAAAAGGCGTTAGCTGGGTAGCTGTGGCGCAGCGAAATAATAGAGTGATCCGGCAATGCGCTCCTGACCTTGCAGGACAGCTAATCCATCCGCACATCTATCTTAATTATTCCCGGTTACAAAAGAGAAACTCCACCATCCATTCATTCCAGGCTGGCAATTCCATTTTCCACCCCCACTCACGCCCCATCCTTTCTCCACCATTCCCCTTGCCAGAGAGGCCCATTCACCAGGGTGAAAACACTCTCCCTATGGCAGCCCAGTCTAGCCAGGCCTGGGCCCATTCCGTGGCAGCCTGAACCCTAGCTTGCTGCTCCCTTCCCCAGATCGCTGACCAATGCCCACTGGAGGAAGACTGGCTATCAACAGGACTAAGGTACAGCAGGGACACACACACACACACACTGAGATCCTCACAAAGCAGCCATAGAGTCAATGTCATCCAGACTCTGACATTCAGGCCACCTCTCACAGACACTAGCAGACAGGCCCACCCCAAACCAGACCATTTTAACTCTCCGGCTGCCCTGGCCTGGCACAGACACTGGGACAGATGCTAGGAGGGGCATTTTGACTAAGGGGAAGCTCCATGGGGGATGTCTTGGTCTATCTGTCTCCCTTTCCCAAAGCCAAAGGCCCCACCCACTGTATCCGTTCAGGCCCACTCATGAATACAACCTGAGCAACTGGAGAGCAAGGTGAAGCAGGGCAGATGGAAAAAGCAAAAGAAGAGGAGAGAGCAGAAGGAGTCTGAGCAGAGGTCATGCAAATGGGAGACAAATGAAGAAGGGAAGGGAGGGTAGGCATGCTGTGGTGAGAAGATCATGGAGACGGTTTGTGCAAGTGTCTGTTTGTGTAACACAATTTGAGCTAATTGTACCAGATTCACTTTGGGGATGCCTGTGCCCGTCTCTAAAGCCCTTTCTAATTCTACCCCTTCACGTACAATTTTCAGATCCCTCATTCTAATGATTGTAATGCAATCAGCAAAACTAAGCATGTAATTGTCTTGGCTCTGTGCTTGACCATGGTGGCTCCTGGGAACCCCAGCTCCCAGTTCCCATGCGCTCCTCCACCAACCCTTCCCTCCCTCCTCTTTTACCCCTCTTTTCAGTCTTCAGCCAACAAGGACACACTGAGGCTTCTTCGGCTCTGGGGGCTGTGAGAGAAATAGAAGGAGGAATTTTAGTCCCCCCCCCCCCCCCGGCTTTGTGAAGCCCAGATCTAAGGAAAGGAGAAGGGACACTGGGTGTCTAGGCCAGAACTGGGCAGTGGGGACTGCCTGCTGGCCCAGCCTGGCCAGATTATTGGGGTTGGAGAGGAAGCAGGGCTTCCCGGAAGAGTTCCGTGGGCTCTCCCTCCCCTTCCCAGAAGCAGCAGGCAGCCTGGGCTGGGCCTGTGGGGCTGTGTGCAGGGGAAGGGCCATTTGTCCCGAGACAATGGCAGGGAAGGGGTCTCGAAGCGGCTGTTGAGAGCCAATTTGTAGTGGTGACGGCCGGCCGAGGTTGCTCCAAAGGCCGGGAACAGCTGGAGCTCCGGGTGACTGATGGGTGGGCCCAGGAGAGGGGCCATTGGTCTGGCAGACACAAAGGCTCCGATGGTGCTCGGATGGAGCCCGTCAAAATCATTAAGTGCGGTAGATGGGAGCCGCGGATTTCAGATGGGGCCAGTGGTTGGGGGGAAGAGGTCAGGAGTCGGGCCCTCCCTCCCTGAAGCCCCTCCTCCACCCCCCATCCGGGCCTCGGAAACTCGGCCACCCACACCTTCATTACCATCTTCTTTGCATAGACACCCACCCCCAACCTCCAAGTCCCTGGCCTCACTCCATTGAGAGTCCAGGTTCCAGTCCTATTTCGGCAGCTCTGGCTCTGGGGCCAGCCCCGCGCCTCTTAGGGGGACTTGTCCACCCTCGGGCATTGCATTCTCTAGCTGGCGGCCTTATCCGCTTCTCAGGGAACAGGACATCCTTGGTTCGGGACCAGGAGGGCGCCCCCACCCCACACACCTCCATTCCAAAGGGAAGAAACCGAGGCCCAGGGTGGTGCTCGCTCTCGCTCTCGCTCTCGCTCTCGCTCTCCGTGGGAGATGCTGCTCCCACCTGACCTTCCCCAAGGGAGAGGGGGGCGGCGAGCCTGGGAGACCCGCCCCTCCCCCGCCCGGCGGCGCCCCCCGGCAGGAGAGAAGCAGTGACCCGGCCAGGTGGTGATGATGCGGCCGGCCGCGCTGGTCACTCTTGGCCGCTCCCCGCGCGCAGCCCGACCCCCCTCGCATGGGTCACGGCGCCGGCAAAACTCCCTGACACAGAAACGCCGCGGGGCCTGCGCGTGTCGGGAACAATCCTCCGCCTGATGGGAAGCGACAGCTCCGCTCCGCCTCCCTCCGCTCCCTTCCCTCCCGCGGCTCCTCCCCTGAGCCTCGCTCGCCGCCCGCCGCGGGCCCGGGCCGCCTGGGGCACCCCAGCAGGTGCCCAGCCTCCACTCCCCACCCCAGGCCCCGTGCTCCAGCCCAACAAGTCGCCACCGCCACCACCGAGCCCTCCGCGGGGGTCCTAGGGTGGGGACGGGTAGGAGAAGGGGCCTCCCTCAGCCACGAGCGCTGGAGCCCTCGGGGCTGGAGTGAGGGGAAGTGGGGGCTAGAGGGGCACCCTGTGAGGCACCGGCAGCCCCCCACGATGGCAGGGGGAAAGCAGAAGGCAGGACCCCTTGTATTGTCCGACCCTGCTTCTGTTCTTACAGTGTTCGCGTAGAAAAAAGACTGGAAAGAAATAGCTCAACTTTAGAGGGGGTGTGAATTGACAGGTGGGTTTTCCTTTCATCTTTTTGCTTATCTGTATCTCCTGGGTTGTGTGTGTGTGTGTGTGTGTGTGTGTGTGTTCGCAATAAACACATACAAAAGCCATGCCAGGGCAGAGGTGCTGTTGGAGGGAAGCCCCTGCTCGGACCCCAGGCCCTGTTGAGGCCCCCGCACTAATTCAGCCACAGGGAGGGAGGCTAATGCATTCTGGAAGGGCCCTGGGGATCAGACCAGGCTGGGGAATGACCTCTCACTGGGGGGCCCTGGCCCCCCTCTCACTGCACCTGCAGAGGCTGAAGGTATGTGAAGAAGGGCACTAGCTATAGGAGAAAGGCCCGGATGTACACAAGTCGCCCCTCGCCATTTCCTCCCAGGGACACTCAGGAGCACACCGACATACTGGCACACATCCACACACGCTCACGCACCTATAACACACCCTGCAGTCAAGTCCACACACCCAAGAACACATTCATAGCCCCATGCTCCTGTACGCACACACTCAGCCCGGCCTTCACGAGCCCAAATACCACACATCCTTCTCCAGCGGTTTTTCTGCTTACCTCACCCCAGCCCCTCTCCGCACTGTCAGCTCTCCTCTCCCTCTCCCCTAAGCTCCTACTCCATTTGGTCTTGAGATAGGAGGGAAAATTTGTCTGCTCTACCACCCGGCCTCAGCCCCGGATTCGGATTCGGTAGGGAAGGAGCAGTGCCTGAGGGAGAAAAGGAAGGATTCTCCCTCCTCCACCCCCACCCCCCCATCCGAGGCCCTCCTGCCTTCCACCTGTGAACCACTAACCTGCCCAGCTCCACTACAGAGCCTTACTCTTCCTCCCTTCCTCCGACCCATCCTTTGTGGCCTGGCCTGGAGCCCAGGCTCTCTAGAAAGCCACCCCTCCTGGAGCTGTTGGCCCAAGGCCTGGCGGCCACCTGGGACTCCTATCCCCTGATTTTCCCCTCACTCAGGTGACATTCCTTTTGTGCCTTCACCTTTGATCCTCTCTTCATGGTTACAAGTCCTGTGAGCTCCTACAAAACAGGGGCTTCATCATGCATCCCCCCCCCAACCCCACATGTCTGCCTAGCGATCTCTCAGCTGACTCCGAGATGAATGAATGAATGAGCTGAAGGCTGTGAACACGGCTTGTCTGAGCTGTTGAGTGTGACTGTATGTGAATGAAGAGGAAGTAGGAACAGAGGCAGCTGCAGGGGGTAAGTGCCGCCACCTGTCCCCTCTGTGAAAGTACTAACAACAGCGTACTCCTCCCAACTACTCTAAGTGGGAGGTGTCCATCTGATGAGGAAACAGACTCAGAGGGGTTACATTACTTCCCAAAGGCTGGGCATGGCAGAGCTAGCAAGACAGTCAGACTCAAAGGCCGAGGAAACTAACTGCTTCTGCCTCCCTCCTCAAGGCCCACAGTGTGGTGGTGGGGAGGAGCTGCTTTCTGATAACCATCCTGCCCCACCCAACCTCTCCAGAGAGGGGGCCTCTGTCTCCTCTCCATCTTGGGTCCTAAGTCTCTCTCCTTCTTCCCAAACCTTTTCTTCCCCACTTTCCACCCTCTCTATTACATCATCTCTGTTCAAGACCACCATATTCTCAGTGTTCCTTTGGCCTTGAACACATTTCCAGGAGCAAGAATATAGGGACTACAGTCTTTGCTCCATCACTGATTAGCTGGTGGCCTTGAGCAAATCACTAATCACAAATCTTCTCTGGCCTGGGTTTCCCCAAGTGCGTGCAGTGGGATGGGGCTTGAGTAGGTGCTGTCCGATGTTCCCTTCAGGGTCAACAATCTGTGTTCCAATCTCTGGTGAGAGCAGGGCACAAACAAGCCAGAACCTCACCCAGCCCAGGCCGCCCCCAGGCCTCCCAGAGGGGTTTGGGCTCAAAGAGGGCTGCGAAATGCTGCGAATTAATTACCATCAGACCTCCGGCCGCTGTTCATCTCTGTAAACAAACATTTTAATATGCAGTAATTAATTACATCTGCCACACCGACCCTCCTCTTGTTCATCCTTCTTCAGCTTTTCTTCTGCTCACCCTGAACCAACCTCCTCCTCCCAGTTGGGGCCTGAGAACCCAGGCAGAGGGTCCCTTCCCCCACCAACTCCCCAGCCTTCTCCCCCCACCACCGGATGCAGGTGCTCACATCTGCCAGGCTGCTCCGCAGCTTTTTGTTCCTTTTTCTGTTTCTCTAATACCTGTCTGTCTTTCTGACAGTCCTTTGTCTCTAGTTCTCCCTGCCTGGATTTCCCGCCCCAACAAAGTTTGCTGCCAGGGACACATTCTGGGAGAGAGAGAAAAATGAGGAAGCCAGCGGATCTGCCTCGGGTGCCGGGGCACATGAGCACACTTTGGGACTCCTCAGTGTTCCAGGACCAGGTTAATTCACAGGGATTATCCAAAAGCCAAACCAGACCCTGTTCCAGGGCTACCTCTCCCGGCCCTAAGAGCTCCTAGGAGTCCTCTTGGCCTCCCTCGCCTTCCCCTTTCCCACTCCCTGCCTCCACAGCAGGTCAGTGTGAAAAACACAGAGGAGGCACATCTGCCCCTGGCCACAACACAGTTACTTTTCACCACCTCCAAAGGCCAAGGGTACCACCATTGGATTCTCCTTCCGCGGCGCAGCCCGCCCCAGCCCTCCTGGTCCTCGATACTCGCCGGGGATAGGCAGCCTAGCAGGCCGGACGTGTGGGCGGCGCCCCCAGCTGGGGGAATGGAGTGGGCCCCTTTTCTGGAGAGGTTCATCGTGTCCTGCCTGCAGTCTGGGTGGGAGCCGGGGTGACCGACACTGGCTCAGAGGCGAGAACCCCCAGATGAGAACGAGACGAGAGGGGCCAGGTGCCTATGGCTCGGAGCGACAGGACGGGTGGCCCGAGAGGTCCAGCCCAGCCCGGCCGCGCAGGGGGAGCCGGGAGCGGGATGGGCGGGGTGGGGCGGACGCCACCAGGCGTGGCGCAGGGAACCGAGCAGAATGAAATGCAGATGCAAAACGTGCTCGTAAGAGTTTCCTCTCTCTCCCCATCTGCCAAAGCCGAGATTTTAATCTTTAATCCATGAGCAATCAGCGAGCAGCGGCGAATGGCACATTACAGATGTTTTACTGTCGCGGGCGCTCGCAGCTTCCGCGCTCCGCACAGGCGCGCCCGGCGCCCCCGCCCTGCCTCGCCCCGCCCGCCCCCACCCTCCCCCTGTGGTCCCTCTTCCTCTCCCCTTCCCTGGTCGTCGTTTAACAATATCCCCCTCACCTGCACGCTCGCGGCCTGCTGCGGAGGTGGACGTGGGGCACAGGACCATTAACCCTTCTACAGGCCCTGGGACTCGGCTGGCGCGGGTACAGGCCGGAGCAGTGGCGGGGCAGGGGCGGCACTCCGTGTTGTGTCGAGGCGGATTCCCGGCCGGTCCAGATCCGGGAACGGGAGAACAGGGGCGTCGAGTGCCCCGCTAGCTGAGCTGTCCCACACCCACCCCTTTCCCCGACACCATCAACGGGGCCGCTCGCGGCTCCTGCGATTAGCGCTCCAGATGTTGCGCTGCGCTGGGGCTCCAACTTCCAGATGTTGGGCACCTCTGTTCTCACGCATGGGACCACGATCCCCTCAGCATGATAAGGGAGGAGATTACTTTCATGGTCAGATCTGGAAGACCCTAGGGAAATCTGACAGGATAGAGTCTCGAAAACCAGCGGATAAAATCTCACTTCAGTTGGGGAGTTGTGCCCTCTCTAAAATTGGAGCAGAAATCCCTCCTACCTCTTGGGAGCTTGAGCAAGAGGCAGAAGATGAAGACCTTATCAGGCTCCGAGTCCAATTTGCTCCTCACAACCGCCTGAAAGCCACAGAGATATATTATTCCCCCAGCTCAGAAATGCTTAGCAGTGATCCCAGTTTTCTAAGATATTGTGTGATGATTTGATTACAATCTGTCACTTCCACTAGTCCATAAGTTCCATGAGGTCAAAGATTGTGTTTTCACTCATCACTGTGTTCCCTGGGTCTTAATACCGGGCCTGGCACATACTAGATGCTCAATAAATAAGTGCTGACAGATGGAGAATTCATATGGTCTGCAATAGCCTTGGATCATATTTTCTTGTGCCATTATCAGTGAAGACAGGCCCTTCACCCCGATGCACCTAAAGCATGCTCACATATCCCCCTCCAAAGACGTCCCAATCTGTAGCTCTCATCTCTTTAGTTAATAGTCCATTTTCCCCATGTCCATGAGGGGTCTTTAAAATTAAATAGAAAGAGATGCCAGAGTGTGTCGGACACTAAGCCAGGGCTCCTTTGGCAAGCTGCCTTCTCTCCCCAGGCCCCAAGAGCCAGGGGTCCCTGTGACTCAGCCTTCGCCCACAACTCTTGGACATCCTTCCCCTTTCCCCCACCTGACTCCCTCTGTTTGCATGGACAGACACCATAACCTCTCTGACACTTCCTTCCCCGGCAGCCCCAAGTGTACCCCCAGTCCAAGCCTAGTCCCAACCTAGTCCAAAACCCTATTTCACCAGGCAGGGTCCATCCCACCACTGGGACCCCACTCTCCCGCCAAACAGCTTCTGGTCTGAGAAGGAAAAGGAACGGAAGGAGGTGGAGACTGGAAATGCAGTGGACAAAGAGGTGGCAACGAAAAGCCTGAGAGGAAGCCAAGACAGGTGGAAGAAGAGATCCAGAGCATAGGTAGGGGCGGAAGGGGGCACACCCTGAGACGACAGAAGCCCGCCTGAAAGGGAGAACCGAGGCGGATGTAAAGCGGAGCGGCAGAAACAGTGATTGGCAGAGGCCTTGGGAGAGGCCCAGGCAGACACTGGTGGAAGGAGGGATGGGAAGGAGGGAGGCGGCTGGGGGGGGGTGGGTGGGGGAGGCTGAAGAGTCGGGGCAAGAGGAAGGACTCGGTTTCTGGAAGCAGGGCGTCGGGGCGGGGGGTGCCGAAGGACCAGGGTCTGGGATGGGTCGAATCGGCCTGGAGTCTGGGCCGCCCGGAGCCTAGGCCGCAGGGCCCACAGGCGGCCCTGAGAGGCGGCAGCGGCGGTGAGGAAAGCCGGAGTGAGAGGCAGCGGAGCCGTGTGTGTGTTTTTATTATTATTATTTCTGATTAAAGAGGAATTCATCTCGTATCTGCCTCCTGCCAGGGGCCGAGGCGCCGCCATTGGGGTTAACGGTGCGGAAGAATACAAAAAAATTTCATTGAGGAGGATTATAAAAGTTACTAGCTGGAACATTAACAGAAGAGTAACTTGTAAAAAATGCAATATTACAATATTCACAAGGACGGCAGAGCGTGGTAAAGCTATAAAATTCAACATTAAAATCTTCCACAGCCTAGATAACCTAGTTAACAAACATGGTTTTGGAACTACTTTTCTGTTGGGGCTGAGGGATACGAGCCGGGGGCTGATCACACCTCGGCGGCGGTGGGAGGAGCGGGGCGGCCCTGTGCTAGCCCCGCCCCTCCCTGGCCTCAGCCTCCTCCCCAAGGAAATGGGGATGACCCGTCGGTCCAGTGTGGGAAATGAAATACTTCACAACCTCGGGTAGGGCTGTACCCTTGTGAGCTTATTTTTTGTGTGAAGTGCTAATTAAAGCAGACAATTCACCACGGATTTAGTCCTGATGAATAGGATATAAGTTTCTGTAACTACAGAATGTTCATATAAAATGTATCAAGAAAGGATTGTATGTGTGTATGAATATATGTATTCAACGTGAGATATATGTAGGTGTGCAGGATGTGTGTCCTCAGGGTCTCTGTATGCATGTGCATAGTTCTGGAGAACATATGCATGGCATGGAAATGTGTATGTAGGTAGGGTACGCAGGGCACAGAGCTTTGGGGTGCAGGGTGTGGGTGTTCATAAAATGTATGTATGTCAGGTGAGTATGTAGGGTATATGTGTCTAGATAGCATAGGTATTTGCTAAGTATATGTACGTACACGGTGTATTCATGTATAGGTCATGGTGTCATTGCAGGCATATTCTATATCTTTGCAAGAAGTATTTATGAAAAGGATCTACGTTTGCTTGGAGACAGGCAGACTGGGACTGAATCAGAGCTTTGTCATGCACTGAGTGTATGATCTTAGGCAAACTTAATCTCTGGTGGCCTTAGCTTCCCTAACTGCAAAAATGGGGATAGTAATAGCACCCACTTCAGTGAGTTGTAATTGGAATTAGATGAGTTAATACTTGCTGTAGTAGGCGGACTAATGGCTGGCTGCCCAAAAATATTCAATTCCTAATCCCCAGAATTTATGATTATGTTTCCTTACATGTCAAAAGGGATTTTGAAGATGTGATTTGTTAAGGATTTTGAGATGAGAAGATTGTCCTGGATTATCTGAGCAGGCCCAATGTCATCACAAGGGTCTCTGTGAGAGGGAAGCAGGAGTATCAAAGAAGATGTGAGGACTAGAAGCAGAGATCAGTGATGTGGCTGTGAGCCAAGGAATGTGGTGGCTTCCAGAAACTGAAAAAGGCAAGGAAACTCATTCTCCAGAAGGAACACAGCCCTGCCAACCCATTTTAGACTTCTAACTCAAGAACTGTAAGACCGTAAGTGTGTTGTTCTAAGTCACTAAACGGAGGGCACTTTATTACAGCAGCAACAGGAAAGTAGAACACTTGTAAGGTGCTTACAATGGTGCCAAGTACACAGGAAGGACCTTGTAAGTATTTGTTAAATACATTTCGTGGACACGATGCTTGAGGCTCTAGGGGAAGCGGAGTTTGTTAGTCAGTTGCCAGGTTTGCTATCCCCATCTAAGGCTGCCTTTGGCTACCGTGGGCCCTCCAAGATTCTGGATCCCGCCAGAGCCTATGTTTTGCCAACACAGGCATGGACACATTAATGGGTGTGTGTGTTGGGGGGGGTGTTCCCTCAATATCTGCCTGTTTATTCTCCCTTAATCATGCACTGGAGTTCAGGCTAATACTGGGAATCCAGGCATGTGGCTGAGGGGGTAAGGGGTGCATCTTGAGAATCTCTGGACTTCTCAGTGTACTTGCTCTTTGGCTCAGGCTTGGCAGGAGGACGAAGTTGTCATGGGGGAAGAGAAACTTGTGTGGGAAGTTGGGCCTTGAGTTTCAATGGAGTATACATATGTCTTTGGGCACAGAGAGCTACACCAGGCCACTGGTCACACTTAGCCACAATTTTAGCCAAAGGACTCAAGCCATCAGTGAGGGAGGTTCTTGCTCATAGGCCATGGCTCTCCCCTTACCTCTCTGTTTCTTTTACTGTCTTCTTCTATCTCCAGCTTGGGGCCCCTGGGTAATGCTCCCTCCAGGTTTCCAGATGGGGACAGGGATTTTGGAGACACTGCCACAAGATAATGGAATAATTGGATTAATTTGCACCACAATATATTTTTAACTCATAAAAGTAGGTGTGATGTATGAGCCTCAGTTTCCTCATCCACAAAGAGGGATTAATAATAGTAATCCTTTCTTGCCTTCCTCACTGCGGGTTAAGAGACTCAAGAGAGAGCATGCTCTCCAGTCATTTGGTTAATGCCTGAGGCCCTGGAGCCAGATTCGCATTTACTGGGAGAAAAGGGGCAACTCTAGTTGCTCTTGGGCATGGGGCAGTGCAAGGATATAAGTAGGAAGGGTGAGTCACAAGGGATCTGAAGGACCATCGCTAGAGGTTAGCTATCCATTTCTTCTCACCCTGCAAGAGGACATAGGAAGTCTGTGCAGATGTGTCTGGACTATAGGGGCCACTGTGCACTTGTGGCAGACCCGAGGAAAGTGTGATAGAGCATTCTTGGGATGAGCCCACCATGGGTACAAAAACAGGATGCAGAGTTCTGTGTGTTGAGATGGTTAAGCACTGAACTCTGGAATTAGAATACCCAGGTAAGGGTCTTGGCTCTACCATGTCCTAGCCAATGTAACTCTGGGCAGCTTAATTAACCTCTCTATCTCAGCTTCCACATCTGTAAAATGGGATAATAATGGTGTCTAACTCATAAAGTTGTTGTGAGGATTAAATGTGACATGAAATATTTATCAGTGCCTAGCATGTAACAAATTCCCAATAAATATTGTTGTTGACAAAGATGATGTTAAGCATCATTCTCCCCTCCTCTTCTGGAAGAGGCAGGATGGTGCTGTGGCCTATGAACCAGAGGGACCTGGCTAGAATTGAAGCCCCACCACTAACCAGTTGTATGAACTTGAACCGCTGTGCAACTGTAATCCAAACGAGCCTCAGGCTCCTCATCTGTATAATGGAGTCAGTAATAACTACCTTCAAGGGACATGCCATGAAGATCAGAGTTATTAAACATGTGGCCCAAAAGCCATAGCTGCCTTCTAGCTAGGTTTGCTGCACCTCTACTGTAAATAGGTAAATCATGCTGTTACTGCCAAAGTCAAAATATACTGAACGGTACCCAGGGAAAAAGCCTTCCTGCCACCCCTGCCTCTTTCTTTGAGGCAACTACTATTTCCAGTTTCTTGTATACCTTTTCAGGGCTCGTCTGTTCAGGTACAAATTTGCACATGCATGTATGTGTGTTTCTTTTTCTCTCAATAAGTGGTACCTTACACATTGGTCCATGCCTAACTTTTTCATTTAATTCGTCTTCGAGATCTTTCCATATCTTTTTTTTTTAAGATTTTATTTATTTATTTGACAGAGAGAGACACAGCGAGAGAGGGAACACAAGCAGGGGGAGTGGGAGAGGGAGAAGCAGGCTTCCCGCCGAGCAGGGAGCCTGACGCGGGGCTCGATCCCAGGACCCTAGGATCAGGACCTGAGCCGAAGGCAGACGCTCAATGACTGAGCCAGCCAGGCGCCCCATATATCTTTTTTTTTTTAAGATTTTATTTATTTATTTGACAGAGAGAGAGCAGGAGAGCACAAGCAGGGGAGAGAGACAGAGGGAGAAGCAGGCCCTCTGCTAAGCAGCAAGCCCGATGCGGGGCTCGATCCCAGGGCCCCGGGATCATGACCTGAGCCAAAGGCAGTCGCCTAACCAACTGAGCCACCCAGGCGCCCTTTCCATATCTTTATATGTAAAGATTCACTTCATTCTTGTGAAGGCTGCCTAATATTCCACTGAATAGATGTGTCATAAGTCATTTAACGAGGCTCCTAATAATGGACATTTACATTACTTCTAATCTGCAGACAAACCTGTAATGACTATCTTTACACATTTGTCATTGGCCTTACACACCTTCTGCTTGCTTAGGTTTTGTGGGTTTTGTTTTGTTTTGTTTTGTTTTGTTTTTTTAATTTGTGATAGTTTCCAATGAATTTCAAATAAAAACCAAGATTCCTGGGTGCTCTTAAAAAAATCAGACAACCTGGGTGCCTGGGTGGCTCAGGTGTTAAGCGTCTGCCTTCGGCCCAGGTCATGATCCCAGGGTCCTGGGATCGAGCCCCACATCGGGCTCCCTGCTCAGCGGGAAGCCTGCTTCTCCCTCTCCCACTCCCGCTGCTTGTGTTCCCTCTCTCGCTGTGTCTCTCTCTGTCAAATAAATAAATAAAATCTTTAAAAAAAAAATCAGACAACCTGGTATCCCTGGCCCCCACTTCCACATGACAGTCACATCCATAAGAGGCCATGCCCTCTCCAGTTGCCCCAGAACCCCCACCCTGTTGTCTTCCCAACCATTTCTGCCCCCATAGGCATTTGTGTTGATGAACCCCAAGTAAGACTTAGGATACATCATATGCAAATAGTGTCTAGTAGCCAAGGAATGCCCTTGTTACTCTTTCATGGGGAATTACTCATCTACAGTTTTTAGAATGGGCCTGTTTTAGGGGCACAGGTTTTTATAGTATGCAGTGGTCCTGGTGGTCCAAACGGGAAGAGGAGCCATGCTCAGAGGCCCCAGGCTCATACTCACAGGCCTTCCGAAGCTCTGGAAGGAGGGAGGGCATTCCTTCCCATATACCCTGCCCCATTTAGTGAAATGACTACTAACCTGCCAAGAGACCTGTCCTGGTCAATACAGTAGCCATCAGCCACAATTAAATTAAATAAATCAATCAAAACAATATATATTTTATATATAAAATAAAAAATCAGTCTCCTTTGGTACTCTGTGAATCCTCAGTTGCCACATGTGGCTAGTGGTCTCTATTGAAGAGTGCAGATATAAAACATTTGCACTCACAGATCATTCTATCGGACAGCATTGCTCTAGAGTGTAATCTCCATGGAGGCAGGACTGGGTCTCTCTTGTCCACCACTGTACTTCCCATGCCAGGCCCAGAGCTGACAGAGGAGGCCCTCAGCAGTGGTTGTTGAATTAATGACTGAGGAATGAATGAATCAGCCAACTGCCCACAGCACAGAGCCACAGGCTCCTCCACAGCAACCTACTGAGGCAGGCTTTTGACGGGAAACTGAGGATGGGCTAGGTCAGAGGGAACCTCAATATGCTGCTGGAGCCTGGCTGCCTCCAGAGAGGCCAGCGGGGTCCCCTCAGGACTGAAGCCTCAAAAGGGAGCTGTCACCCACCACTGGTTCTTTGAGTCGGAAACCTGTGCTCTGGACATTCCTGCTGTCACGTTTTGTGAGGTTTCCTTCCTTAGAATCGAAACATTCCATTGTCTGTGAGTCTGAACCGAGGAGACCTCGCTAACCCCTGGGGGTCAGTGCAGAGCAAGTGGGGCTCTTCCAGTAGCTAGATGGGGCAGCTGAGATCTTGCTGGTTACAGGGGAGCTCCCCCACCAAGCCAGAAGTTGCTCCTGCCTCAAGTGTGTGTACAGGCTAAGAGAGAAAGAGAGGAGATGAGGGAGGCCAAGAACCTGGGTGAGAGGACACACAGCTGTGTGCTGGGAATGTGTGTCTTCCTGTACTTCTGTGCATCTGTATACTGGGGGCTATGTGTATGTATTGGTGGGCTGTGTGGTATGAGGGGAAGCTATGTGTGTAGAGAGATTGGCTACATGAGTATGGTTAGGGTCCAATGTGGGGGAGCATATTGAGGGTTGTGCGTGTTGGGGGCTGTGTGCAGTGGATGTGGTGTGGAGCTGTGTGTGTGCTGGGGTGTGTGTGTGGTATGTGTGGTGGAGGCTGTGTGGGGTGTGTGGCTGTGTGTATGCCTTGCGGGGGGATGTTTGTAGTGTGTAGTAGATTCTAGTGTGTGATGGGCAGGAACATGTCTCTCATGTGGCCCTGCTTCATTTGCTCAGACTCCATATGGGCCAAAGTCAGCCCCTGAATGGACCTGGGGAAGACCTCCTCAATCCCGGAGGGCGGTTCAAGCTGTTCTGTTATGAATTGCCCTTCTTGCTTCTTGGTTCTGGCAGGGAGATGGGGATGCTGCCTGGGGAAAAAGCAAAGACCCAAAGAGACAGGAAGACGGAGAAAAAGATAGGAACAGAGGGAAGACCTGAGCAGGCCCTGGAGACCAGGTGAGGGGCTGGGAGTGGGGAGGGAGAATGAGAGAGAGCGGGAGCAAGCTAGCGGGGAGGGGAAAAGCGGAGCCGCAGTGGATCAGAGGCCAGGGGGGGAGCTAGGAGAGGGAAGAGAGCAGGAGCGAGAGGAGAGAAAGAGAGATTGATGGGGAGTGGGGAGAAGAGAGAGAGTAGCGGGGGCCAGCCGAGGCAGCGGATCAAAGGCCAGAGTCGGGGCCCGCGTCCTGGGGGGGAGGAGAGAGAAAGGGGGGGCTCGGGGAGGGGGCTCGGCGGGGGAATTGCCGGGCAGGCGCTCGGGCGCTCCGAGTCGCGCGGCTCCCCGGGGAGACGGCAGACACTTTGCGGAGATGTTACTCCGGAGTTGGAGACGATGATAAATATGATAATTTGTATAAAATCTGAATGGGTCTTGTTTTCAGGGAGAATGCCTCGGATGATGAATGGGCCCGGCTCTCAGATAGATGGCTGATAAAAAGTGTATTGGATTGTTGAGAGCGATTTTAATTCTCATTCTGTACCTGCAGATGCCGCGGCCGCCGCGCCCGGCCTCCTCCTCCCTCCTGCCCACGGCGCGGGGCGGCCAGCGGCCCGGCCGGTCCCGGCGGCTCAGGAGGCTTCTGAAATGACTCTAATTACAGAGTTATTAATTTTAAGAGGAGGGTGAGCTGGGGGTTTATGATTACTAATCGAGCGCCGGCGCGCGGCGGGCGGGGCGGGGCTGGCCGCGGGCGAGCGCGCTCGGAGCGGGGAGGACGCGCCAGGCCCCGGGGCAGCTCCAAGCCCGACGGGCTCCTCAGCGGCGGCGGCCAGGCCGGCTTCGATCGCGAGCTGCCGGGGGCCGAGTCCTCCCGTGCGCATTCCGCCCTTCTCACGCCTACCCCTAATCCGACCCGGCGGTCCAGCCTCTCAGCCTGGCCGGCTCGCCGGCGCAGCCAAGCGTCCGGCTCTGCGTCCCCCAGAGCAGTGGGTCCGCAGCCCCAGGCCCGAGAGGCGCGGCTCTGCCGGAGGAGGCGCACCTCCCAGCTCTCAGCTCCCACAGGTGCTGAGGAGTCCCCGTGAAGCCCGAGCTTGTGACTGAGGCAGTGCGGGCTCCTTCGAAGCCCTACGATGGTGACAGTGACATTTACGGGGGTCGCCGTGTGTGCCAGCAGCTGTGCGGGCACTCTAATGCTTTAATTTCCGGTGCAGAAGGGATGCACCTCCCACTTCTCAGACGGGGAAGCTCAAACTTGGGGAGTAACTTGTCCTTAGGAAAGGATCTATTTACGTCCGGGATGCTGCAGGCAGCACCTCCCACACACATCCCCCCGTCCGCCCCCCCACCCCCGCCAAGTACACAACAACTTTACCTGATGAAGACCTGGGGTGGGGGACGGGAAGGGGGCGGCAAGAGAAAGCTCCTCTCTAATCCACCCAGTCACCAGCGCTAGGATGTTAGTCTCAGCTCTGAGGGACTTGGCAGTTGCCTAACACCCTGTCCATCTGGGAGGGAGGTTTTCCAAAGACTAGGCAGCAAACGGGGAAGCAGATACCTGAAAGTCCATACTTAAGGACTTTGCTCTGTGGGGCTGGCACTTTGGGAATATCTTCCTGGCTATAGTGACTAGTTTTAAAGAACTCACAGGTAGGGAATTGGTTAAATTCCAGTAAAAAAAAAAAAAAAATATATATATATATATATATATATAGGACCTCCCCAGTGTAAGCTGAGACTTCTCTCATAGGCACACATTCATCCCTGTCACTCTACCCGGATGGGCTCAAAGAGTGTAAATAGTTTCCACAGGCCTGGGAACTTCCAGAACTTCTTCAACTTCTGTCTTTTGGCAAAGAGAACTCCTGCTCAAAGGGGGAAAAGAAAGACCTCTGTGGGCCTAGAGAAAGGAGGGACTGTAGGTAGTTCCAGCACATAGCGGGAAGGGCAGCTCTCTGGTCCCAGGGAAGTCAATGCTGAGGACAGCCACAGGGCCTGTTATGGGAACCCAGGGGAGCCCGTAGAGAGGATGGGCTCATGAGCAGGGTCCTCTGTGCTTCCCTGCAGTTCCCAGGGGCACCTTGGTCCAGCTCACGGGGATCTGTATGGGACAACCCAGATCAGGCCTGGAGCATGGGGGTGGGGGGCATCAAGATCAATCTAGGCAACTCTTGGCTGTGGCTGCTATTAAGGATCAGGATCAGGGCGCCTGGGTGGCTCAACAGTTAAGCATCTGCCTTTGGCTCAGGTCGTGATCCTGGGGTCCTGGGATCAAGCCCTGCATCGGGCTCCCTGCTCAGCGGGAAGCCTGCTTCTCTCTCTCCCACTCCCCCTGCTTGTGTTCCGTCTCTTGCTGTGTCCTTCTCTGTCAAATAAATAAAATTTTTATTAAAAAAAGCGGGGGGAATCATGATCCACCCAGGTCTGATCAAAGGCTGAGTCCAGCTGGAGTGAAACTGCAGGCCTGGAAGCTGGAAAAGCCTGAGAGCCCCTACAGAGGCACAAGGCCTGGCTGGGAAAAATCAGTCTTCCAGTGCAAGGGGCTTAGGGTGGGGCTCTCAGCTTCCTGAAGGGCTGAGTGAGGGCTGGTGGCCCTGAAGCCACACAGACTGTCTGGCCCGGTCACAGGAGCCAGTCTCAGTTTCCAGATTCAGAGGCCCTGGGCAGAGAAGAGAAAAGAGCATGGAGGTGGTGAAAGGGGCCTGGTGTGAGCATCTGCAAGAGAGAGGGGAAGACTCCTGGGTTCCACCAAATGGAGGCCCTGAAGAAATCCTCTCAGACCCATTCAACCTCTGAATCACAGCCAGTGTCCCTTCTCCCCCTGACTTCCTTGTGGGCACTAAGAATATCTAGTATAGCCTATGCTTACGAACATAGGTTATGGAAGCAATATCTGGGGTACAGATCCTACTTTTGCTACCTACTTGCTCTGTGATTGTGGACAAGTTACTAAAACTCTCTGTGCTTCAGTTTCCTCATCTTTAAAATGGGGTTAATAGTAATAGATGTGGATTAACAGAATTAATATGTGCAAAGCACTTAAAACAATGCCTGACATGCAGTAGGCCCTCAGGCATGTTAGTTGCTTTTGTTGTTATTAAGGTGCTCCAGTGGGTGGGGCACCTGGCCTTCCCTCTGGATTGACAATTTCTCCGGAGTGTCTCTATATTACTGCTCTTTGTACCCCCTGACATTTTGTTCCCTGTGCAAGAGAGAATGCTCAATGAGTGCATCAGAGGCCTGGGCCTGGGCTGGGCATGGAGAACGAATTAATGTGGTCAGACATCTATGGCTAGGGGTTAATATACCCTTTATTTAATACCATCCAACAATTCCATAAGCAAATATTCTTGTCTTCATTTTACAGATGTGGACACATAGGCACAATGAGTTCGAGGGATGTGCCCAAAGTCACATAACTAGTATGTTTTAGAGCTGAGGAAGGTGGAGTCTACCTCAGGACTGCCTGGCTCCATTTTTCACTCTTGGATGCTGCCTTCTCTGTCTTGGGGTCAGTGAGAAGTTACCCCCTTCTGTAGTGCACGTTGTTTTATGAGGCTGCCTGGTAAGGGTGCATGAGGTGAGGAGAAATGGGCTACCTCCAGACGTGATACATGGATTTCCACTTCTGTAACCATTATGGGGGGACGACTTAGGAAGGGGGGCTGGTGAGTGTGGGGAGGGGTCACAGTGGAGAGTGAAGTTATTCAGAGACCTTAATTTATCATCTTATTCCACAACACACACACACACACACACACACACACAGACACACACACACAGACACACACACACACACACAGACACACACACACAGACACACACACACACACACACACATCCAGTCTGTGCCCAAGTACTCACCACCTTGCCTCCATCTCTCACATATCTTCTTTATCTCCCTCAGACTTTTTTTCAACCTTCCATCTTCTCTTGTTGAGAACACCCTTTTCTCAGTCTCTGCTGCTCTCTCTCTACCTCCAGCCCACTGCCCACACCTGCAGAGTGGTGTTTCCCCTCCAAATCAGATCTTTTTCCTTCCCTGCTTAAAATCCTTCAATGGCATCCCATGGCCTAAAGGAGAAATCAGAACTCCTTAGCAAAAGTGATCCTTGATCTAGGCCCCATCTACCTCCCAGTCTTATTTCCCTTGCATCACCTCTGACCCCCTATTGCCCTCCCAGAACCCTTAGCAGTTCCCCAGCTAGGTGGGTTGTTGCTCTCTGCCTCTGATCTCCTTCTGCCTGGAATATTCCCCCCAGCTGCACCCTGCATCTAGTGGACATCTAATCATCTTGCAAGACCCCATCCCCTTTATGAGGCATTCTCTGACATCCTCTGTGTCCTACATCTTGACACTTTCTGGAGTTTCTTGGCAAAGCTCTCCATTTGCGGCCAGATAACGTCCTCCTTGAAAGCAGGGACGGTGTCTGATTTACCTCTGTAACCCTGGTGTCCATCACTGAGCGGACCAAGGTGGACTGACCAACTGACCGATGCCCTCTGAGCTGGTTTAGCTTGGTCACTTGCCTCCCTACTTTCCCCAGCCCAAAGGGTTCTGGTCTAGGCATCAGTTTTGTCCTGTCTTCCTACAAAAGTAGGAATGGACTGAAGTGTCAATCTTCTTCTTCCTGAAGGTCTTTTCCCAACTCCTGTAGTCCAGCTCTGTGGCTGCCCCGGCCTGCCAGACAAGACAGGAGGTCCGGGCAAGAGGGGGAGGAGGAGTGGAGTGGACTGGACCATACCCACCCAGAAATCCCAGAGGTTGGAAATTTTCCGGGCGCTAGTCTCCAGGGGCCGCCTGGCAGGCCAGGAAGCCTTCCTCTCCTCTCTCGGTCCCTTGTGCACAGAGGCCCCCAGCGGTCCTGTGGGGGTCTCAGTCTCGAGCCCGACGTCCCGCCCGACCCTGTGGGGGCGCCACAGCACAGGGGCTTGCAATGACTGAGACCCGGGAGGGGACATCCCACCTTTGTCCGCGCAGTGACCTCGTCAGTCCGGAGGGCTGACGCTCCCTAACCTCCCTGCTCCTTCTTTTCCATCCGGTCCACGTTTCCACTTTTCATTCCTCCCTGCTTTTCTCTTCTGCTCTGCTCCCCCCCCCCGCCCCTCCCTCGCTTCTTCCTCCTCTGCTTTCCTTTCCTCCTCCGCCCTCTGTGCCCCGGGAGCTCACTGCGGGGCCCGGCCCCTAGAGCGAGCGGAATCTGCGCCGCGCCTCTCGGTCGCCGCGGGGAGGCCGTTCAGGAAATGCGCCCTCCACTGGCGCCGGGGCGCGGTTCTCCCTGCGTTACTTTTTCCTCGACGCTGAGCCTGGCGCGCGGGCCTGGGCTCTGGGGATCTGCAAGATCTGCGAGTTCTCCGAGGCCCTGCTGAAGAACGGGGGCCGGGGGTCCTAGCTGCGCGGACGCTGACGGGTCTGAGCTAAGCGGCCGAAGCCCGCCTGCCCCGGGTCCCCGCCTCCCTTCGCGCCAGGGCAGGACGTCCTAGGCTCCCAAGGCGCGTCCAAGAGAGCCTCGCGCCTTGTATCTACCCATCCATCCCCTCCTCCGCCGTGGATCCAGGGTGACACCCCCCACACAAACACCATGCCTTCCGGGGTCAGATACTCCTGTGCGCTCAGCGCCCTGGAACTTCAGCTTGGAGTCGGGTTCTGTGCCCGACCCGACCTAGAGCCCCGAGTGCCGAGGCTGCGCGGCTCACCCGGGCCTCCCGGGTCTGCGGCCCTGGCGAGGGGTCCTTGGCCGCCGCGGGGCGCGTTCTCAGGGCCGAGCCTCTGACCGGGGAGTTTCTGTAGATACAAGCATTTGCTCTTTCGGCCTTCTTTTATTTTCTTTACTCTGTTGTCCCCACCTTCTTAATCTCCCCTCCGCGCCCTCCTTTCTTCTTTAACTTCCCCTTCCCCTCACTTTCCCTTTCTTTTCGTTCGCTTTTATTCCTCACTCTCTGTGTCCGTCTTTTTCTTTATCTCCCTTGCTTGTTTTGGCCCCTTCTCTGCCGCTGGGTCCCTGACTTTCTTTGGGTCTCCCTTCCCGGACCCTTCCCTGTCCCTAGACTAGGGTTGCACCATCTCGCTGCCTCCCTTTCCCCCTGACGCCGTTCCCCTTTTCACTTTTTCGTTCTCCCGGCGGCCCCAGTCTGGCGGGCTCAGGTCCGGCTCCCCCGCCGCCGCCGCCGCCGCCGCAGTGATTTATTCGCCTCACCCGGCGGAATCAGGTGCTGAACCGAGGCCCGGAACGAGGGAGCAGATTTCTCCCAGGAAGGGTTTGTGAACTAAACGATGCTAATTACGGGGTGGGGGACGCGCCGCCCGAGGAGGGGAGGCGCGCCAGGCCGAGCGCGCCGGGCGAGGGGAGAGGCCGAGGCCGGGGCCGGGGCACGGCCCTCCCAGGCCGCCTCCCCGGCCTCCTCCCCTGCGGCTCTCGCCCGGGCTTTCGCCTTTCCCTGGGAACTTTCCTGTCTGAGTTAACTATTAACCGCTGGCGAGAGGCAATTTTCTTCGGAATTCAGCGATTTCCTTTCCGCGGTGGAGGCAGATTAACATGCAAATGGGAGATGCTCGGCCTGAGTCTGCGCGCGGGCGAGGATGCCTCCGTGCCTCCGAACAGTGTCCTTCGCGACCGCGGAAAACTACAGCCCCGGCCTTCGCGCCCCACCCCCCCCGTGCCGACGCAGGAAGCCGTGACCGAGCCAGTGCCCCGCAGGTGCCCGGAGTGAAGGTGGAAAAAGCCGAACGCTCGTGCTTGGGGGCGGGGTTGAGGGGGAAGCGTAACCTGGGCAAGCCCGGGGCACCTCAGACTCGGGGCTGGGCACGGCCACCCGAGGAGCCTGCGACCAACACAGCCTGGTCCTTACTCGGAGCCCCGAATGCGGGGACGCTCGTGGGGGCGTTGGCAAACTTTCCCGTCTCCAGAACCCCAAGACTGCGCCTCACTTCCTCCCCCTTCGCCACTGCCGAGCACCCCGACACACATGCACACACACCCTGCTCTGGCTTGTGCCCGCTGCAAACTTTGTCAAACTTGAGCCGTTGGGCACAAACTCCTCGCCTTTTCCTCCTTTCCTCCTTTGCCCGGGCCGCTCTTCCTGGTGCAGGACGGGAGGGGTTCTCGGCTTCCACACATGGGAGAGGACAGTTGGTGAAAGTGCTGGCCTGGCCTCGCTGGGATGCTAGCCCCTGCCTCCCTCCAGGCCGCCGGACACCCAACGCGTTCCACCGCAGAAGGCGCTGGGGGTTGCGGCTGAGAGGCTTAGCAGGGCCCTGGCCCACAGCCCCCGCCGTCGCCCCGGCCGGCCCCTCACTGTTGCGTCGGGCCGGTTTGGGCGTGGAGGCCCGCTTCGGGGCTCCCAGGCCCTCGCCGGCCGTCCTCTCTGCGCCCCCTGTCTTCCCAGCTTCTCCTCCTCCCCACCCCACCCCCGCAAGCCCACGCCGGGGGTTAGCTCGCTCTCCCGCCCGACTCGCCAGCTCCGTCTCTGGCGGGCTGCCTCTGTCTCTCTGTCTCTCCCTGTCTCTCTGTCTCTGTCTCTCTTGTTTGTTTCAACGCGCGGACACTGATTGCGCCTTATGAAGTTCTAACTGGTTTTGTGTCAGGAAGATCTTTCTCGCTGCTACCCAGCCTGGCGTGACGGATTAAACATCAACTAGTTAAATAAAAATTAATATCAACTGCCTCCTAACTTCTAATGTCATGTTGTTTATAACTAATGAACTGATTAGGGGATAAACACATCACGAAGACATTCGGCTCTCCTGCCTGGGCTCCGCCGCCTTCCGGTGCCGGCTCCCCGGCGCAGCCTGCGGGCTGCCAGGCCCGGAGGAGGGCGGGGGCCGCAGGGGCGGGGAGCTGCCCCCGGCTTGCTCCTCTGACTGCCTTGGTCTCTTTCCCGCTCTTTCTCTGTACATTCCTCTGGCCATTTCCTTTCCTCAGCCTCTCCTCTTTTCCTTTTCTTTCCTTCTTTCTTTCTTCTGTCTTCCCTCCCTTTCATTCTTCTCTGGCCTCTGCTTTTCTGCAAAGACCAGTCCCTCAGACTGTCCCTGGTTGTGTCTGTCTGCCTGTCTGTCTCTGTCTCTCTTCCTGTTAGTCTGGGCCCCCAACCCCCCTTTCTCTGTGGGAGTCTACCTCTCCCTTCCCACTTCTGCCCCCTCATTTGGATTCATTTCTCCCCCAGCTCAGAGTGTAATGATTAAAAGTGTCCTTGTGACCGGGCTTCCACCCTGCTATAAAGCAGGAGGCTGCCACCTCTCCTTCAACACCTTCTCAGCTCTTTAGCGGAAAGAAGAGGGTGGAGTTTGGTTTTTTATTTCTCTTCTATTCAATCTGGAACAGGAGAGAGAAAATAAATGTGATTTTTTAAAACTCTCACCTTTCCTCTTGTCCCAGAAGCAATTAATACAGGTTCAAGTGCTAAATTTAATTTTCAAGGAAAGAAAAACTGCTCTGGTGTTCTTCCTCCAGGGGCTTCAGAGCCCTCTCCACACACAGCCAGTCCCAGTCTGATCTGAGCAGCCTCCTGCAGGGCCCTTTCCCTAAAGATACTTAAACCAAATCACAATTGTCATCATGACAACAATAAGTCAGGAGAGCAAGTAATCACAGACCTGGCCTCAGTGATTTTTTTTTTTTCCTAAGAAGCCACAACGTTTAAACTTGGTTTGCCCTGGACCGCAGGGTCTGACAAGACAATAACAACAGAAAAGGCTTTTAAAACCAATTTAGCACACGTGAAAATGTAATTCTAATGAAGAATCAATAGACTGGTGGTTCATTTTTCCTGGGACTCCTTGGAGAACCTGAGAGAGACTTTCAATCAATGGGGCGGGCAATGAGCAAAAGGGCCCAAGAGACAGTGTGGGACAGGGGTGAGGGCTGGAAGACAAAGAGAAGCAGAGCCTGAGGGAGGAGGCTGGAAGGAGGCTGAGGTACAAAGCTGGACCCTTTGACTGGCACCACTTTGCAGGCTTCGGGAGTCCCCAAGGCTCCAAGTGTATCAGAGCCAAGCGCTAAGAAAGTTCCTTCCTCCTCTTGGTCCCTCTGGTATGCGACAGGCTACTTAGCACAATGGCCTCAGCTGCCTTCCCCTGGGCTTGGGCCCCAGCCCTGGCACTGCCCCCACCCTGGGTCCTGTGTTCAGGTAACTGTGACGAGCTGGCTCAGGAGCAGGCAGGGACACTGATCCAAGTGTGTGTGTCCCCAGTTCAAAACACCTGGTTCCCCAATGGGTTCCTCCCTGCTATGTGTGTATCTGGAACATTGGGGTCTCAGTTCCTGTCTCTGATAATACAGAAACAAGAGAAATGAATGTGTGTAGTCACACTTCACATTTTAGAAATCCCTTCCACACAAGTTCTCTCTTGAGAAACCTGTGAGAAGTACAAGGATTATTAACGCTATTTTATAGTGGTAACAAAGGCACAAAGAACTCTGTAGAGAAGGTGTGACTCAGCAGGCCCTGGCTGATGACTGGGTGTGGTTCTGAGTAGGTGACAGGGTAAGGGGCTGTGTGTGTGTGTGTGAACATCTCATGGGTGTGTAAAATAGTGACCGCATGAGTGTGATTTGTGTGTGTGTGTGACCAGGGTTTCATTTATGCATACTGCTTTCCCATCCTTGTTCTTAGGAATGTTGCTCTGTGTATAACAAAAAGCAAAAAAGTAAAATAAATAATTTTTTTTGCCTTAAGTTTTTGTGCTCTTGGAATGGAAAATCACTGTTTAATTTTTTAAAACAAAGACAGGAAAGAAACACCAGCAAAGTCTGATGTTTAAAATCACAAATGTTGGTAAGATGATAATTTTGCCATGACTTTCCTAAAAAGGGCAGAAATTCTTGTTCTTGTAGGAAGATTTTTATAAAGTTGAGGAACCATGATAGAGGTTTTCCCTCTGTACCACGCCCCCCCTTCCTGTCCCTGGCCACACAATCTTGAGGAACTTTTGCTGAAATGGATGGGACTCCCAGAGAAGAACTTCTAGTTCCTTACCTAAGTGGACTCAGTAGGCCCCGTGAGCCTAGTCCCTGCCCTTTGCTTGATGCCTTTCTGCCTGGGGCCTGGAGGTGTATGTACAGGAGACGAAGCCAGCCATAGGCTTACCCAGCACTTTCCTTGGCAGGCTCTCAGTGTTACTCAACACATGTGAGCAAGGCTCTGTGAGTGTGGGAGGCCCAGGGTGGGCAAGTTGGTGGGCGGTATAAAGCAGGATAAATGCGAAAGGGGGAAGATAGTGCTTGAGAGGTGTGTGATTATGTAAGTAGGAGTACAAGAGAATGCACATGCGAAAAGTGGTTTATGAGAGGTTTGAGGGAGAATTTGTGATAAGGATGTGAGGTGCAAATTTGGGAGGGCATGATGTGGACAAAGCTAAAGTGACACCTTGATGAGGGCTGAAAGCGTGACTGTGCTTGGAGATGGTGTGAATCTGAGGGTCCGAGAGCCTGGAGTAAGAGGACCAGAATATTTTGCAGGGGTGTGGCTCAGGCGGGTGGTTAGAGCGAGGCCAGAGCTAGGGAGGGATCGGGTCATTTTCCCTTTCCTCCCTTTCCTGAGGCCCTGATCATCTCCTTACGGGCAAGGAAGCCAAGACTTCTTCCTTTTATTCTAAGTTAAAGGAAGGAGGAGGAGGAGAAGAGGAAAGGGGAAGGAGGAAGGGGAAGGAGGAAGGGGAAGGCGAAGACGAAGAAGGAGGGAGGGGGAGAGAGAGGAGAGGAGGAAGAGGAAGAAAAAGAAAAAGAAACCGCAACAGGAGAGCTTGTGAATGTATTAATGACAAGGACCTTCAGGGAGCGACTATGGGTTCCAACAAAGTTGGGGTGCGTTTGTTGGGCTTGGAAACTGAGGCTGAGACGGGGGTTGGCGGGCTGGCAGGCTGTGGAGCCCAATATCGGGAAAGCAGAACGGGGCGAAGCTGAGAGTGGGGGCGGGAAGGGGGCCGCACAAAGTTGGGGAGTGCACGAGAGTGAAGACGCCCCTGCGTGTGAGGCTGTGCGGCTGACGGGGAGCGTGTGACAGTGAAGAAGAGGGGGTGGGGTGAGAGGGTGTGCCGGCATCTAGGCTGGGGATTCGGTCTCCGGGTGCCGCCGGCAGCGCGAGTGGCGGCGTGCCCGCGGCTGGCTGGGGGCCGGGCTGCGTGTGCGCGCGTGTGCGCGGGACGGAGAGCCGGGGGCTCCTCCGCGCGTGGCTGTGCCTCGGCGCGGCGGGCTGTGCGGGCGCGGGCGCGAGCGGACGCACAGCCCAGGCGGCGGGCAGCCTGGGTTATCTGAGCCGCTCGGTCTTGGGTGGCTGCGCCCAGATCTCCGGGAGGCGGCGGCACAGGCGAGACGCGTTGTCGGGCCGCCGCGGAGCCGAGAAGCGAGACCCGGGCCCGGACGGCAGCGGCGGGGCGCAGAGCATGGAACAGCGCACGGGCCGGGCAGGTAAGAGCGAGGAGCGACCCGTCAGCGCCACAGGCGGGGGGCGGGGGGGAGCGGCGTGTGAGAAAGATGGGGCGACCCGGCCAGCCGAGGACAGACCCCACTCCTCTTCTGTGCTTGCCCTGTGGCGGGGGGGCCACTGTAATCGCTGGGGACTGGGGCTCTGCGGCCTCTCCCCACCAGTGGGACCTCCTGGGCCCTCCCTCCCGGTGTCCTCTATATCTGCTAAAAACTTTCCACCCAGAAAACGTGAGTTTTACAACTTCTCTTGGTCTCTTTACAGAACCGGGCTTTTCCATTCTGTTGTGCCTTTAGGACTTTATCTTTCCACTTTCCAGTGTATAAATGTTTTGCACAACTTCCTCCAAGTTGGGTGCACAAGGAAGGTCTTGGTTTCTAGTGGGAATGGAGTGTGGGTGTGTGTGCATATGTGTTAGTGGATGGGGACATGCTGTGTGCACATGTCTGTGTGCACAGGTCTGCATGCACATGTGTGAGGGTCTTGTGTCTTTGAGTATGAACCAAAGTGTAAGCACTGGTGTAGATGTGTCTGACGTTTGGAGAAAAGGCTCTGCCCCCAAAATAAACAACTCAAGGGAGGCCTGAGGAAAGGGGAGGGATGGCAGGCCCCAGGGGACCCAGATGGAGAGAAGAATCTGAACCTGCTGACCAAAAGGGCTAAGGGAGTGGAGGGCTTTTCCTCCCCCCCCCCACCCCTCTCCTCCAGGCCTGCCAGTTCGGCTCTGTCTGCCCACTAGGTGCCCTAGAGTAATGCAGGGGTGGGAAGCCAGGGACTCAAGTTTAGTTTTGGATTGATGAGGAGGGAGAGGGTTTGATCAGTTTCCAAGTTTTCCAAATAATTCTACAGAGGTCAAGGACTTACTCCGGGCCCTTTTTTGCCTCATTCCTCAACTTTCTCAACTCCCCCCACACCCCTTGCACCAGACCCCAGCAGCTCAGGTTCTAGTTCTTTCAGCTGATAATCCAGTCTCAGCATTGGTCTTCCTCTAAGCTTCTTGGCCCAGTCCCTAGGCTGCCTCCATTCCCCCTTGGGGGCCTGGACCCACTAGGGAACCTGGGCCCCCAGGAGTGTCAACTGTGGCCTCCTGGGCTTTTAGGGCTCTGGGCCACCCCTCTGCACCAGAGGTTTAAGTAGGGAGATCAATAGCAAACAGTTGTAATGATCTAATTAATTATGGCAAAATTAAAAGCGAGTACAAAATCAATCTCTGATGGTGTTGAAGATGGAATTCAATTGAGAGCCCATCTGTGCACCCCCTCGACCGTATAAATATGCAGCCCAAGGACAGACCTAATGGCCGGGCCTTCCTGGAAACCTCTCTCCCCCTTTCTTCCTCCCCTGTACAGGGCTTTTCCCTCACTCATAGCATCTATTTTGCTTCCTACCACCTCCTGCCCCCACCCCTCCTTCTTCCCCTGTCCCTCTGCTCAGGCTCTTGACACTCCCACTTTTCCATTTTCCCTCTCCGAAGGCGGCTCTTTTCTGCCTTGCAGGCCTGAGGTGCGGGGACCTGGTTCCCAGTCCTGCCAAGTCTCCCAGCCGAGGCAGCCAGGCACCCTCCCTAGCGCCTCGGAAAAGAGAAGGCAGAGCGGGATGGGGAGGCATCCCTGAGCTCTGTTAGGGCCCTCACCCGACGTTTCTGAGTGCGCGGGATACTCCAGGACAGACCAGGGCGCTTACCCAGGGTCGCCTGCGCCTACCTGCACCAGGCCTGGTAGCCGCTCTCCCAGCGCGGGTGGCAGAGGGGCCGGGCGGACCAGCTGTGCACCGCGCTCCCTTTCCCTTCCCTCCTTCTCCCGCTTTGGCCGGTGCGGGGACCACACTCCCGCCAGCCGCGGCTTGGGGAAGAGTGGGGAGGAGCTGAGGAGCTGGGCAGGAGGCAGGGCTGTATTGGAGAGAAGGAAGCCACCGTTCCCTTCGAGGCGGCCCCACGGAGCCCCGGAGTCTTCCGCCCTCCGAGCCGCTTTCTCTCTTTCTTTCTCTTTTCACTGCCTCCCTCCTGCTCCTCTGCCCTAATTTCTACTTTAGGCACGTCTGGCTGGGGTACAGCTCCCCGGGGGCTCTGCGGCCCCCAGACGGTCCCCGCGCCCCTTTGGCTTCATCCGGCTAGTTCAAAATGACAATGACACGCGCGCGAGCGAGCGAGCCTGGCTGACGCCCTGGCGCAAGCGCCGCAGCCGGGTTTGCGAAGGATGCGGGTTTTATTTAGTCTCGCTGAGCCAGATCGGGAGCAGCGAAAACCACCAGGAAGAGGCCAGGTATGGGGGAAGGAGAGAGAATCTGCAACTAGATCAATTGTGGTCTTTGGCCATCGTAGCCTATACCCCCAGAATTATAAAAATAAGACGTTTATTTGATGTCGGCTGTCCTAGTTGGTTCTCTGGCTCCCTGTCGCTGGTCCCTTGCCTCTCCCTCCTGGGGCTCTGGGCCCACTCCCTGGCCCACATTGAGTTCCCAGGTTTCTTTCTGCCCTTGGAGACCCCTCCCACTCCCTGGTCCTGCCGCCGGGCCCTCAGAGCCTGGGGGAGACACAGCCCGACGCCTCCCCGCCCTCTTTTGCCAGGCCTCCTCACCCCGTTATTAATTGCTGTGCTGACCTGCGGGATTGATTGGCGGCCCTGCAGGAAGAGGCTGAGAAGGCCTTGGCCTCCGAGCAGCCTCGGCGGAGGGCAGAGGGAGGAGGGGGAGGTGCTGGATCATGGGTCCTGAGCGCCTGTCTCAGCCCCGCCTGGGACACAGCTGTTTGCCCAGACACCCTTCTCCACCCCCTCTCTCTCTCACACACACACCTTCCACGCACCCTCACAACACACTCAGGCGATCCCCTCACCAAGAGATGTTCAGCCCCCAAGGAGACCCATCAGAAATTCTTAATTGATTTAGAAACGGAAAAAGGCTTCCTCCCTCCATTAGTCAGTTTCTTCAATATGTTCGTTAGCCGCGGGTCTAGACCTCACCGCCGGTCCAGACATGGCGGAGCAAACTACTGGGACCAGGGCTTTTTTCTGTCCAAGATTCACTTTGCCTCTTTTTTTTTTTTCCCTAGGAACAGTGACAGAAAGTTAAGAAATAATCCTGGATGCAGTGACCTTTAGAGTTTCAAACCAAAGCACTTTTTCCAGAAAGAGCCCTTGTCCTGGCTCCTGAGGGATTCGGTGCAGCCCTTTTGTTTCAAGTTCGGGGGAGTGGACGGCTCTGGACCAGGAGGGTGGAGGGCGGAGGCTTGCAGCCTTCTGGGGCTGGGGTCTAACCCTACAGCCGAGACCCTCCCTCCTCCCCACCCCCACCCCCGCCTGCTTAAACCTTAGCGCGTGCGTGCGCGCGCGCGCACACACACACACACACACACTCTCTCTCTCTCTCTCTTTCTCTCTCTTTCTCTCTCTCTATCCCGGCCCCCACAGCCACAGCAACACCACTCGCCCCGACCCCAGGCCACAGGCCCACGGGCCAGGCACCCAAGCAGGAGTGAGCCCTCAGACGTCCCGGCTTTGGGCTGGGGTGGGAGGACGTGGCAGGAGTAAGACAAACCTCAGCCGGTCCCCAGAGAGCCCCCTGTGCTTTGGTTCTCTCCCTGTCTCGACCAGCCCCACTCGCTTCGGTTTTCCCTTCTCCCCTCCGCTCCGGTCCTTTGTCTCCAGCCACTTCGCGGCGCCAAGCAGCCTGTCCCCCGCCTTGGCAGCCCTGCCCTTCGCTTCCCTGTTCCGCTGGCGGGTCTCCCCCCTGCCTTACCCGCTCCCGGCTCTGGCGCGTTCTCCGCCTGCTCCTCACATCCACACAGCTGCCCCGAGAGGAGGAAGGGAGGGCGGGCGCGCCGCGGATGGATCCGACAGAGTAGATTTGGTGCCTGCTCGCAACTCCGGCAAAACTCAGCCCGCCCGGGTGCTCCCGCCCCTCTCCAACTATTCCTCAGCGCCGCCGAGCCGCGCGCCCCCGCCCGCGTTTGGCCCCTTCCTTTCCTTGTACGTCGGCTGTGGCTCTTTCGCTCCCCGCTGGCCGGCCCAGCATCTGCAGTTGCGCTCCCCCTCGGCCCTGCACTCCGCGCCCTTTCGGCTGCCCCCCTGCTAGCTGCCGCCTGCTCCCTTTCTCCGCAGCCCCCTGCGTCGTGGTGGCGGTGGCGGGGGGCGCCGGCGCGGTCCGGGGCCCGGCGGCACTGTCTCCTTCCACCCCAGCCAGGTCAGGCTGCGGGCTCGACGCCTGGCTGAGAAGGGGGTTAATCATGACTTGGCCACCGGCACAGCCTCACTCGCACTCTCTCACCCGGGCTTGGGGAGGAAGGGAAGAGGTAGTTGGCCGGCTGGGCACCTCGGCTTCGCCCAGACCAGCCTCTTCGGGCCTTCCAGAGACAGGTGTCTTCTCCGTCCCCTCAGCACCCCTTTCTTGTCCCTTTTCTTCCCCTCCTCTCTCCCCGCCTTCCACGCCTCCCCTTCAGCAGGCCTCTCCCCACCGTCTCATCTCCGCTCTGGCTTTGGCAGGTTGACCGAAGGTCCTGGGAGGACCACCTTTCTTTGTTTGGAACTGGACTGGACGGGATTTCGTTTCCCAGGTCTCCGTGAATGGGCCAGCTTCCTCCCAACGGTTTTGGCCGGCTGGCCCCAAGGGGACCCGCCTGAGGCTACAATTAACCTGGCTGTTTGGGGGGGGCGGTAGGACTTTAATGGATCCTCTAGCATCTGCCTGACGCAGCGGGGCAAGGGTACTGGAAGAAGTGAGAATGGAGTGGCAGGAAAGACAGACGAGAGCAGAGTGGCGAACGTGGACAAGGTGCGGTAGAGTCGAAGGAAGGAACACAGGAGGGGACGCAGCAAGGAATCCTCTTGTTTCCTTTATAGGCTAGAAGTTGGATGGAAAGCACCACCCCGTGCCCTGCCTAACCAGCCCAGATCCCTCGTTCCCTCTTTGTGGAAGGGTAAGGGTTCAGAAAGCTGGGCACTTATTCCTTAAGCTACCACAGAAATGTTTGGTTTTCAAAGTGCTTTGGTCCACGGAGTAGGCAAGACAGGTAATCATCCTTATTTTACAGGTGAGGAAACCGAGGCTCAAAGAGGGAGAGGGACAGTGCATGTGGTGGCTGTCGCTCCTTCTCATGGGTTGTGGGGTGAGTGGCCCCTTTAGCTGTGCAGAGGTCCATGAGTGTCTGCGGGTTGTGGGACAGGCCGTGTGCCGGTCCGAGCTGGGAGCACCACGGCCTCTGTGGGCCTCTCGCCTCCCCCCTCCACCTTGTTTTCTGTTACACAGGGCCCTCCACTCCTACCCTGGAGACCCACTGGCCCAGTTTCTCCTGGTTTGACAATTTTTTCAGCTGCCCAGTCGGGTGGCCCACCGGCGGCCGCCACCTGGCAGGCCCGTGCCGCTAAGAGGCCGCTTTGGTGGCCAAGTGGCTTGCATTGTCGTTTTCCCTCAAAGGGGCTGCGAAGGGCCGGGCAGGTCGCTGGGACCTCTTGCGAGGAGCAGCCGGGTTAAAGGGGGAGGGGCCGGCGAGGATAAAGGCGCAGCACGTGCGCCCGGCCTCCACAGGACCAACAGACCGAGCGGGCGGGGCCAGCCGGGAGGCGCGCCCCCCCCACCCGGGCTTCACGCAGGGAGCCCAAATATTGGGAACAAAAGCGGGAAAAGAAGAGAGAGAGCAGGAGGGAGGGAGGGAGCAAGGGAGGGAGCGAGGAAGCAGAAATTAGGGGGTCTTAGATGAAAAAAAAAAAGAAAGTAGCTTTAGGGGGAATGTGCCGTGGAGTGTGAAATTGCAGCCCATGGTGCTCCATATTGTACCAGAAGCTCTTCCAAAAAAAAAAAAAAAAAAAGCCCCCCTCCAACGTGACCACAGGGCGAGGAAGGGGGGGGGGCTGGGAGAGAATGGGGAGGGGGAGGGGAGAGGGCTGGGCGGGAGCCGGTCAGGCCGAGCTGGAGAGGGGGCCGGGTGGGTGCGTGCGCCGAGTGTCCGGGATCTGGTCGCGGAGAGTTGGCGCCCCGGGGTGCGCCAGGACCCAGAGGGCGAGTGGGCCGCGGCCGTCCCGCACTTGGATTGTCAGCGAACTTTTTTTCTCTCCGGTTTTTTTTTTCTGGTGGTAGTGGTGGTGACTTCCAAAACTGGGACTGATTCAGAAAAGGAGCTCGGCTGTGAAGCTGCTACTCTGCTCTACCTTCCTCTCTTCCCTCCTCCGTTTCTGCTTCTCTTCCTTTCGGACTAGTTTCTCCCCCCTTGGTTCTAAACAGCTTCCCCCCCCCACCCCGAACTTCAATGCGTTTAATTTGGTCCGCTCTGTGGGGAGCATTTCCTAGGGAGATACATTTAATTTCGGAATTTCTAATCCCCTCCCTCAGAGGCCGGGCCCTGGCTCCCTTCGCCGCTCCCCAGGAGGTGGAAGGAGTGGAAGGAGGAAGACAAGCCCGGGCCAAGGGAGAGGGGCAGGGCGGGGAAGCTCTCTCTCGGCCCCCAACCCTCCCCCCACGTGGCCCAGCTAGCTTCCCGAGCTGCTCGAGGACCGGGGGTCTGGGCTCTGGGTCAGGGCCCTGCCTTCAGCGGAGAGGCAGCTACACCCTGTGCCTTTCCTCACCGGGACAGAAAGCGCTGGGCCAGGGAATGGGAAACCGGAAAAGGAGCAGAAGGGTGGAGAAGAGAGCTGGTGCAAGCGGGGGCAGCGGACAGGGTCTAGATGAGCACTTCACTTCATGCACAATCTACCCAGAACCCATTTGGTAGCTCTGAGCGCTAGTCGTGCTTGGCTTGGCTTGGGATGCCTGTGCATGTGTACACTTGGGGTGCGGAGGAGGAAGTCACTGTGGGCCCTGCTTCTCCCACACCTACACCCTGCAGAGCAGGCCCTGGACAGCTTGAGAGTTAGGCCAGCTGCAGCTCAGCAGCCAAAAAGGAGGCAAGGGCTGGGGCAGCCGGAGAGCCTGGCAGGGAAGGGAGCGGAGAAGGCGAAGGAAGGGAGATCCACAAGGAAGATTTATTGGGCAGATCAGATGCACAGAGGCGGCTAATGAAGCAAATCCCGAGATGGGTATCAGAGCAACTCCCCAAAAGTTTATTTGCCTTTAAATTTCCGCAGGGAGGCGGGCGCCTTGTTTGAAGTGTAAATGCCCCTAGGTTGGGGGGTGGAAGGGCCGCTTTGAAAACACCAGAGAGAAAAGGTTCATTTAGAGGCAGACGGGAAAAGCAACCAACCCTGACAGGTCGGAGCCCGGGTTGTGTTTGGGGTTGGGTTGTTTTCTTTCTTTCTCTTTCTTTTCCTCTTTCCTCTACTTTCTCCTTCCCTTTTCCCCTTTCTTGCTTTTTTCTCCTCTACTAGACTCTATAGAAGAAGAAAGGGAAGAACAGGAAAGGGAGCATCAGAGCTGGAGAGGCCAGTGCCTGGAGAAAAATCTGTAGGCCAGCCCTGGAGCCATAGGAGAAGACAGAGCCTTGGCTAAAAGTGTTTCTAATCATCAGGGATCATTGCTCTTTAACTTTCTAGACCCAGGAATGGGCTGGAGCTGAGGAGGAAGCTGCCAGGGGCTGGATTGGTGGGAGGGTGAGTGTCCAGCTAGTGCAGTGCTGGGGAAAGGGTCCCAGGAACTGGGGGTGGCCGGGGTGGGAGTGATTCTGGAATCTCAGAGGCTACCTGGGAACTGGACTAGCATGGAAGGGTCTTTACTCCTCGGGGGGTACCTGGGAAAGATAGGTGTGTGAGTATAACTTGCAGCACACTTTGCGCATTAAGTCCCCCTAAGTCCCCTTTCACAAAATGTGAAATCCCTCTTGCCCAACACATGAAAATGCCTGTTGTCTGCACCCACACTTCTTCATGGTATGTGCAACACAGGGATATGTCTGCTGGTTCTAGAAAAACCAGTGAGTCTATGTGTGGAGGGGGGTTCTGTCCACAGTCTTATTCCTCCAATAGTTCAGACTCCCCAAGACTTATTAACTTTCTGGACCAACATAGGGAGACCTGGGGCAAAGGGCTCCTTTAGTTCTGAGCTCCTCTCAGTAAGGATCCTTCCTCTGTACCTCTCCCTCCACCCCAATCTTGGTTAATTACCTTCCTGAAGGAAGCCCAGAGCTGTGCCAGGTAATACCACCTGAGAGCCCCTTTCTCCCAGGCCTGGGAGCCTTTCCCTTTAGGCTGCCCGAACTGTATTTTCCTTTTTTTTCGTTCCCCACACGAAGTTAGTGCGGTTACGTGGGGTTGTGAGGCCAAAGCAAACCCGGGAGCGCCATCTGCAGGTCTCTAGAGGAAGAGACTGACCTTCGGGGCTGGACCCGGCGCCTTCAACCTCCAGCCCAAGGGAACCAGCCTGGCTGCCCAAGGAAGAGGGAGTGAGGGCTGGGAGGGAGGGGGCTTGAGGGAGGTGGTTTTTTTTTTTTTTTTTTTCCCTCCCAGAAGTTACTCCGTAGGTGGATTAAGCGAATCTGGCTCAGGAGAATCCAGGAAGGGGGTCAAATGTCTAGCCAACTCAGCCCCCTGAGGAGTGGGTGGTTCAGAGTCCTGTGGGGACTGAGCCTGGCTGGATCCCCGTCGGAGGATTGAGGGCACTCTGAACACCCGGGTGCGGGAGGCCCAGTAGGAGTCTCCTGGCTGAATGGGGCGGGTGCGTCCCCCATCCTAGCTGCTGCCTGGGCACTTGCCAGCGGGACAGCGGCGCGAGTCTGCGGCTCTTTCGCGGGCGCCAGGGTCTGCAGTCAGGGGCCAGAGGCGCCTCGAGACCGAGCAGCAAGAGCGGAGCGCGGGCTTCCCTGAGCCGCCCTTTCGCAGACCCAGGGAAGCGGGGGGAGGGAGCGAAGGAGGGAGAGAGAGTTAAAACATCAGCTGAAGTGCCAAGATGATTTATGAGACGAGGGAAAATATTTCATAAAGATCTCCCGGATATTCTGTACTTAACCAGTTAGGAGACAAAGGGCTTCTCCTGCCTGGTGCGTATGAGCGGACCCGAGCGAGTGCGGGCGAGGGCTGCGGAGGCTGGGCCAGCGGCTCTGGCAGGAGCGGGGCCCGGCCGAGCGCGCTGCGCCTCCTGCGCTAGCTCGGGATCCGTCAAGCTGGCAGCGGGCGGCGCTCAGCCTCGTTCGCAGCCTCTTCTCCCCAGCCGGGGAGACCAAAGCTCGTCGCCCGCGTCCTCTGCCGCCGCGACCAGTCGCTCCGCACTGTCTCCCCTCCCCAAGCCCTTCTCCCAGGCCATCCGAGGGTCCAGAAGCCAGGCCCCCCCGGGCTCTCCCACCGTCCGTTGGGTCCCACTGAGGCAGGTGGGTCCTCGCTGGAGGTCTCCAGCTCCATCCTAAACCGAGCGTTCTGGGCTGCCCAGACTCTGATGGCCAAGGGAAGAGGGAAGCCCTCCGCGCAGCCGCGCGTGGGATGAGAGAGGACAAACTACCGGGCACTTTGCCCCGGAATGAGAATTGGGGGTGCGTGGGTGGGGAGGTACCTCAGGAGGGAAAGGCGAAAGGGAAGGACCAGAGAGAGGAAGGAAGAATCAGGAAGGAACGGAAGGGAACTCAGACCTGAGAGGAGGGGGGTTAAGGCTAGGGATGCGGACCGGGCTCCGGGCCGCGTGGCCCACGCGGGCACTGGCCGGTGGATGGCAGGGCTGGGTGAGTTGGGACTGCGAGCCTGGCTTTCGAGAGCGGCGCGCTCAGGGGCACTCTGTCGTTGCCTGAATATTCATTAGACTGGCCGCTCTTTATCTTTATCTAACGTTTATCTTATCGGCGAGTTTCGTTTCTCAGTGTAGTTTTAATCCCGGGCTCCCCTTTCCCCTCCCCCTGGCCCGCTCCCCTCCCTCCCTCTTCCTTCGCCCGCCGCTCCCTCCCTTCCTCCCTCCCGTTTCCCCCTCCCCACCCCTCCCCTCGCCGGCACCGGAGTGACAGGCGCGGGGCCCTCCTCGCCAAAGCTCGGGGCTCCGGCGCTGGCGAATCACAGAGTGGTGGAATCTATTGCCTTTGTCTGACAAGTCATCCATCTCCCAGCGCGGGGAGGAGGAGGGGGTCTGGAGGGGGCTTTGCAGCTTTTAGAGAGACACACACCGGGAGCCAAGGCTCCAGTCTCCGGCCGAGTCTTCTCGCAGCCGCAACCCACCTGGGGCCAGCCCAGTGCTGCCGGCGCTGCTCGGCTCCCTCCCTCCCTCCCTCCCGGCCCTTCGGCCGCGGCGGTGAGCGCCTGCCTTTTCCGGGGGCGGGGGCCCGGCTCGCGCTCTCCCCTCCTGGAGGCGCCCGCTCGGACATCCCGAGGATTGCTACTTCTCTGCCAACTTCGCCAACTCACCGGCACTTGGAGCGGCCCGGCTCCCCGCCCGGCGCCCTCGGGCCGCCCCCGCTCCTCGCCCTCTCCGACCGCCGCCTCTCGGATGACCGGGTTCCAGGGGAGCTGAGCCGCCTCCCCCGCCCAGCCTCAGCCCTGGCCTCAGCTGCCGCGCGCGCCATGCGCCCCCAGATCCCCCCGGCCCGGCCCGCCGCCCCGGGGCCGCTCTGCTGACCGCCCAGCCCCGCGCCCCGACGGTGGGAAGTTGCGGTCGCTGCGGGTGCGAGCTCCGATCCGCCCGGGAAGCGTCCCCGCGGGGAGCACAGCGCGGCGTCCCCCGCCCGCCCCGCCGCAGCCGGGCGCTCGCTCACCTCCCCACCCCCCCAACGTCCCTCCCTTTTCTCCTCAAGTCCTGAAGTTGAGTTTGAGAGGCGACACGGCGGCGGCGGCCGCGCTGCTCCCGCTCCTCTGCCTCCCCATGGATATGCACTGCAAAGCAGACCCCTTCTCCGCGATGCACCGTGAGTACCGGCGCCCGGCTCCTGTCCCAGCTCGGGGCTCCCCGTCCTAACCCTCTCCCGTCCAGTCCCGGTGCGGCCCCGGCCCCCTTCACTCAGGTCCCATCTTGGAGACTGCGCTGGCTTCTCCAGGCCCCCCCTTTTGTTCTTCCTCTTCCCCTCATTTTCCAGTGTTTCTAAAGCCTCCAGTTTCTCTCTTCTGCCTTAGGTCACCAATACTTCTCCCTCTACCTGCCTTCCTATCTTCCCTCCTGCCCGTCACCTGTCTTCCTTTCCTTCCACCTGCTCCTTCCTAGATCACCGATCCACAGCCCCTGGCCCTGGCTCCAGCCATCCTATGCCCTGGTCACCCTCTTGCCCTGGGCTGGGAGACTAAATTGGCAGGCAGTTTTGAGGGGTTTGAGTTGTGTTGTTTTCTCTGTTCTCTCCCTCTCTCCCTCTCCCCTCTCTCTCGCTCCCTCTCTCTCTGCCTCCCCCACCCTCCATTCATCTCTACCTTTCTCAAACTTAGAGTGTGCTTGCCCAGGAGGAGACTCCTGGCATGGGCAGCTTCCGTGTCAGGACAATCAGGCAGAAGAATGTGGGGGTGGGGTGCCCCCATCTGACCCTCAGCTCCCAGCATCTCCAGGCCCTGGCAGCCCAGCCAGGGCTTGGTGTGAGCTGGTTTGTAATACTCCCTCTTCTTTTCTTTCCTACCTCCTTCCCCTCTTTCTCTTCTCCTTCAGTTGGGAGTCCAAGATTGGCAGGATGTGGTGGTCATCTTTCTCCACCTCTCCCTGGGAGATGCTCTAAAAACAAAGAGGGGTTCCAAGGAGAAATCGAAGTCAGGAAGAGATGGAGTAGAGGAGCCTGCCAGGCAGCCCCTGGGCAGAGCCGAGCTCTGCTTGCAGTTCTGGAGGCTCCTTGCCGGCCTCCCACTCCCCGGTGAAAATGGTCCAGCCAGTGCCCTGGCCGGTGGGCAGTCAAAGAGGGGGAAAACGAGGGAGAAAGAACAAAAGGAGGCAAACGCCAAAGCTGGGGAGAAGGGAAAGAGAAATTTTTTAAAAGGGGAAGAAAATAAAAGAAAGAAAACAGAAAGGATGTTATAGGGGAAAGAGAAGGGGAGAAAAAATTAAAAAAATAGGAAAGAGGGAATTATTTTAATGAATTTGAATTTATCTAATTCATGTCATATGTCTTTAGCTTGGAGAACAATTCAGAGGTGTTTTTTTTTTTTTTTTAGACAAATAGATTCTAAATAGAAAACTTCTCCTCCTCTGTAGATTAATAATTAAGGATGATTTGTAACTTTTCACAGGGAAACTTTTTTAGACCTGGCTTGGATCGGTGCTCCAGACAAGAGTGCCGAGGAGGGAGAGCTCTGTTTTTCTCTTAAGCATATAATTAGCGTTACAGGGGGAGCTTTTAAAAAAATACTCCTGGGGTAAAATATATTTTCCTAAATAATTTCCAAGTACAGGTAATCCAAGTCAGGGGCCTCGGGCCGCCGCGGGTCTCCGCGAGTTGAGACGGAAATCCTGTCTCCTTTTCGGAGCGAGTGGAACCGGGTCGACACGCCGGCTTCGCCCAGCCCGCCGGCCTCCCTGCCCCGCCACCTCTGCTCTCGCTCTTCTCTCGGGCCGAATCCGCGGGGGATTTGCCGAGTCCCAGCCGCCCACAGGGTGTCACTTTGAAACCCAAAGTGGGGCAAGGCGAGCTGAAGGTGGTTGGTGGAAGGGAGAGACGGCGGCGCGGGCAGGCAGCGTGGCCAGCAAGCCGGGGCAGCCCGAGTCTGCGCCAGCGGCAGTGGCGCATTCCAGGCCCGACTCAGCGGCAGCTCCCGGCCCCCGGCCCTGGACCCCTGTCGTGCCCCCTTCCCGTCCCCTTTCCTTAGACTGGGGACGAGGGGCCGGGCCCGGAGCCCGGGGAGGCTGAATTATTCATCTTTAATCTGCCCGCAGCTGCCGCCTTTTCATACCGGTAACGCGAGTTCTCCCGGGGCCTAAATTATTGATGGTCAGGGTTTGGAGGGAGGGGAGGGGTGAGGAGTGGGGCTAGAGGTAGGGAGAGTAGCGGGAATGGGAGGCAAAAATAAGAGGTTCTAGCCTCCCCCAGCCTCCAGATCTGAAGCCTCTCCCCAGGGGTTTTACCGGCCCTTGCTCTCGGTACCCCCAGAAGGGGACGGGAAAGAAATGAGCAGAGCGCAGATGTTCCCGCTTTCTCCGAAAGCCGCCTGAGGCTAGCAGGGCAGGGGCTGTAGGTTGCTGGCCAGGTCAGGCCGGCCGCTAGAACTCTCTGCGCTTGGATTGCTCAGTAACTGCGGCTGCGGGTTGATCGCTCTGGGTGCAGGATTTCTAGACTGCTGTAGGCCAGGGAGAATGGGGCGCCGCGCAGCGTCCTCAGGCCTGGCCTCCGGTGACCACTTGGGCTCCGAGGTTGGGGGCCCCAAGCTGGAGTTGGAATGGAGACCCAGCGCCCTCCTCCTGGCCGGGAGAGCAAACGCCCTCGCTTCGCGGTGTCCCGGGAGGCTGCCGAGGTCTAAGAGGTCAGAGGGACGGGAGCTGGCTCCGGCAGGCAGCACAGGGTGCCCCGTGAGCCCTCAGCCCGTCTGGGCAACTTGCACCGTGCTACCTAGGGGAAGCAGTGGGTCCCAAGCCTGGCTCAAGGCGGCAGGCAGACAAGCCCCGGCAGCCTGCGTTCTCTGGCTGCTACCGAACCGAGCGCGGCGCGGCTCTCCCGCTGCCTCCCTGGCTCTGAGCGCAGCAGACTCTGGACCCCTGCGCCTTCAGCCTTCCGTCCTCCACCTGGCTTTCTTTGAACTTTAGACACTAGGGAGACGAGTGGGAAATATGGCCCCCAAATATCTAAAGATAGAAAACATAAAAGAAAAGGAAAAAATCCCGATCAAAACCCAGAATAAAACAAAAACAAAAACACAGGGAAAGAGGCAGGAACACTCCAACTCTGATTTAAAATAGATAGAAGAGGTAAGGAGCAAAAGGAGGGAGTCAGACACTTAGTCCCTCTCTGTGCTCAGAGCCCTTTTGTACTGGGTCAACCGGTCCCAGCCCCCAAATCATCCGCCTCCAAGCCCTAGCACACACCAACGACTCCCGCTTGCTTGCGGCTTAGGCGGGATCCCGCTTGGCCCTGCTTCTGCTCTCTGCTCGGCTCTTCTTTTCCTCTCCTACATTCTTTCCTGCCGGCATCAATTTCCCCCCTACCCTCTTTCTTCTCACCAGGCTTCTCCGTTCCTTCCCTCACTTTCTCCCTCGAGAGGTACTGGTCTTAGAGCCACGTTCTTCCCAGCTCTTTGCCCTGCATCTGCGTTTCCCCGTCTCTACGGCCAATGGGTTTCAATCCCCAATCCCCCGCGTTGTGCTTGGCAGCAGACCACTGTTCTGCCACCAGTCCCAGATCATGCCCCTCCACCCTGCCTGCTCCCTTCGCACATCCTGGGCCTTGGACCCTGACTAATGGCCGGTCCCTGCTGTGTGTGGGGTGTTGTGTTTTTTTCTTGTCTCTCCCCAGCAGGGCACGGGGGTGTGAACCAGCTCGGGGGGGTGTTTGTGAACGGCCGGCCCCTGCCCGACGTGGTGAGGCAGCGCATCGTGGAGCTGGCCCACCAGGGTGTGCGGCCCTGCGACATATCCCGGCAGCTGCGGGTCAGCCACGGCTGTGTCAGCAAAATCCTGGGCAGGTGAGGGCCTCAGAGCTGCCCCTGGGAGAAGCCTTGCCTCCTTATCCCGCAGCCCTGGGTCTCCAGACCAAGGACTTGGCTAAAAGTCCAGGATGCCAGTGGGGGTATCTAGATACTCCGGGCTATCTAGAGAGCTGCTCCTTTTGGAGAGGGCGCTTAGGTGGTGGCCACGGCCCCAGGAGCGAGGATGGAGCAGGGTCATTCAGCTCCTGCCCAGCTTCAGGGTTCTCGTGAGGAGGCTGCCAGATACCAGACTTCAGAAAGGGAGGGACTCCTCTTCAAGCAGAGTTAATGCAGACTTGGGGGGGGGGTGTCAGAGGAACAGGGTGGGGAGTGTAAATGGGTCCCCAAGAGGAAAGAAAAAATCAGCATTGGGGAGGGGACAGTTCTCACCCGGGCTCTGTGTTCAGTAGGAAAGGGCTGGAGGTGGTGGCTCAGCCCTGGTGGGTCTGGAGGCCTGGAAGCTGCTGCCTCCTCTTCTTTCCAAATGCAAGGCTGGGCTTTCAGACTCCCAGGGGCACCTATCCCTGCTGGTGTGCTCGCAGCCCCTGGCATGACTGTCTTCCTGGAGGGAGTGTCCCTGTCGTCCTCCCCTGCATCCTGCCGCCCATCCCTTGCCCTAGCCAAGCGCCCTCCGGAAGCTGGCTCAGCCACGCTGAGCCTTTTCCCTCCACGCTGCTGCCTCGGGTGGGAGAGTGGCGCTGCCGCGGTCGCAGCCGCCCTGGAGCCTGCAGCCTCCCTGCCCCTGCCACCGCCTGTTCTCGCTGACCCCGCCGGCCTTCCCGGCGCAGGTACTATGAGACCGGCAGCATCAAGCCCGGAGTGATTGGAGGCTCCAAGCCCAAAGTGGCGACGCCCAAAGTGGTGGACAAGATTGCTGAATACAAGCGGCAGAACCCAACTATGTTCGCCTGGGAGATCCGAGACCGGCTCCTGGCTGAGGGCATCTGCGACAATGACACGGTGCCCAGCGTCTCTTCCATCAACAGGTGAGCAAACCACCCCGGACTGCAGGGTGGGACGCCAGCTCCCAGCTCCTGCCCATTAGGGTGTCTCCCAGCTTGCGGTCTCTGTTCTTTCCCCAGCCTCTGCCCTTGCTCCAGGCTCTCAGTCCCCGAAGTCCTTTAGGCAGGGAGAGGAGACCTGGAAGGCAGAGACAGACAGACAGACAGAGCTGTCTCCAGCTCAGGGCTGGGTATTCCCTGCCAGGCTTCTCCCGCCGGCGTCCTGGAAATGAATCCAAGTGTTTGTGGTAATTAAGACTCCAAGATTACGTGCCTCGGTATCTAGAGACAATCACAGCCCACAGCCGAAGCCTTTAAAATGACCAGTGTCTATTCATCGCTTCCAAACAGACTTCCCTTTCTAAAGGCATGCTCCCTTCCCCAGGGGCAGCTGCCTGTCCTGGCTGCCCCACCCTCCCTGCCAACTCCCACAAAGCTTGCCTCCCAGGAGCCCAGGCCTTGCTAGCCAGCTTGCACAAATTTCCGGCCTACAAGCACGAGTATCCAGGCCTGCAGAGCAAACGCCAGCCACCAGCCAGCAATTGGCAGGGAGTAGAGAAAGCTGGACAAGGAGTGGGACACCAGGCAGGCAGGGAGAGAGCTCTGGACCCCAAGGCTCAACTTCAGGATGCTTAGGGCCAGGGATAAGTCTGAACCGATGACAGGCGCAGGCACATGGGGCCAACATAGGCTGGAGTCATTGAGACCTGTAGTTGCACAGGATAGTCTCCCAATCCCCAAGCCACTCCAGCATGCTCTCTGGGAGAGTACACATGTATGTTCCACGTGTGTATACCGTGCCAGTGTGCAAATGGGCCTGTGTCGGGTACAACACGTACAAGGAGCAGTGGGATCCAAGCACCCAGGAGGGCTTCAAACACCACAGAACTGTACAGTCTGACATCAGCAGAGACCCTGTATAAGTTCCAGACAGCTTGGCCAGCCTTTCAACCCCATTTTAAGACAGATTCCCAAATGAGAAGAAGGCTGAGGGTTTCTTACCCTTGTTATTCTTCGTACTCTTCATAGATTCATTATCAGGACAACTAATAATTCAGATGGTGCCTTTTTCTGAAACTGGCATGACGTATCAAGGTTTTTTTTTTTAATATTTTGCAAATGATATGGAATTATCTCAAATCATCCTGAAAACAGCAGGTAAAATTAGCTGGTAGAATGTACCTTGGCTAAAGAAGATCCCCTCTGCCACACTCGTGCTGTAACGTACTGTGAGGCGACCCCAGAAATTATCCCAGTGTGTGCCATATGTATTAAAATGGTTATTCAGTTATGAACAGGGTAACATAATACTGATCAGCTAATTATACACCCTCCGAAAACCCTCTAGCTCCCCGGGCCTGGCTCGCTAGGTACTGAAAGCATAGCAGTTTGACATTCAGACACCTTCGAAGGAGCTGGAGAAAGACTCTGGGTGGTTTGGGAGAGGAATGTGTCTTTTTGCATTTAAAAGCCAGAGGAGGCTGGGGAAGCTCTGGGGCTGGGGCAGGATTGGCGGTTTGGAACGGGCAGGGGACAAAGCATTTGTTTTCGGAGCCATCTGGAGACTCAGCCTCTTGGCTGTCTGCTGGTCCCGAGAGTGAGTTGGAACGGAGATCTTGGGAGGAGAGCAGCCTGCTGAGGAGCGATGTTGCTGGGGCTGGGCGCTGGTGTATTGGGGGACATTCAAGAAAAATGCTTGTTGTCAGTGATAGGATTTGCCAGCCTTTGGAGGAACCCGAGACATGCACAGTTAAGGCAGTTTGGTTTTCTTGATGGGTGGAGGATTGGAGCAATCAAGGCACTTCTGATGGCAGCATCCCTCGCCTACCACCCCGTCTAGAACCCCGTCCCTCCTCTCCCCAACATATACCTTCACTGGCTGAGATGTTTTGAGAAGCTGTCTCATGCAGGAGTTTGGGGATGCTCTCATTCTGAAAAGCCCCAGAAAGCAGGGAACAGGTGACCCCAGGATCAAGCTCAGAAGCCTGGGGTTGCAGTCCCCAGCATTGGGGGAAAGTAGAGGGGTGGGTTGAGAGGAGGAAAAGAACGGCCTCGGCTTGATAGTGCTGACAGCTGCAGGATCTGCACTGCGTGGAGCCCCACCACCTGAGGGGCACCGAGGCTTCCTTTGGGTGTGTAGAAATAGCTATCTGTGGGCAGGTGTTGCTGGAGATGGAGAGGGAGTGGGAGGAGAGGAACGGGGAAGCCACCGGCAGCATGGGCAGCCAAGCCCTCGGTCTGCGGTTCCGCTTCCCGGCTTGCTTTGTCGACAAGGAGCAGTCAGGGTAGTGTGGATTTCACTTTGGGACAGAATCCTACCATGGTTCCAAACTGGGAAGGAATTCTGAGGGCTTCCCAATGTGCTGCTGAGTTGGGGCTGGAGGGATGCGCCTAGGCCCCCATGTCCTCCACTTCATCCCTGTAGGTGTTTTGCTCTAAATGGGGAAAGGTTTATCTGAGATTTGTTGTTTCACCCTGAAACCTGATAAAGGCAGGATGCTTCTGCCTGCGTTGGTGATATCAGGAACTTTGTAAATTTTTCACTTTGTAAAATTTCACTGAATCTGGGCCAGAAGTGCAGCTTTACCTGCCACATCTCCACTCACTATAGGAAGACCCTGGAGATTTTCCTCTGTGCAGAAAGTGTGGTGCATCAGGGAATGGGTGGTTCTCGAGTTTAGGGCCTTCCTGTTGGTGAGGTGCCCACTTGTCTTCGGTACTTTATAACCGTTTTGAGTGTGTGCATGTGCCGGTGGTTGGCAAGAAAGGAAGTCCACACATGCTCACCCACTGAGCCAAATTGTGAGGTTTTTTTTCATCTTCTCCTTCCCAAAACAGATGTTGTCGCCGCACTTGAAATATGCTGTTATGGTTATAAACGAAATTGCTTTTCATGCTTTAAAATTGGTTTTGGTTTTCTCTGATCCGGTCGCGATAAAGGCTTGGACATTCCATCCACATACTCCACTGACAAATCCTCAGAGAAATACCTCTCTGAGTCAGTGGAGTAGGTCAGGGAGGCCTCCCAAACCCACTCCTGCCCCCCAGAGACCACTGTCAAAAATCCAGAGGGTTGACAGGATCGCTTAGCATGTGGAATTTATGTGACTCCATCTCGATATCGGGTTACTGATCACTAAGCATGGAGTTGCCAGCTCCTCAGTTTATACACTGCCACTGTAGAGGGCGGATGTTTATAAACAGGTGACTTGAGACTAACACCTGGTGTGGGAAATGGCCTAGGGCGTGGGAAGAGATGGAGGGGGATCCATGCTACTGAAGGGGGAAAAAGTCGCCTAAGTCATATCGCCGAGCAATTGACTGGGCGGGAAGGATCTTCCTGATTATATGCCAAAGTCTTCTGATTTGGCTATTGCTCTGGGCAGAGAATACAGCTCCTTTGAAAGAATGGGCACAAACTCCAGGTAGAGTCTAGGGTTACCAAGGATCCCCTGAGGGTGCTTTCTTGGAATGAGCTGACAAAAAGGCCGTTGCTCGCTTAACTTTTCCAACCTGCACTACACTCTTGGGATCAGGGCCTTCCCTGCCCCTAGATCTTTGGAGTGGGCTCTTCCAGAGTCCATTTCTCACTGATCACCCGCTACCCACACTCTCTCAGCCTGTTTGGCTCCAAGTGAGCACATTCACTGGCTTCAAGGCCACAGCCCCAGTGCTGTGCAAGGTTTCCATCCTGTGTCATTCGCAGGCCTCATCGGAGTTCTGGCAGTGGGGTGACCGTAGTGGGCCAGCTGTTCATTTGAAGACCTATCCAAAAAAGCTGGGAATGCTGAAGATATGTTCAGGGCTGGAGTGTGTGTCTCTTTCTCTGAAACTCAGGTTCTAGAACATTGCACATTTGTCTCGTAGACTCTTAGACCTTGCTTGGCATGAATCTGGGCCAGCAGTGCAGCTTTACTTGCCACATCTCCATGCCCTTGTAGCTATTTGGTGGTCAGGGCTGTTGGTCTCATGGCAAAGAGCCAAGGCAAATTGGTGGGCTAAGAAGAAGACTTCTGGGGCGCCTGGGTGGCTCAGTCGGTTAAGCGTCTGCCTTCGGCTAAGGTCTTGATCCCAGGGTCCTGGGATCGAGCCCTGCATCGGGCTCCTTGCTCAGTGGGGAGCCTGCTTCTCCCTTGCCTGCCGTTCCCCCTGCTTGTGCTTGCTCTCTCTCTCTCGCTCTCTCTGTGTCAAATAAATAAATAAAATCTTAAAAAAAGAAAAAGAAAAAGAGGACTTCTGTCCTCAGAGGAGTAGGAGAAATAAGGACAGAGAACTTGCCTTCTGTGGCCCAGGGCCTACCACACTGCGGTCACAAAGAGAAAACAAATATGCTAATGTCTGTCTGAGAAGACTTGCTCACTTATCCTTCCCCAGAGAGGGCTCTCCTCCTGCGGAGATCACCCATCATTAGACTAACATGTGAAATAGGTACGGCTGTTGATCTTATTTCTTAAAATGAGCTGGAGCTGTCCTCCTGAAAAGCCATTTTTGTTCCCTTAGTTACTTTAGACTTCTTGGCCTGCCGTCATATGGGTCTGACTGTTTCCCTCATCGGCTGGCTCAGAGCGGGCGTTCGGGCCATGAAATGGCCTTCAGGTGAGAGCAATGGCTGGTTGCCCTGAGTTCTTACCTCAGCTGCCAACTCTGGGGAAGAGAAAGACAGGAGGGGTTGTCCCTAATGAAAACTCCAGGTAGGTTTTGGAGGGCAATGCAAAGCAGAAAGAGAGGGAAACTCCTCCTAACTAACTAAATAAATAGTGTCCCAACTATTTTGAGAACTCAATAAAACAATCACATCAAATATGAAGAGGCATAAATCTTGTGTCTGCACAGGTAACCTACTCAATTGCTTTTATTATCGTTCAGGCTGCCTCCATTTATTACAGTCCACAGCCTGGGCAAAGGAGGTTGCGTGGAGGGTGGTCTCCAGTGCAATCCTACACCCTGAGAGGCAACAATCAGCCCATAGAGGCAGGGATTTCGATGGGAGCTCGGGAAGGGCCCATCTGTCTGCATGAAAACCAATCAATAACTCTGTAACCAGAGCCCTTGTCACAGGGAAATGGACAACACAACAGTTCAATACAGGGGCCACAGGGGGAATTAGCCAGCGGAGATGGGGCCAGGCAGGAACAGCCCCTGGAGAAGAGAAACAGGGTACCTGGAGAAAGGAACGTTGGGGAGGGAGTGGTGCTGTGTGTATATTGGTAGATGGGGCGAATGATTGTGCAGAGTAGATCCAGGGAATGGATCTACCGTTGGAACCGGTGTGAGAGGGAACAGTTGGGAAACGGACTTATTCTGGTGCATGCAAGAGAGTGTGGTTGTATTATGTGATGGTATGTGCTTGTAGACTAGAACATTACAGCTTCCAGAGAAAGAGTAGCCATGGTAGAAACTGGTGCAGAAGATGAATCTCCCCCTCCCCCCAACACCACCAAGAGCCTGCATCTGAAGAGGGGCTTGTCATGAGCCCACCTGGGAGAGGGGTCCTGCTTCCCCATCTTGTCAGCAGGACTGATGAAGGAACGCCCTGAGCCAAGGGCCCCATTTTCTGCTCCCGGCTTCCTAGGTCTCCAGCTCTGGCTACTCTGTAATTTCCCCTCTTAGTTCTCAGGCTTGTCCTTAGTCCCTCCTTGTTGCTACCTGGAGTTGGAGGTCTCCAAGTAAGAGGAAACGATGTATATGTATTTCTTTTCCCCTTCTTGTTCTTTCTTTTTTAAAGATTTATTTATTTATTTTAGAGAGAGCGCGTGCACGCACGTGCCAGAGTGAGCGTACAGGGGAAGGGGCAGAGGGAGAAGGAAAGAATCCCAAGCAGACTCCCTACTGAGCCCGAAGTGAAGTGGGTGGGGCTCCATCTCATGACTCTGAGATCATGATCTGAGCGTAAATCAAGAGTCCAACGCTTAACCGACTGAGCCCTCCAGGTGCCCCTTCACTTCCTGTTCTTTAAAAGAGTGCAGTTAAGGGTTCTAACCTGGCCTGCCACTTGTCTGAATCCCTGCTGTTTCCCCACATCCCCAAGCCGGGTGTCCAGAGTTCAGATTCTTGCAAGGGAGGCATTTACAGGTACAGCTATGGCCAGCTCACCTAGCCACGTGCGTGAGCCTAGAAAGGAGATAGGGGCCCCTGACAGATCTGAGGCATGGGAAACAGTATCTCACAACCAATGCCCAAATCACAAGTGAAGTAAACAGATAGGAAATAAAATCGCATTGGGTTTATCAGTCTACCAGTAAACCATGGGGTTGAATGTTCTCCTCCCATTGAACCTGTTGTTTTGGTGCTAGCAAGGTGCAGCTTGAACATGGTTCACAATGGTTTCTAGGCATAGAGGTTGACATGTTCAGTGTGTATGGATTTGTATGTGTATGCGTGTGCCATCCTGTGTCTGCTCTTTGGTAAAAGGGCTCCAAGGCCAAGAGGAAAGGGAAGAAGTTCCAAAGGATGTGTCCCGCAGTCACAGACAAAGGCTGAACACCTTGTCCTTGGCCCAATAGGTCAATCAGTGAGGTAGTCATTGGGCCATTGGGTGATAATAGGGCTCAGCTGAAGATTCTTTGTTTCTAATTTGGGCAAACTGAGGTCAAAATTTCCTTCGATCTTTACTTGCACTGTAACACTCCATGGTCCTGTTAGTCCCCCAAAAGCAGGGCCTGGCTACAGTGATGTCACCTTTGTATTGGAGAGCTGTGAGTTCAGCTGTCCATCTTCACTTAGACTCTCACTCAGTTCGAGCCCAGTCGGCAAGACTAGTTAGGGACCAACTGTATAAGCAGCTAAAAAGATGCTCTTCCCAGTGGGCCTCTTTCCTGTAGAGTTTTGGTGCAGAGGCCCACCAAGGGGTGCAGGTCCCTCTAGCAGGAGGTGTGGTGGCAGCTTGGGGACAGTCATTGACAGAGCTCTCCCAAGGGCCAGGCCAAGAGGATGTCTCCACGTCCTTCCCCAGTAACCCAGGTGCCAGGGAAATAAGGAAGAGGCTTTTTGTGAGAAACACGTAACTGGGGACTGGAGAGGCCTTGGAGACCAGGCAGGGCATGAAGGCACAGGCAGATGCCTGGGGCCTCCAGGGAGGGCCGGGCCTAGGGGAGCTGTTGGGGGTGGGAAGTAAGAGGGAGTGAGCTGGCACTGGAGGAGAAGGAGCAAGGCCTCATGCAGTTCTCCGTGGGTAGGAGAAGAAGGTATATAGAAGGGAGGGAGGGAGATGGGAGAGGCCTTGGAGCCAGGTTCCTCTTGTAGCTCATCCTCAGCAACCACAAAAATAACTGGACTCTTTCTTTTGGCTTTTGAGAGATAATATGATAAGAAGATATTTTGTGTTTTTCACATGAGAGTGAGAAACTGAGAGTCGTCGGCATTCTAGAAAGGTCAGGTTTATTGTAGGGATGTGGAGGGAGGAAAGTAGAGCTGCAGGAGCTGGGATGGAGCTGTTGAGAGCTGGACCAAAGGGCTGGGGTATGCGGGCCCAGCCTAGAGGCAGGAAGATTTGGGTTTTGAAAACTCTGTGCTGGCCAAAGAAAACAGAGCTTCAGGTCTGATTCAGTCCATGGGCCCTGGTCTGCTGTCCCAGGGCTGTATAACCAGACTTGGCTTCTCCTTCTCTGCTTCAGACCAGAGCACTAACAGTGCAGGTACAGGGGTGCGGGTGATGTTTCCCGAGCCCCTTAGTCCAGGAGCCCCTGAGGAGGGTAGGTCAAGGGGAGAGTCCTCTCTCTACCGTGAGGGCAGGGGAGGGTGAGGCGTGAGTGGGAGGGGAGGATGGAAGTCAGAAGGAGGGCTGAAGAGTGAGAAAGGAGGTGGGGAGCCTGAGGGGTGAAAGGGAGAGGCCTCGGAACTGGCTTGGCTGGATGAGAATGGAGCGCATGGCCAGAGTACAAAGCAGGGAGCTCTGGAAGCTTGAAAAGGGGGTTGGATCCTGTGCAGCTCCGCCAAGGGCCTCTGGTGGTGCTTGGAGGTGGTCGGATGGAGCCTGAGCTCTGGGCAGCTGGTAGACCAGGCTGAGGGTGACTTCAGGGAGCTCAGAAGGTGGTAAAGGAGAAAAGGGGAGGCCAGCCAGGAAGGACGAAGGTGGCGGGCAAAGGAAGTGTTGTGGGAGGTCAAGTCGTGGCCACCTGTGCCACAAGGCAGGCTGGCCCTGGCTGCGGGGCTATTGCACTGTGGTTGCTGCAGCCTGGTCCCTAGCAGAGGGGAGAGTGGGCGAGAGGCCAAGAGGAAGGGAGCGAGGTCTTCGTTTCCTAGGTGTTTCAGACTCGAGGCCCTCCACCCGGGAGCCTCTGGCCACTCTGCTCTGGACTTCCTCTCTTGCCTGCCTGCAGCCCTGCCTGAACTTCTCTGCAGTGAGCTCACTCTGCAGCCATTCGGGGGCAGAGGAAGCCAGAGGGACGCCACAGGCAGCGCCCGGCGGGAGAAGCAGAAAGGCTACAAGACAGGGCAGCAGGCTGCAAGGGGACCTGTACCCACCTTGTAGACACAGTAAGGTCAAGAAATCAGAGAGGAAGGGCTCAGAGGTCGGGGAGAGAAGGGAGGAGGGCAGGAAGGGAGGACAGCAATGGCCGCAGAGCTGGAGCACCTGGGAGCAAGCCCTGAGGCAGCATCCCCCCGACCCCCTTGGCCCCAGGGTCTTTGCTGGACTGGTGGAGGAAGCTGCAGGCAACCAGGGGCCTTGTAGGCAGTATCTGGCTTGACAGGCCACAGAGATGGTCAAGGAGGAGACCCATTCTGCCCCTTATCTTGTGACTTTCCATTTAATTCTAGAGGGCAAGATGGTCCTTGCTTACGTGTCCTGTGTCATACCGAGAGAAGGTGATTCTGCGTTGAGGGCCTCTGTGTGTCTCTGTTTTGGAAAGAGCCTGAGAACTTTGGAAAGAACATGTGGTACCTAGCTGAGCCTAACATTTGTGTCCTGGGAAGCTGTCTAAATGGTCCTGGTATTCCAGGGAGCTCTTAAAAGGAGTCAGTCTTGTCAAACAGGGGGCTGGTGGTTTGCTATTCAGAGAGTTTCGGGCTCAAGGGACTGTTTGGTCTCAGAATGAAAGTTTCTGCCATCGTTTGGACAACCTGTCTATTTGGGATGTTAGCAAATGTTGTCTGGCAAGCGTGGGTTGAATGGACGATAGATCTCCCAATGGGTTGACGAGTGGGGGTCCGGTCAGGTACAAAGGGTCCCGGCACACTTAGTCTGTGTGCACACGCGTGTGCATTTTCTCTGCTAGAGGTGAAGGTGTAGAGTGGCACGTGGTGGCCAGGTCGAGGGTGTGTAACACGCCTATACCAGGAGGACTGGTAGCAGCACTTGGTTTGTGTCTGTCGAGGTCCTCAAAGGGAGTATGCATTTAGGTAGGGACACAGGTCAAGCTGTTCATCTCCTTTTGTCATCTGCAGAGAGGATACCTCCCCTTCCTCCCCCCGTCACTTACTTTTTTCCTTCCTCTCTCTCCTCCTCCTCAGGGTAGCTGGTTTGGGTTAGGAGGCCAATCTCAGTAGACTCTAATTGAAGAGAGAAGAGAATTTGATGAGATAAGGAAGGCCATCCTTCCTCTGGGGACCAATAGAGGTTTCACATTCCCCTACTCCGCTCGGCTTCTGTAGGGAGCTGACACCAGGGCAGGCAGCCTCCCCACAGACTGTGACTGTCTGGCCTCTGGGAGAGCCAGAGGAAATGAGGTATTCCTTGGGGTCAAGACTCGGGTTCCCTTCCCAGTCACCATGGATCTGGATGGAGGGACAGTCTGGTGGAGCCCCTGACGAGACAGGTAAAGGGGGTAGAAGAGAGACGGCCCAAGACAGGAGGAGAGAAGTGAGAGCCCAGAAGTGACAGACACAGGCCAGCTCCAGCTAAAGCCTGTTTTTTGGGCCACAGAAGTGGACTGAGTATGTGTGTTGGGAAGGGAGGTCTTTTTTTTTTTTTTTTTTTTTTTTTTAATTAGGGAAGAGGCTCTGAAGCCTTTTTGGCCAGTCTCCTGGGCTAAGCCCTCAGCTTTTTGCAGAGGGTACAGCCCTGGTTCGGTCCAGCTCCCCATAGAAACAGTGGCCACCCCTCACACTTATACCCCCTGCCCTCTCCCGCCCCAGCACGTATGTATTCCCCTCTTCCCCCTCCCTTACCTCCCCTTAACTTGGCCCTGAGGATCAGGTAGTTCCTGACCCCAGGGAGGCAGCCTGGAGACTCCTTAGGAGATGACCTCCCAGGGTGGGTACAAAAAAAGTTGAGAGAAATTCATTTCATGGCCAGTCACTGCTTAGAAAAGGCGATTCCAGCATACGAATGTGATAAATGTTAACTGAGCATTAATCGCATTAAAGAGGGCCCTATAAACTTTTCATTTCTAATTAAATTCGTCCAGTGATGCTGCCCAAGCGAGTACTCTGGGCCTTTGTTTATGTGGAAAATTAAAATGCAAATACAATGGGATTTATTTCCAGGAGTGGAGTGATGGGCTGGCCCCTCTGGCTACTGGTCTCCAGGCCTCTTGGGCCAGGTAACTGCTTCTTTGGAAGTGCCATCCCCCCTTGGGACACATTCTGGTGTGAAGGGAGAGGACAGAGTTCAAGGTCAACTAGAGTTAGAGATGAGGAGAAGGTATGGAAAAAATTGAGGAGAGGGAGAAAAAAGACAGTAGATGACCCAGAAATCTAAGAAAGCATTGCTCTGCCCCCCTCGCCCCCTCCACTTCCAACTCATACCTCTAAGAGAAGAGATCCCCCAAGTCTCGCTTGTGAGTAATGTCACCACAAGCTTCCGCCGCAGCTTGGGGATGAAGGGTGAGCGTGGGAGGGAGAATTTGGAGGAATCAGCCCTGCCAGGCATATGTGGACCTCCACCTAAAAGAACCGAGTGGTCATCCACAGGGAGGGCCCTGGATTTATCTCCAGCAGTTTGAGGGGCAGCTGCAGTCCACACCATGCTCTTACTGATCTCTTCCTGCCGGCACCAAGCGGCACCGACACAGGGCGGTGGAGCGGAGAGGCGCACACCGAGGGCGCTGTGCAGGCACGCCCGCCCCCACGCAGCCTTCCCGTGTGTGGGGAGAGCCAGGCACTCGTGAGAATAAACAAATGTCCCTTGCAGGGGGTCCTTCGGTGCCGTGATGCCTTTGATAAAAAGCAGTAACCCTAAATACCGTTGAATAGAACGATCTAAAGTTCCTATTTACCAAAACATAAATTAAGTCGAGTGGAGAGCAAACATGGGTCAGAAAAACCACGTGGGTAGATCAGTGGGGACACTGAAGGATCGCCGTGCTGCTCTATGGATAAGGAAGTTGTAAACAGCATTAAAAAGTAGAGAGGGAAAGAAAATGGAAGTGGAGACATGATAAAAAGCAGAGCACTAAATCACAAATAGGGGTACATGTACAAAGTCACAAACCAGATTTACGTCAAGCGTTGCAAGATCTATAGCTTGGTCTGACCACACGTGGAGATACTCTGCGCACGGGCATGCGGGCATCCGGAGAGCGGATAGAGGCTGTGTCAGCATGAGGAGGGTGGACTTGGTCGTAACCTGGGCCCTCTCTGTCGGACAGTGGGACTGACCCATCAGCTCTACCGTGCAGGGATCTGATTGGGTCCGGTTCTGCAGATAGCCAAGGAAATAGCCTTAGGAGGTTTTTAAAGGTCTTTGAGCACATGAGTCTCCTGTGAGCTGGATCCACGTTCTAATGGATCTCCAAGGCCACAACCCATTCCCAGATGGAGTCTGCTTGACTAGTTTTGTTAAATAGCTTGCTACCCCTGTCCTCTTTAGTCTGTTTTATTCTGGGTTATTTTTATCCTTTTCAGCGTTCACTTATGTCTCTTAGAAATGCATGAGCACTTGCTGACAAACAGGTAAATGTGACAGTTCCCAAACATCTGGATGAAAACCAAACCTTTCGGCAATCATCTATGAGGGTTGTCAATAGGATGCCAAAGATCTGGTGATTTAGAGACATCTACATAATTGATCAGATTTCTAGTTTTTATCCAGGCATCGACCCTCATTTTCACTTCACTGGTGTCGCATTTCATTGGGAAACACCTGTTTTCAGAGGGAAATATTCTAGGTGACAAGGTGTTGTGGTTAGGAAGCATCTTTGATGCATTTGGGTCTGGTTTCTGGCTTAAAAGGAGGCTAGTCTTGACTTGAAAGTCAGGTGGAGAGCTGGTGCTTAGAGAGTTTAGTATCTGAACAAGCACAGCAGGTGGATGCTTTCCCTGGAAAGTTGGTTGGGAGGGCAAGTCACTTGGTCTAAAAGAGGGTAAGCTGTCCAGTAGGCCTGGCTTCCATAAGGGAATCCACTTTGCCATCTTAAAGGAGAGTATCGGGTTCTTAGAAGGCATGGTCTTTCATTCACGTATACTTTCATTTGTCCATTCAGAAAACCTTTGCTGAGCACCTGCTATATGCCAGGCAAGTCACACAAACCTATGTAACCCAGAAAATGTAAGAAAGTGGGCTCTGGGAGAGATCACTGGAGTTTGAGTCAACTTCCCGATCTACTGGCTACGTGGTTATAGATAAATCTCATCTCCTCTCTGGACCTCGGTTTCTTCACCCGTCTAATACGAGGATAACCATACAAGGTTCTCGTGAGGGTTACACGAGTTAATCCACGTAAACCTGCTTAGCATTGCACCTGGCATGTATCAAGTGCTCAATAAATGTTAGTTATTTTCATGGCAGTCATAGTCATAATGTGTCTATTTTTTGCTATATGTCTATGTCAATGTGTGTGACTTCTGGCTTGTGTGTGCATAAACAGTGACCACTTTTAAATAAAAAACTTGAGCTGAAAGGATATTCTGTGAACAGAAATGTGTATCATGAATGCCAGTGAGAATTACTGTCCGCTATGAGCCCAGCCAGATTTAGGAAGGGGCCTGTTCCATGTGTGTGCAGGAAAAAAAGCCCATGATGAGTCAGTGACCTGACGATTGAACAGAATTAGTCAGATAATTGCTCCCTTTGTGCACTTTGTTTGAGAGCCCAGCCTCTGTGTGTGTGCGTGTGCGTGTGCGTGTGTGTGTGTGTGTGTGTGTGTATAAACTTCCTATGCCTGCACACTCCTTCTCTGGAATGAGCCTACTAGTGTTTGAGGAGTTGAAGGTTGGCATTTTCTGGGCTTCATGGCATTTTCATGGGTGGTGGTGCTTTGCATTTTGTCATTTTTTTTTAAAGATAAAATGAAACAGTCACGGGGGAAAAAATCCTTATTTGATGGGTTTGAAGGGTTCCTCTGATTCTTAAATGTCATAGAGGGAAGAGAAGGAAGGTAAACAGGAAGAGGAAGAGAAGAGAGGAGAGAAAGTAAAGAGAAAAGACAGAGAGGAGAGGGGGAAGTACGCAAGTATTTGACAAGTTCAAACCAATCTGTCTGCTATTGTCCCACATTTCTGTATGTTCCAGGGAAGCACAGGAGGTTGATTATCATTGCAGTTATTGTCACTGTTAAGGGTTAAAAGATTTTAAGGAGAAAATTTAGTAGAAAAATTTTACTTTGGGCTTGATGTATTAAGTGCAATGGTTCAAAGGAACTGGAAAACTACAAATTCTACTCACTCTGTGCTCAAAGGAGCAAAGATGAAAACTAAGGTTTTCCAAACTCACGATGATGTGTTCGGGCTCCCCATCTTTATGGGAAGGCCCGTGGACTGAGGCCAAGGCCCAATCCCATTCTTGCCTATAGCTCTCCCTGCCCCTTTGGCCTGGGTAGGTAGGGTAGCCAAGTTCAGCTCAATGGACTTTCTTAAGATCCACACCCAAATGCCTTAATATTCACTGATCTGATTTCTTTCTTAGCCCTTCCTTATTTCCCAACTTGACCCCTAGATTTCACTATTTCTTGTTTATACCTACTGCCTGACCAATGTTCTGAGTTTTTAAATTAGAAAGTAAATCTTTTAAATGAGCTAAATTTGAATCCTGAGAACTCAATTATCCTTGGATTTTTTTCACAACTGTAAAATGTTTAAGGGCCACCATTTTCCTTTCTGCCTATTCATCCTCACTAGGGCTGGACGCAACCTCGGTACGGAAATGGGCAGTGGTGAAATCTATCATCCCCGAGCCCCTGCCCCTGTCCAAATGGACCAGAAGGCCAAGGAGGGAACTAGCCCCTGCCTCCATGCTGCCTGACTGACCACACACACACCTCTACTCATCTTAGGGTTTAATGTATATTAGCACACATGTGGACATGCTTGTACACATGCATAGGCCAATCTATGGTTGCTTTACTTGGTAAGCCCTTATATTCATTATGATAGTAGCTAACAAGTGCTTACTATAGTAGAAATCATTATAAGCATATTGCATGTATTAATTGATTTAAGCCTCGTAAACAACCCCATAGGGCTTTATAGGACTGTTTATAGATGAGGTAACTGGGGTAGAGTGATGTTAAATAACTTACTCAGATCACAGGCTAAGCAGCAGAACTAGGATTTGAACCCAGGCAATACTGGTTCTAAAACCTATGTGCTCATCTGGCGCTCTATACTACATATTACCTTTCCATCAGAGAAAGGGCATCCATCTACAGTCTCTTGTGGCGCTCTGTATATCTTGCAGTCTCATGCCCTGTGATGTAGTGATACATTTCCTGACAAGCTCAGAACAAAGACCCTGCGCCCTGGTAGAAAGGCACGCCTAATAGATGTTCCTGTACTCTTCTATGGTGTGTGTGTGTGGCCCTGAGTGCAGGCCACTGCTGAGCCACATCATCTGGGGATGCTGGGAAGGAAGAAGGTGCTGATGGCCAGAGCCAGAGAGGTAGTGGATTGGGGAACTAGAGTTCATGCTGGACTCGGGTTCATGTTCATTGGAATCGGGGAGTTTACTCCCACCCGTTCTCCTCTTGCCGCATCAGGGATCCAGACTCTCGATAGGCATTGAGTCTGGTTTAGGGCTTTGACACATTAGGCAGACGTAGGGAGGGTGGCACCAGGATCTGTGTCAGAAGTGTTCCATGGATCAGGGGCAGCTGGCTTCTAACAGAACAGAACTGTGCATTTGGTCACTGAGAAGAGATTTGTCCCATATCTCTAGAATCTTCCTTCTGGAAAGCAGCAATGCAAATGACCAAGCTGGAGGGAGCTAAAAAAGCTAAAGGATGGGCCCTCTCACCCACCTCCCACAACCATACCGAGAAAGCAATTACTGAATCCTATACCACCACCCAGATCCAACATCATTACTCAACCCACATCACCAAGGAGACACCCATTAACCTAATCTCTGAGACATACGTTACAAAAAAAAAAAAAAAAGATGCTGATATGATCAACGAACACAATAATTCAAAGCAGAAACACAGACATTGCTGCTAAACAATACTCAAATTCCTCCAGCTCAGTGTTACACAAAGTGCAGTCACCTCAATACAATATCACAAAACACCAAGTAACAAACCTCAAACCAGCTGCAGGAATGCATTGGGGCACAATGCAATACAATGTACACCCAACACAATTCAAACTCTCCATCCCACAGGCACACCCATACACAAAGGCTGAAATCATGTGGCCGCCAGAGCAATAGCACACGCTGGTCGGGCGTGCACAGAGATGGGGCACGCAGTACAGCTCCCAGCCCCTCTGCACGCCCAGCAGAAAACGGTCACATCCACAGCCTCCCCAAGCTCAGTGCACTCCTGATCCCCAGGCCCAGCGCAGCCTGCCAGCCAGCAGCAGCACCATCCCGTTTCTCCAGCAGGTGGATGTGTCCAGACCATCACCTTCAATAAGGCCTCTGGGCTCTGGTTGCTAGTAAGAGAATAAACTGTCCCCTGAGCCTGCTTCCTGAGACAGGACAAATCAGCTCTATCCTGGCTGGGGTTTAATAAGACTTTGCTGTTGCTGAAAATGACAGAGCTCCAGGGATGGAGGGAAAGGTGGGGGTGGGCCCGGGAGGGGGGCTCACCGAGCTGGGTGCAGGAATTCCCCCTTCCTCCACCAAGCCCTACCTTCTGTGGCCATTCCAGAGCCGAAGCCCTCTTGCTGGGTGTTCACTGAGTATCGATTCAGTCTGCAAGCAATTTTAATATTTCTTCAGGGACTTTCCAGCAACAGCACAAGTCATTAATTCACCCTCCCAAATTGCTTATTCAATAGCAGGAACATGGCTCCTGAATAAAGTCCCAGAATTTATGTGACTCGCACGAGTCAGGAGGTCAAACAACTGTTATGGAGCGAAGTTAAAAATCCAAATAAAATATTGACACTTTTTTGGGGAGGGGGAGGGGGGAAACAAAGGTATTTAAAATAGGTTTTTGTTGCAATGCCCCCAGGATAAAGAATGGAAGGAGACTGAAGACAAGTTGGAGTTTATAAAATCAATGGAATTTATTGCACATCTACTTGGCATTTAATAATTCTCTCATTTCCACATCCCCCCCACCCCGTCCTAGCCATAGACAGAAAGATACACAGGTGTACAAGTGCACATTTATGCACATCAATACTGGTGCATGGACCAATATAAAAACACAGTTGTGATGTGAGAATCTCAGACACTCTGGGAAGGGACCAGTGCAGTGTGACTATGGCTTACATATTTGACAGAAATAGGCATAACTGGGGCAAAAATTCATGAAGTAGGTTCTGATAAATATATCCAGTATTATAAATGGTGGATCAATGCATCAGAGCCGACATGACTATAAAGATACACTAATCATAGTAGTAGTTTCTAGAAACATAGAAACACTTTTGTGTGCAGTACTGTTACACACTCATGTACGTGATTTGGAAACTAAATAGATAAACAGAGAGAATTTGGAAACTCTACACCCAAAACCTACCAGTGCATATAAAATACTGAAACCATAGCCACTTAACCTAAAATTGTGGTTCGTTTGTAACATGGACGTGCTGCTCATCAGATACAGGGGAGAGGCTAAGCATGTTTAGAATGGCTGCTATATGCAATTTCTGCCCATTGTCTACACATACATTTGCTCAGTTGTCCAGATCACAAATGAGAAAAGACTATGCCCAAATAGTTAATAAACACAGATAACTATTAATATAGAAATTTCCAGAAGAGGTAATATGGTTCAACCTGTAGACATTAGAGTCCCAGACCTGTACCCAAAGTCTGGCTCCAGTGTTATTAAGCGCATGACCTTGGGCAAATTGCTCAGACCACTCTGTTGTCTCCTTGGTGTTATAGAGAACATGCCTATTTAACAGAGTCGTAGCTAGGATTTATTTTTTTTATTTTAATTTTTTTTTAAAGATTTTACTTATTTATTTGAGAGAGAGAGCACAAACTGGGAAGAGAGGCAGAGGGAGAGGGAGAAGCAGGCTCTCCGCTGAGCAGGGAGCCCGACCTGGGGCTCAATCCCAGGCTGGGATCATGACCTGAGCTGAAGGCAGCCGATTAACTAACCGAGCCACCCAGGTGCCCCTCGTAGCTAGGATTTAAATGAGCAAACGCATTTGTCACAATGGCTGTCAGTTAATGAATATGAAATAAGTTCTAATTATTTCCTTTACTATGATTATATGCAGCTCTTCTATCCGGGCCCCACCTCTCATAGATTCTACTATCTGTTCTTGGTATGAGTTATTCTACCCAGCGTGGGTTCTGGAGCCAGCTTCCCCACTTTAAATCCTGGTTCTGTTGCCTAACAGCTGTATGCCCTTGGGTTAGTTACTTAACTTCTCTGAGCCTCGGGTTCCACATCTGTAGAATAGTTAAGTTAATCCACATAAAGTGCTTAGCACAGTGCCTGGTACATAGTGAACATATATTAGCTCATTACATTCCCAAATATGTTATCCTTATTATTATTAATAATAACATTCATTTGTTATTCAGCAAATAGTCTTTAAGTGCTAACATTCTGCCAGGCACTGTTACTAGGTGCTGGAAATACAATAGTGAGAGAAATGGGTGTGATACCTGCCCTTATAAAGTTCAGAGTCTAGGGGAGGACTCAATGTGAATTGAGTAAGCAAGAAGACAAGCTTTCAGCTCTGTGCTAGACCCTGAGGGGAAGAGGGGTATGGAGAGAAATAGATTGGAAAGCCAGGGTAGAGCCAGATTGGGAAAGATTTTGCAGGCCAGGCTGAGGAATTTTGAATTGATTCTGTTGGTAATAGGAAGCAATTGTAGGGTTTAGCCACATCATATTCTTTCAGGAGACAGAGACTGATGGATTGTTTTCGAATACTGGAGTCACTGGGCAAGAGGTGGGAGGGGCGAGAGGCCAGGAGTTCAGGCCCCACCTCTGCTGCTGCTCAGGGCACTTGCTCCAGGCTTCCTTCTGCTTGCCTAGGGAGGTGGGCATGCCAGGGAGGACACGGAGCATGGGCAGGGAGGACTTGGTCCCAGCAGTGAGGCTACATAGCACCTCTTTCACCATCACATCAGGCAGTCTTCTAGCCTCTGGACCTTCCCAAGCAGGACCATGGGGTGGACAGCCGGTGGACCCCAGTTCTAGCCCGGAAGCCCTGACAGATGAGGGCAGGGCTGGTGGCGAAAGGAGCTAGTCCGGTCACGCTCTGGGCTTGGCATGCACTGCAGACTGGTTTCCAAATGGTTAGTTAAACACATTGCCCCTTAATTTTTAAACCTATGCATATCTTGAAGTTAAATCAATCCATATGCTTACCATTCATCATATAAACCATCACTATTGCCCCCTTGGGCCAGCCCCATGGCCCATCTAGCCTGGTAAATTGTATCTGGCCTGGGCTCCGGGGGACACGTGGTGGAAGGATTATCGCCCTTAGAGCCAGTCTTAGAAGGCTAAATTGATGCAGAATCTCTGAAGAAATAATATCTAAGGTAATATCTAAGGAACCCAGTGGGAATCTATCATCCTGGAATGTACAAAAACCTATTTTGAAATTATTTTTATTTTTAACCTATGGTTTAGTTTCCACGGAGGGACTGATAGCTTCTTGAATTTTGGTTACTGGGTCAGTGGGAGTCAGGATCAGCAGATGGAGAGCAATGTCAATCGACAGTTATGAGGAAGGAACCTTCTGAGGCTACTAAGGCTTTCTCTCAACCCTCTCAAGTCTCCCCTATATAACCACAAGTGTGGCTTCTTCACCCCCTGGGTTAAACCAGTCTTCTCAAATATTATAGAGTTTAAGAATAATCTGGAGAATTTGCTTAAATACAGATTCCTGGGCCTTGACACCATCAGAAATTTGAATCAGGAGGGCTAAGGTGGGCCCCAGGGGATTTGAATTTTAACACGCACCCCGGGGGATTCTAATGCAGGTGGTTCAAGGACAGTGGTTTGAGGAAACTCTTCTGCAAACTTTTCATCTCTCAGAGCTCAGTCCTGCCTTCTGAGAAGCAACAAAGGAAGCAGAAGTTCTGGACACATTTGGGGGGAACCCTGTTAAGCTTGGAAGCTGTGCATTCCAGCTCTACCATGCTATAGTCAGAAGGGAAGTTCCTGCCCGTACCTTCTCCTCATCAGCGGCCATGCTACAGACCCTGCCTGGCCTTTGGGTGGTTGTCCAAACTGAAAGCTGTAGGGCATGTGAGTGGGCGTAGGCAAGCCACTCTGACCTGCACAGATTGCAAAGCCAGAGCCTAGGAAGACAAGAGTTTGCACAAAGCACTTCCGGGCTGCCAGTGGGGAGAGCAGGTTGGATGATGCTGTTTCCTCTGTGAGGAGGAGGTTGTAAATTTCAGGGTTTTAGTTCCTGGGATGTACAGAGGGGAAATCCTAGTTCCTTAAAGTTCTCAGGAGTAGGGAGAGGTAGGAAACATTTTTAGGAGAGGTGAAATTTTCCGGGATAATCTATGATATTTCATTTGAGGTTCTGCCATGAAAAGTCTCCAGCTGTTTGCACTGCTCCAGCTGGACTCAGGGCTGAGCCAGGGACATGTACCCGGTAGAGGCAGTTCTCAAAGGCCTGTGTTGAAACAATCATGTGCAATCACTGGGCGAAATATCCTTTGCTGAAGCAAATATGGTTTTGCCATCTGGAATGATCCAGCCTATATAATACCCAGGAAGCCTGAAGGCTCTGGCAGAGGCCCCTCCCACCACTCACCTGGCTCAGTGGGTTGTGGAGCCAGCTAGTCTGAGACCTTCTCGACCCCGGATTTCCCTTGATTTACCAAATCAGGACAGACTTTCCCCCTATGAGGAATTAAATATTTTCTGCAAAAACTCTGAAGTCGGCAGTCTACCCTAGGACAATTTAAACTGATTTATACATGTGTATGACACGTGTATATAGACACCTGACTTCTTGCCTTAAAGACCCTTTCAGCAAACTAGTAATATGACCAAGCCTGGGGCCAGCCTGCCATTCTAACTAAGAAGTAATTCCATCGTGAGGAAAGCCGTCTGCTCTAGGCAGCTGGATAGGATTTTATGGGGACATGTTTGGCGGTCCCATGTATACATCACATTGTTAGCAGCTGGTTCCAACAGGTGTTATTACTCCCATTTTAGAGAAGGGAATACTAACTCTCAGGGAGCCCCTTACCCTTTGTTTCTCAGAACACAACAGAAGAGGCTGGAAATAGAATCCAAGAGTTGGGATTCTGGGCTTTAGGGTATTTCTTTTCTGGAGGTAGGATAGCTTGGTGGTTATGGGTATGGGCCCTGCATTTAGTCTCCTTGAATTCAAATGCCAGACTTGCCATTTATGAAATGGGTGACGTGGGGCAAATTGCAACATGCCGTATCTCCAAAATGGGTTGTTGTGAGGATTAAGTAAACTGTTTGGGGCATGTAGAACATTGCCTAACACATAGTAAATACTCAGTAGAGAGTGGATTTTATTCCTGCTTCTTCCTTAGCTCCTGCTAAGGAAGCATTGCTCCTAGAAATCCTGACCAGCCTAGTCCTGGATATGCTGCCACCTAACTCTCTCCAAGGTGAGCTGTCTGAGGTCACCTCGATGCTAATAGGACCTCTTCTTGTCTCCACCTCAGGGGGAGTTTTTGCACACCATTTATTATCATATAATACAATGCAATATAATATCATACATAACATAACATAATATGATGGGTAGGTTAACTTGGAAACCCTGAGGCGGACCGTGGATGGATGGATAGATGAATAGATACATTTGTACTAAGTATACATACATTATATCATTCTATTGATTTGTAAAAAGTTCCCAGTCTGCCTGGCTGTAATGAGATTTTTGAACTTTGCGTGGCGATCAATGAGTGGAATATTATTGGCCTGGAGAATTGATATACCTGCTCTCAGTGGCTTGTTCTGCTCGCAGGCTGCCCCGGCCCCCCAGGTGTACGATTCCAGCAGACACTTAACCTTTTTTACAGTGTCATCAGGCTAAAAGGAATCTAATAGTGACACAGGACTTGTGCTCAGCACTCTGCCACTATTGCTTTCCTGTCACAAATAATTTATAGCCTTCTATTTCCATCCCTGAGCCTGCACCCCAGCCCTGCCTCCCGCTTTCCCCCAGCTCCCAGGAATCAATAACCTCACACAGCCACAGTGGGACTTCAGGGTGCAGAGACAGATGGACAAAGAGAAGGGAGACCGACAGAGGGGCAGAGAGACAGAATGAAACACGGGGGAAGGAAGGAGAGGAGGAAGAGGAAGTGGGAGAGGGAGGAGAACCGGAAGAGGAGTAAGGATCTCCCTGGCGCTTTCTTAGAACGTGGAGAGCTCCTCCGTTTCTTCAGGAGTTTAGCAAACTGTTAATAGGAGACTCATTACCTGCTCTCATGCTAACTCACAGAGCTGGTGAAACTGTTTTGATCTCCAGCTTGGTGGGAGGTGGAGGCCTCCTGGGAATTTAACCAAAGAAAGAGTGACTTCACCTGCCTTGTGATCTATACTTGGAAGTGCGGTCACAGCCCCTGGCATCTACTGGGCCCCAAAGAAGCTGCTGCTTCTTTGAGGTCCCAGAAGGGGACCCTAGTCTGTCTTGCTGAGAGTCTCTCTGATGCACCTGCTTTGGGGTCAGGCTGTGACACCTGCTGTTGCTGCTTCGGGTCTTCTCAGTGCTCTGTCCAGGGCCTCCATAGCAGCTGCACTGACCAGGCTGGACCGTCTTGGGCGGGGAGGCCTCCTGCTTGCACCTGGCTCGGTCCCTGAAGAGAAGGCAGCCGATTCTGATGGTCACCCATAGGAATACTACTACTACTACTGGTCATTGTTATTATTATTAGCATTTGCATTTATTGAGCCAAGTGTCATACTAACCATTTGACGAGAATCATCCTATTTAATCCTCACAACAGTCCTAGGAAGTGGGCAGTATTATTATCTTATTTTGCAGATGAGGGAGTAAGAAACTGTCTGGTGTTTCACAATAGTAACAGAGCTGGAACTCAGACTCAGGCAGATTGGGCCCAGAGCACATCCCCTTCTTCCCTTTGCCCTAGTCACACCCTTGCTAAGTTCCTAAAGTCCCCCATGCTGGGCCTAGGCAAAGCCAGGAAAAGCGGGGGAAGGAAGGGCGCATCCCTGTGAAGGAGAACAAGCTGGAAAGAGAAGTGGGAACAGGGGTCCTGACAGGGCCATTTTCCCATGGCAACAGGAAGAGAGATGGCCTCCAGGACTCCCCACTGCTTCCCCCCCCCCACCCAAAGATCCTTACCTGTAGACTTGACTTGAAGGCCAGACCTGCCTGGGGCCGTGGAGGCCATACATGTGTCTGGCTGAACTTGCAGTACCAAGAATGAAAAAGATGGAAAGAGAGGGAGGAGAAATGGGGAAATATTATCAGACAATCAGCCAAAGCAATGCTTCACTTTATCCTTTTAACCTCTGGTGATAATCCCATGAGTTGTCGGGTTGTGTAGGGGATGCAGGTCGGCAATTGATAACCACCAGGTATCCATGATCCCAGTTCTTAAATTTCTGGAGGTCAGCTCTGGGGACTAATAAGTGCCCACTGCCTGGGGGGCACGGATGGATACCAAGAGCATTAGTGACTCATGCAGGCACCCTGCCCAGCTCCTCTCCTGTGGACCCCCAAGCCGCTGTCAGGGAGTAGTGATTTTCCATCACTTGCTGCCTCAGCTAAATCTACACCAGTGCCCCAGGGGTCAGAGGCTGTGGGTAACAAAGATAGAAACTCTGCAAGGCCAGCCAGTTATCTGAGTCAACCAGCCCCAGCCCTGCGGCTCCCTTAGTCCAGGGCTCATCAGCCCGCAGGCTAGGGCCACCCACAGCAGGCCCAGTGAGATCCCAGAAGCTTTTGCTGCAGTGAGTTCGGAGCAGCTGCTTTGAGCCGCATAGCCTCCTTCTAGACTTTTCCTACGGACCAGTCTAAATGGGCCTCGGCTACCGTCTTATCTTTCCCATGGTGATCACGCTCCACACCTTCCCCCAGCTCTAGGGAGATGAGCTTCCCTTCTGCTGTGCTGAGAGAGAAGAGCTGTACAAGCGCCTTTTCAAAGCTTTTGACCCCCTCAACCTGTACCGTCTCTTGCTAGCTCCTCCCGGTGCGTCTCCCTGTTCCGCCTTGTTCTCTCGGTTGTTCTGCATCTGCCCGGCAACTTCAGGCTCTGCCCTTCCCCCCACCCCGTTCTTCCTCCTCAGCCCGCAAACACATCCAGGGCTTTCCTACCCTAAACGGCCTTCCCTCCACTCAGCTGCCCGTTCCATCCACTGGCTCCCACACCTTCTTCTCCTCTCCTTTTCTACAAACTTCTGAAGGCACTAGTCTACTTTCACGGCCCCCCTCACCTCCTATTCACTCCCTAACCTCTTTCTGTCTGGCTTCAGTTGTTCCAGTCGCTTTGTTGAGACCGCCGTCCCCCAAATTCCCAAATCTGTGCCTCCTCTTATTCGCACCTCCCTCCAGTCTTTGCATCATCACTGATGCTGTGGATTATATTCTCCTTCTGGAAATGTTCCTCTCCATTGACTTAGGTGAAACGGCCCAATCCTGGTCCTGCCATCTCCAGTGTGACCAATTCTGAGCCCTCTGCAAGGGCAGGTTCTTTTCCCCCGCCTATGAAAGTAGGTGCCCGCCAACACCCGCTCCTTCGGCCCCGTCTCTATCAACACTCTTTTTCCCTGACAGTCAGATCTGTGTCTGCCGTGCCATCTGGACGCTCCCCTACCACCCCAGACACTGCATGTCCAAGACAGAACCAGCCACCTCCCTCCCTCTCTCCTCTTGACAGCGGTACAAACCACCAGCCTTGCAGGTACCCAGAATTGAGGGTCTCAGAGCCGTGGTTGACTCTGGTTAGTTGCTAAATCCTGGTCATTCCGCCTTCACGATCTCTTGCAGACTCTTTCCTTTCTTTCCTGAGACCTCGTTGCCTGCATGTTGTTGCTTTACCGAGATCTCTAGTTTCGAAATCCCTCATGGCGTGAGACTCTCTAACCCTGGTTGCTGCACGTTGAGAGAAGTATGACAAAGTCATGAAAAGTACCCATTTTAGAGACTGAGTTCTGCTTCTGCCCTCACCAACAGTGTGTGGTCTTGACTAAGCCGCTTCACTTCTGTCAACTTTGGTTTTCAACCTGCAAAATGAGGATAATAGTATCTACTCTGGAGGTTGTTGGGAGAAGGAACAGTAGTATGTATAAGTAATATAAATTGCACGTGATACTGGCACCTACTAGATGATCGACAAAGGGAAAAATCACTCTTTATCATCGTCACTTCCAAGTTTCAGCCTTATTTCCCCTTTCTCCTTTATGTACCTCCACTGTTCCTGGCTGACCGGTTTGGGCTTTAACCGCTAAGACTCACTCGGCCTCCATGCTTTTCTTCTATTTCCCTCCAGCACCTGCTTATAATGCCCCCACCCCCACCCCGCCACGGCTGCTTTGTTCATCTGAGAACCGTAGTATTTTTCACTGGGAAGGAGACCTTCGAGATCCTGTAGTCCCACCTTTTTACTTTACAGCTGAAGAAACAGAGGCCCCGAGAGGTAGAATGATGAGCCCAAAGCTATTGTGGCCAATGAGAGACAGAGTCAGAAGCAGGACTCAGGGCCCCTGCCTAACTGCCTGCTGCCCTTTCCACTCTCCTCCATGCCTGGGGTCCCTTCATCTGTTCAGCCCTGCCCTCCTTTGAAGGTCTGTGTGAAGATCCACCTCCTCAGGGACTTCTTTCCCAGTCCGCCACCTGCAAGGGGCTGGATTCCTCCTCTGCCTCCTTCTAGCGTTTACTGCCAAGCCCCTCGGGACTCCTTAGCTTTCTTTGGGTGTGTGTCTTCCCTCTATCCAGCTTCGTGTCCAGCACGGTGAGGCAGGCGCCTTATCTCTATTGCCTGTGAGTGCTCACTTAAACCGGAGTGGAGTCCGCTCATGGCTTCTGACTCACCTGGCTGGTTTGGGTGAACTTGGCCCACACGCCGCTGTGTAGGGAGGGGCAATGCCACGGGAGAAGTTGCTTCCAAGGGTACCTATTCTGACTAATGGGCGGAGGGGAGCATTCCTTGGTCTTGGCCCCAGCGTTGGTCTTCTGCCTCACCGAGCCGTGGGCTCCTCAGATCACTGACAAGCAGGCTCAACCCCAGCCCTGGGATGTTTGATCCCGCCCCTCGCCCCGGAGTGCGCAGGGTGGGTGCCAGGCTTTTCAACTAGGCTGGTAAAGAAGCTATGATCTGAGTAAGACCCCAGAAAAGCAGATCATTGGGCCAGTGAGCTGGGCAGGGACGGGGCAGTGAGTGGGCTCAGGAAGAAGTTGTTCAGGACCTGGCATCTGGCAAAGGGACCGTGTGATGTGCTGAAATCCCGGGGACAAAAAGCGCCACCTGTGACCCAGCCCTTTCCTGGCTATTTCTTTTTAGCTCAAGACACAGGGAAATCTCACCCTGTCCCCCAGCTCTAGAGGACTGTGATACAGTCCCAGTAGGAGAGCCAGCTCCAAAATGATCTCCAGACCCAGGGAGTCCTGTTGCCAGGAGGAGATATGGTGTGGTTGAGGAGGGAAGGGTGGGCAACAAGCCGCCAGGGCAGCCCCACCCGCAGAAAGGGGAAGAATGCTGTGCTGCACTCAGCCTGCTGCCCCAGTCCTTGCCGCCAAAAACCAAGCCGCCGCTCGGGTGGTGCGCACCGCAGGAGAGAATAGACACCGCCTCTGCCCAGCCACACTGGGCTGGATCCGCGGAGCCACCGGGAGGGAAAGCTCATGCCTGGCGGCGGTCAGTGAGGGCAGGGGCACAGGGAGCAGATGGATGAGGAAGGAGCTGGGGAGCTTGGGAGAGCCCCTCTGCAGGGCTGGGCTGGAGCTGGTGCAGGCAGGAGCAGGTGTGTGACGTGTGATGCTCTTGTGATGCTGTTGCAGGATCATCAGGACCAAAGTTCAGCAGCCTTTCCACCCAACGCCGGATGGGGCCGGGACGGGAGTGACTGCCCCTGGCCACACCATTGGTAAGAGGGCTCAGGGAAGGGAGGAAGCGGGGCCCCACCTAGGAGAGCCAGGCACCCCCCCCCCGCGCGAACAGCCCACCTGCCCACCCACCTGAGGTCCCAGGCCCCCTTTCCCAGCCCACACTCTCCCTGCTCCTAGAGGCTGGGGTCTCCCCCAGAGACTCGCTCACCAGGACTGCTCTCTGCCTCCTGCCCACATCTCCTTGCAGCTCCTTGTCTGTCTCTGTCTCTGTCACTGCCTCTCTCTAAATCAAGACTTTCCTTTAGCATTTCTTCTCCCCCTTTCTCCTCCTTCCTCATCTTTTGTTTTTATCTGATTCTGTCTCCACTTGCCCCTTTCTTTCAGATCTACCTTCTTACTGCATTTTGTAATTTTTAAAACTCTTTCTCTCTTCTCCCCTCCTCTCCCTTCTCTCTCTTCCCTCCTCTGTCTGCCTTTCCCTTTCTCTTTTCTCCTGTCTGCCCGTGTGGCTCTGGATCTGTTCCCACCTCTCTGCTCTGCTCCTCAAGGCCTCTTTCCTCTGAACCCATCTCTTCTTGATCTGTCTGTCTCTCTCCCCTCCCCTCTGTAACTCTCTGCTGCTCCAGCCTCCTTATTTACTGACCCTTGCTCATGACCTCTCGGAGACATGTCTGAGGCCCACCAGAATGCCAGCTAACGTCCCCTCCCGTAGGGTGTTCCGTTTGAGGCAAGGGCGCTTGGTGCTGCTAGTAGCCATAGATGAGGCCTGGGGCGTAAGGGGCTGAAATGTGGTTATACTTCTCCCGCTGCCCCTCTTGGCAGCTGTCCCCTTCTCTCTTGACCAGCAGGAAGTAGAAACGGCTGGTCCCAGCCCTCCTGAAGTTGGCAGGAGCTGTTGTTTCTGAGGCCATGTTACAGTGTGTGCCGGGAGGGAGGGTTGGGCCAGGCTGTACCTGAGTTGATCACCTCGGAGTGAATGTTTTCACTAGTCTGTGCCCTGAGGGAGGAATTAGGAACTTCTCAAGTGATTTCAAGACCAGAAGCAACTGGGAGAGACGAGCTGTGGCCTCCTGGGGAATATCACGACCATTCTTGTTTTCTCCTAGAGGGTCAGAGACAGATCCTAGAAAGCCACAGCCTCGGAAACAGGATCAGTAAAGGCCAGCCCAGGAGACTAGAGACAGTGAGCTGGGCTTTGTTTAGAGGGGTTGGCCCGGCCCCAGGGATTGGTGAGCTATGCAAGGAGGCCTGCTAAGAGCTGTGCTCCCTGCAGAACCACTGAGTCACTCTCTAGATGAGTCAGTGTTGGTGTTTCCATGCATCCTCAGGAAGTGAGTTTAAGGGCCCAGCGAAGTCTCTAGGGCTGTGGAGAAGGCCTGGGGTTGACTGGTCACCACTTAGCCTGGGGCTTGACAGAAGTGAAGAGCCTGCACTGTGTATAGCCGTGCGTTTCCCTCTAAACCTCAGAGGACGCAGGGGAATATGGGCTCCCCATCCCTCTTCCTGCCTCTGCTTCTCTCGGCCCCCAGCCTTGGGGCTTTGGCCTGCGATCACAGCTGTTATCCTGATGGCATTTCCTCCTTACTCCCGTCCAGTTCCCAGTACGGCCTCCCCTCCTGTTTCCAGCGCCTCCAATGATCCAGTGGGATCCTACTCCATCAACGGGATCCTGGGAATCCCTCGCTCCAATGGTGAGAAGAGGAAACGTGACGAAGGTAGGGAGGAGGGAAGAGGCTTGGCTTCCCTGTGCATGCTTTGTCCTTGGACTCAGAGCTCCGGTTTCGGCCCAGCTTCGCAGCTGCTCTGCTGTGAGATCAGTTTTAGCAGCAAAGCCGGGGTCCTCCCCACTGCCCTGCTGGCTCCTGGAAAGGGAGGCGGGCTGCTGGTAGGGCCCTCAGCTTCACCATCTGCTCAGCAGCCTCAACGGCCTCATCTTCCCCTGGGACTGCCCCTAATATCCCAGTGGGGCACCAGGGGAGGAGCTGAACCGTGTACCTTGGGAGGGTTCGGGAAGCTGGGGGACAGCCGACCTCTGACCCAAGGACGAAAGGCCGATCTGCCCTTGTTCTTACCTGATCCCAACCCATCAGAAGATGGAGGTGTGATGTCACGTGCAGCTGACCCGGGGGTCCTTTCTCTGTGACACATGGATTCTGCCCCCCATTGAAACCACTCAGGGAGCTGGACGTGGGCCCTCTGTTCTCTTCCCTCTGGGAGGAGACGCCACTCAGGCTCCTCCCTGGCCCTTCCCCTGCATTCCCTATCGTGCCTCAAGGTGCAGCCCGGCTGTTAGGCAGGGAGTTCAGGGGAGGGAGAAATGAAGAGGAGGAAGAGAAGAGAAAGGACACGAAGAGGGAGTGGTGGCCATGAGCTTGGGAGAAGGCGTTTTATAAATGTTGAGACATGGGGGGTCTCTTGGTGACCATCTGGTTCTCTTCTGATGAGGGAAGGGCTCAGGGCGCAGGGCCGGCAGGCCCAGACCAACGGAGACACCAGTGTCTGGAGCCTGCTTCCTGTCCCAGTTTCATGGTCCCTGCCAGGGAAGCAGTAACCTTCTGGTCTGGGGGGGGTGTATGATTTTAAAGGTATCTCCCACAAAATAGAGAGACTCCTCTAGAGATGAGCCTAAAGGGGACCGCATAATCCCATTAGCCTGGACAGTCCCAATTTATGCCTTTTGTCTCTGCATCTTGGCCAGTCAGCATCTCTTTTTTCTCTCAAAAATGTCCTGTTTGGACAATAAATCACATGGCCATCCCAAGCATAGACAAGCCCTTGATTGGGGCAGCATTAGAGGGTAAGGAACAGAGAAAAGGGACAGAAGTGAGATTCCCTGGGCCCAGGCTGAGGGCAAAGAGAGTGTGAAAGCCCTGGCCTCCAGCGGAAGGGACCGAGCATGGGAGAGGCCTAGGTCTGGCAAGACAGTGATGACCTGGTGCTGGCCTCCTTCCAGAAGCCCTAATAGCCTCGTTTCACAGGGAAACAGCTTGTCTGGCTCTATTTCTCCTTCTTCCAAAATATCCAAACCCATTTGGCTGCCACGGCCTTTGCCACTCACTAAATTTCATTGTGGTGGTTTTGGCGGCAGCCCCTGATGGGCAGGGGGAGGCTTCGGGAAAGGCGCTGGGTCCCAGTTCTCCCTGGGGCCTTCCCACACTCCCCTTAGCCAGGCGCCCTGGCACCCTGAGTGGTTTGGAAGATTCTTCCTCGGGCCCCAAGAGTTTCCCCTTCACCACCAGCCCCTGCCTTTTTTAGAGTGTGAGATGTCCGGCAGGCAGGGCAGGGGGAGGCCACAGGACACACACCCCCCCGCCCCTGCCATGTACTCTCTCCTATTGGTCTGCGGTTGGGGCCAAGCATGCCCTGTTTCCTGGACTACTGTGGGCCATAAGAGGAGGCCAGGGGTAGGGAGGCACTGGCAGGAGGCTGTGGCCACCCAGGGTCGGGCCCAGCCGGCCCGGAACAGAGTGCTCTCCTCCCTGCAATTGATCACATTCATTGTTTCAAGTCAATTGAATTCAGTGAACCTTTCCTGTGCATCAGCTGCAAGAAAGGCTTGAAGACCCCAAAGCAGAACAAGATATGATTCTTGTCCTTAAGGAGCTTACAGTCTAGTGGGGCGTGTAAATCATGTGAGCCCAGAGAGCAGAAAGGCCCATCAGATAGCTGCGTTGTGATGGAGGTCTGGGCTGCAGGCCACGGGAACTCAGAGTCAGGAGGGAGTAACCTGGCAGGAAGGGCTGCATTTTGAGGAGGGGACTGGAGGATGGACCAGGGGCATGTTCAAGGACAATGGCAGTGTGAAATTCTGTCTGGTAGACTGAGCCTTGTGGCCAGAGGGTGCTGCGGTGGGGAAGATGCAGGCGTGCTCCGGCAGGGCTGAAGGGGCAAGAGGGAAGGGCCGGGAGGGAAGGCGAAGTACATGGGTTAGGGCCGCAGGAGATCAGGCCAAGACCGGAGCACATAAGGAGTCTGGACTTTTTTCTGCAGGCATGAGTAGCCACTGAAAGTGTCTGAGCGGGAAGGGAGAAGAGCAGGGCTGGGTTTGGGAAGACCATCCTCCAGCAGGCTGACCGTGATGGCAGCGGGGAGACATCTCAGGAAGCAATTGGCATCTTCTAGGTGAGGGGTCATGGGGGCTCTCAGCTTCCTCTTACTGCTTAGCACTTACCTCCTGGGCCTAGCCAGGGGACAAGGAGGATCCGAGGCCCTACTTCTTTTGGGGGGGGATGGTTCTCTTGCCTTGACTTCTGCTTTCCCTGACAAACCGCAGACCAGGTGGAGCTGCCCTCTCCCTGGTGGAGGCCAGCACCTGTGAGGGAAGCCAGTTCTCCCTGACCTGCCCCATCCCACCCCAGGGCCGCCACCCACACTTGACCTGTCTGATCCAGGTGGAAGGGAGAGGAAAAGAGAGAGCAAAGGCAGACCATTCACAGCCCTGCTCCCCTCCCCCATCCTGGGTGCCTCCAAGCAGCCAGGCCCAGTTTGCATTAGGGAGCAGCTCAGATGATTAAGAATAGGAGAGATAATTATGTGTCAAGATGATGTAGCCCAAGTCTGCAGTCAGGCCAAGCTAGCACAGCACCTGGCAGGCCGTTGCAGGAGAAAGCCTCAGGCATGGGCTCCACACACCCAGGTGTGTCCTTCAGATATTGGGCCAGCACCGCAGGCTACGAGTGACTTGGGGCGCTGAGGGGTGTTGGGATGGGAACGGGGATACATGTCAAGGGACTAGACCTCCAGGGGCAGAGGGGCACATCTCCCTCCAGGAGGACCCCCGCTGCCCCTGCCAGGCTGGCCCCCCTTTGGCCCCATGCACAGTGGCATCTCTCTAGAAGTGCCATGCCCCGAGGGCAAGCCGTGAGCCTCTCAGTCCTCAAGGAAGCCGCTCCCGCTCCTGCCTCTGGGTACAGTTCGGCCTATTCTTCAGCTCTAACAATGTCACGGTGGTGGGCATTAGCGAGGACAATCACTGCAGCGTGTGCTGCCATTATTGGAGACGATCTCAGCAGTAGCTATTGGCGTTCACAGTGATAATACCCAGAGCATTATTGGCATTGGCACTCGGAATATGGACAGCGTTATTAGTATCTGCAGCAATCATATCTGTGGGGATATTAGTAAAGGGCCGATCAGCTGTGACTCTGGGGAAAAAGGGAACTGACAGTGACTGTGAGCCTGCCTGAGACGCCTTCTCACGCCCTGGCCATCGGAAGTATGGAAAAATCCCCGGACTTTCCTTTGAGAAATGTGCTAGTCAAGACGCTTCGACACTCCCCACCTACCCGAGTCCAGAAGCTCCCAGAATGAGACAGGGACCAGGGTTAGATGAGGAAGCTATGTCATGAAGCATCCAGAAGACAGGCTGTCCATCAGTCTGAGATGGGACTAACCTCCCCAGTTAGTACCCTGCTAAGATCCTTACCTCTTTTTGGGTACAATTTTGGTTGAGTATGTTAGGGTCCCTTGAAGGGCCACTGCTGCCCTGAACACTGCGTACCCTGGTTTATGTGGCTGGAAGATAGAGACTGTTGTATTTTTTCAGGCTGGAAAACCAGAGTCCTTTGCCTTCACCCAGTTGTTTTCGGCCGTAGCCCAAAGCATTGCTGTCCATGCGTGTTGTTGAAGCACAGAGCAATTACATAACTTGTCCAAAAATCCAAATGAAGTCATATGGTATGAGTCTGTTGATCTGTGTGAGGGGAGGTGTGTTGGTATCATCCTTTGATGTGTGGGATTGCAGGGGGCCGTGATTTTGCATTCCATTAATTAGGTGCACAATGAATTGTGCAGTTGAGAGGTGCCAAACCCGTGCAGTGGTGCATTTGCAGACAGGGCAGGTTGCAGGGAAACGGCTCAGTCCTGTCGCTGCCTTTAATAGCTCCCTTCTGCTTCGGATGAAGCCGTAACCGGAAAAAGAGGCTTATTTCCTGAGTTAGTTTCCCTCCTCGAAGTCCCCGAGTGTGTTGCTCAGGTTGGACATGGAGCAAATGAGGGGATCCGGCTGTGGCAATGAGCAGCGCCCACCCGGTCCAGGAGCCCTGGCTTTGGGCAAAGGGAGGCTGCAGGACCCCCACCCAGCAAGAAGAAGGAGGAGGAGGCCGGGTGGAGGCCAGCAGGCAGTCCCTGGAGCGGCGTGGACGGGCAGTGTGGCTCAGTGGGGAAGGGTGTGGGCCCTGGAGTGAGGCACACCCAGGTTTGAATCCTGGTGGCTCCGGCAAATCGCTTACCCTTCATCAGCTCAGTCTTCTCTGTAAAATGGAGGTGGCATCAGCACTCACTTCAGGGGGACTGTAGAGAGGGCTACACAAAAGCATATAACCTTGAGCCAACTCCCTCTTGGAAGACAGGTCGTCGTCATGGCTCTGCGGGGGAGGACCTAATCGGCAGGTTTATGTTTTGAGGGGAAGTGAAGTCATGTCAGAAGGAAACTTATTTGGGCCCAGGCTCCCTAATCTTGGTGCGGGAAGCTGATGCTGGGACAAGCTCACCAGGATGGGACCAGGGAGTGGGGGAGAGATGTCAGCCCCCCATGTGTGATTGGGAGGACCTTTGTCCATCTCTGTGTGGTCATTTGCTCTGTGGTTATCTGGGTGGGCCACATGTCATCTCTTAGCATCCAAAGGCATTTTAGATGTATGTAATTAAATCTAGGACCCCCTTCTTTGCTAACCTGGAGGCATCCCTCCCTCTATCCATTGCTGTGCATTTCTGCTCTCACATGTAAGTTTATTTATTTATCTAGGGAAATGTGTGTTTGTTGTTTTATGGACACCATGTAATTTTTTATGTGGTTTAAGCAAATGTAGGTATGTGTGTTTTCTACCATTCTGAAATCTTTGGGTGAAAAGGGGCATGGAATGCCATGTACTGGGCAGGCAGGCAGTCTTCTGGGTAGTGTATATACTTGAATAGACGACCAGATGTGAGCAGATGCATGTCCACCAGTACTAGTGAGCGGGGAGAGCTCTAGGCCAGGCCTGAGGATGTTAAGGGTCCATGGTCCTGAGACACGGGTGTGCATATAGAGTTTTGCCCAAAGGGCCCTGTAGGCATCACCTTGCATTCTGTAGGCAAATACATGGGCTGTCCTGAGCCTGCCTCCAGGTTTGCCTGGGGCCCAAGGCTGGGGAGACTGAGGCTGGGAGCCCTTACATCCTAAGGCTGTGTGGGAGTTGTGGCTCAGAAACCTCGAAGCCCTTTGAGGAGGAGCCTGGTCTCCCAATCTCAGGGTCTTGTCCCCAGTCTTCTACCTGCCTGTCTTTCGGGATCTCTCAGTGCCTGTCTGTCTCTCATTTGCTCTAGTCGAGGTATACACTGATCCTGCCCACATTAGAGGAGGTGGAGGTTTGCATCTGGTCTGGACTTTAAGAGGTATGGGGGCCAGAGGGAATATGGTGTGGGGGTCAGGGGAAAGAGCTGGGGCGGTGGCGGTTATAGACAATTCGGAGAGTGGGCTCCTAAGAGCCAGGGAGCGGAAATGAGGAGTTGGGTCAGGCTCCCACTGGGAAACCAAGAGGCTAACAGAGTCTCAGGTCCTGGATCACTTCTGCCACGGGCCACTGCCGGGTTTGGGGGCTGAGGCCCCAGTGGCCTGGAGGGTCAGGCACTCAGTGGATGGGGGGCACTTTTTCCAGCCCTTGGAAAAACAAAGAACAGATCGGGTAGTAAAACAAAAGCAAAGGAGACCTGGAAGCACCTGACAGCCCTAATTCATCACGGCCCAAGTTTTTTCCTGTGTTCCCATTATATTTGTTTGTAAAAGTGGAAATCAATTTTGAAGGTAATTTTCTGGAAAGAATGGAAGGGAGGTGGGAGGGCCGGATAAGGCAGAGATGGTAAAAGGAAAAATTTAGGCCAGGCACAGCCCAGGGGCAGCTCTTGGCAAGGTGAAAGAAAATTGCATATTCAATCTCCATCCATGAATCTCCCTCACTGCTGCCCGCCTCCTGCTTGAAAACAATGAAGGCTTTTTCCCAACGCTGGGCAGGGCCTCGGTATCAGCCTCACTTTAACTTCAGGGTCATTAATTCCCTGATTATTGAAGGAGAAGAGAGGGTTGCAGCATCGTCAATTTCGAAGGCACACCCCCCCCCATGTGATAGGGCCCTGGCTGGGCTGGGGGGCAGCCGGGGTGAGGTGAGGTGTTGTTTCAGAAGAGCAAAGGGGTGGGGAGGGAGGAAATGGGGAGCCAACTGGACTGGGGGGAAGGAAGCCAGGAGGAGGGTGGAGGAAGGCAGTCATTACTGCATACCTCTGTTGTGTTGTTATTGCAAATTAAAAGTAGCATGTTCCACTCCACAGCTATCTTTGGGGAGGGAGGGGCACCGAGGGAGGTGGGGGATCTTATCATTGCTTCTTCAGCAGACCAGCCGTGGTGTCACCGTGTGAGGTGACATTTGAATTTACAATTCCGCTGAGAAAAGCCATTAATTCACAAATTAACATTTCTCCCTCTCCCTCTCTCTTTAACACTCTCTCCCTCTCTCACATGGATGTGCAAGCAATTGAAAAGACAAAGGAAATAGCCTTAAGGAAGAGACTTTACTGCTAGTCTGTCTGTGCTGAGATTGCTCCCCCTGCTTCCAGATAGATAAACCAATTACCTGAGCAGCCCTGCTCCTGGCCGCCCGCGATCGCCTCCTTTTGTAGGCTGCCTCCGTGGCCGGATTACACCCGGTGTATCTCATTAATGTAAACCAGGCGTGCCCTGGTCACTGGCCTCTCTTCCCCACTCTCTTCCTGGAGGGGCAGCGGGAGGAGTGTTGGTGTCAGAAAAGGCAGACAAGGAGGACACCCCCCCAAGAAGAGAGGCTGCCCCCAATCCCTCCGCCGCAGCCAGGCCCTGGGACTTCGGGCGTGCCAGTGGTCCTGGAGGAGGCTGATGGGGGAAGGGGAAAGGCCGCAGGTGAGCGCTCCTTGGGAGGCTGGCACGGGTGGAGGGCTTGAGAGGCAGAGGCAGGAGCCAGAGCCTGACTCCCTCGGGCCCACAGCGCCGTTGTCTGTGGCCTTTTGGTCCAGATGCAGAGGGCGGCTTGCATGGGAAGAGCTTCCGGAAGTTTGGCGGAGTATACACCATGTTAATGGGACAGGATTATTCAGCCCAAAGGAGCTGGGAGGGGAGCCGAGGAGTGTCCAGAAGACACCTCGAGGCTGCACCATGTTGCAGATTCCTTAACCGAAACCCGGAGCATGGGCACAGTTATGTCTGTGTACCACCTCCTCCTTCCCCACCTACGTCCCCAGCCGGTGCTTCCCTTCTCAAAGAATACCACCCCCTACCACCCCAGAAGTGTGGAGCCCAGGGTGGTGTGCTCTTAGAACCCTGGCGTGAGCTTCCATCGTGGGCAGGAAATCACAGAACCTCTTTTGGCTTTCGCTGTCCTCCAGGCCCTGGCCAGGCACCGTAAGAAAACATTGTATTGGCAGAGGGAAGCTGAACAGAGTTCGAGGTTCTTTAAGGAGAGGTACCCTGTGGATTATGGCTGGAATGATATGATTTCACATGCCCGATACCACCCAGCCCAGGTCACATGAGGCAGGTTTTATGAAAGTCCAGAAACCAAATCTACATGAAGGTAGTCATCTGTCTGGACAAGTGCCTGAGTTTAACTGTATCAACAAAGCTCAACTTATGTTCATTTTCCAACAAATCATCAAAACCTGGCTAATGTCTACTCCAGTCCAAGAAAGAGTTAAGGTTTAAAGGTCAGCACTCACTAAGATACCAAAAAAAAAAAAAAAAAAATCCACTTATGAACACACATTCATTGTTAGGATTATATCTTCCCAGTAACCTGGGAAATTAGACCGTTCGAACCAGAGGGGGGAGATTCTCTATCTTAGATGGATCACGTATTTTAGCCACATTTTCTGGGTACTGTTGGCCATGAGCCTGTTGAACACTGACCATATCGTTATACAAAGGTGGGGGTAGGTTATGTCGATATTTTATTTGGCATCTGTGCACACGTGGGCTTACTTTTTTCTGTGGGGAAGTACCAGGGTTTAGCCTGTGTAGTTGACATAGGTGCATGAATTTGACATAAATCCCTGTGTTTACACCAGAGACTGGCAGCCAGATCACTAACCAGTGGTTTCCCAGCCAGTTCATGCTGTTGTGGAGAAAGAGTTGTATTTGGTTGTTTGAGGAATTATGTTGAGATTTAGCACAAAAGAGACTTTTTTTTTAAAAGATTTTATTTATTTATCTGAGAGAGAGAATGAGATAGAGAGAGAGGGAGCATGAGAGGGGGGGAGGGTCAGAGGGAGAAGCAGACTCCCCAGCTGACAGCAGGGAGCCCGATGCGGGACTCGATCCCGGGACTCCAGGATCATGACCTGAGCCGAAGGCAGTCGCTCAACCAACTGAGCCACCCAGGCGCCCCTTCTTCATAAGGTGCCAGAATAGACAGGTTGCCCCCCTGCCCCCAGGAGAGAATGTACAGGTCTGCCGCGGAGGGGCTGCCTGTGTCCCTCCACCACTGGAAACTAGGGTGGGTGCAGCACAGTATCCCAACTTTCCCAGCAAAGGCCCCAAGTTCTCCCCGCGCCCCCTGCGTCCGTGCACTCCTGTGCACGGGCATGCACACCCATCTTGTCAGAATTTGTCTTCACCTCCTAGTCTTCCACATGGCGACCCCCTTCTAGCCCTGCAGGTAGGCATCGTTCTCCTTCCTCTACCCGCAAGGGCACCAAGCGAGAAATCCGCTGCCTCAGCTCTGCCCTTCTCCCCCAAGTGCAGGCTATGGATGCAGGAGGGAGGAGCCAGGCCCTGCTGCTTCTGGGCTCCCCTCTCCTGGCGCTGCCTCCTCCTCTGGCCAAGGGGCAGCTGGGAAGGGCAGGGGCATGGGGGACACTTCAGAAAAAGGATTTGGATGACAGGTAGGCCAGATTGCTGCCTGCCAGAGGAATGGGTCTGAGCAGCCTCTCTGATCTTGCTGGCTGCCCACAAAGGAGCCTTGAGCTCAGAGCTTCCCTGCCTGCCTTCCTTGGGGCCTCGGGGGCCAGCGGGGCTCTCCGGGACCCTCCCCATTCTGCCCTGGGTGGGGGTGCAAAGGCAAGGAGGGTGGGGGGAGGGCTGGGCCTGACTCTGGGGCTGGGAGACGGATCACGAGCCTCCAAGCCGAGTTGCAGCAGAGCCAGTAATTCAAACCATCCTGACCCTTCGGTGAACCTGAACCTGCTGACCTTGACAACACCAGACAAGTGAGGCCTCACAAACCTCAACCTGCACGAAGGCCTCGCCTTCTCTCCCTCCCTTCCTTGGAGGTCCGGGCCCAGCCTCCAGGTGGCTCCTAATTTGGCTGTCCCCACCAAATGTCAGTATCCCTCCCTCCCTGAAGTACCCGCCTGCCCCCCTGTCTCAAAGCACCCTCTGTGCTCTGTCCCACTGGAGACAGTACACGGGCATCTCATGGGGCCCCTCCAGGGCCAGGCCAAGGAATTCTCCTTTAAACAAGGCTTGTACACCTTGCCCATTCTCCTCCTGCCTGAGCCTTCATCTTTTTCAGAAGCACTGGCTGTAGTGTGCGTGTGTGTCCACGCGCACGCACACACACACACACACACACACACACACACACACATGCACGCAGGTGCGCACACACGAGGTCTGGGTGCACACAGGGCCAGGGATAAAATGTGATCAAGACAGAGCAGACAGAGGAGGGAAGAAAAGCCCGAGGAAAGCAGCCCCAGGAACCTGCATTAAAGTAAATGCAGTTTATGAAGTTTATGCTTTCCTCCTAGGGAGAGCTGGATTCCATCCAACAGCCTCTCAGAGCCCGGCAAACAGCTCCTGAAGCAGAAAGTACGGGCAGGAGCTCAAGCAAGCCAGTGACAGAGGGAGGGATGTATAGACTCTCTCTCTCTCTCTCTCTCTCTCTCTCTCTCTCTCTCTCTCTCTCTCTCTCTCTCTCTCTCCCACGGGCTCACACAGATCTCCCTAGGCCCCCGGCCAACCGCAAAGTCTGGATGGAAGGGTGCAGACGGTGTGTTTGGTAGGAGTGACTCCAGGAGCTTCACTCTCCTTCCCTCTTGCCTGCTCAGCCCCCCATCTTCTTCTCCTTTGGTGGTGTGGCCAACCCAGACACATGGGCAGTGTGCCTCCCCCCGCCCCGGGCAGATTGGTGGCGTGGCAAGCTGGACAGAAGGCAGCATGGACCCCTGGGGCAGCCAGCCTGTGGAAGCTGCTCTGTGTGAGGGGCAGTGCGGACGGTCTTGGGGTGGTTGTTGTGAGGCATAAGTAGTCAAAGGGATCAGAATGTGGCCTCCCAGGAAGCTGCCTTTTTTCTGACTCTGGGATTCCTTTCTCTGGTATCATGGTCTAGGCCAACTGGATACCCTGTAACTACTGAAGACAGCTGCTGGAATCTCTTAGGGAGAAACAGAGACAGTATTTTTTTTTTTCTGGGAATTCAAAGGAAATGAATGGTTGACAAGGTTAAGGATCTGGGCGCTCTCAGAGGGACTTATAAGCAAGGTGGGATATCTGCCCTTCTAGGGGTTCACGTGTGCATACACTAATCATATGTAAATGGGCCAGAATCCTTGACTTTGGAGGAAAGGGGAGTGTGGGTTGGCGTGCCCCTTGCCCCCGTGCTCCGGTGACATGCCTCAGCTGGGGATGGGATGTGGGGAGGGGAAGTCTGTCTCCCTCCTCTCCCCGGGAATTTTGTGTCCCTGTCCCGCCAGGAGCTGGGACAGAGGAGGACAGCAGAGGTGGAGTCATCTGAAGACAGACAGTCAAGGGAAGAAGAGTCGAAGGGAAAGTGAAGGATGGGCAGAAATTGCTGATTGTGGAGGATGCTCTGGAAGCCAGGAGATGCCAGGCATGGAGGGAGACAGAAACTGGTCAAGGATGGCTTTCGCCCTTTCTCTCTCCTTTCCCCTCCCTCCTCCCCTCCCTCCCTCTCCTCATCCCTCCCCTCTTCCCACCACACATCTTTATTGGTTCCGGTAATAGCGTTGATTTGCATGTCAGGCAAAGCCTTGCTACACACACAAAAAGAAAACCCCAGCCGTGGCGGTGTGGCAGTGTCAGCTCTCGCTGTTGTTCGACAGTGTAAAATTAAATTAATAAAGCCCCCAACACAGGAAAACATAACAGGAAATTAATGGCCTTTACTGTCGCTCTGATGCAGTCATTTGCAACCCTGCTTTCCGCACCAAAGACTTCATAAATGCAAGCAGTTTCTCTAAACAAGCATACTTAGGGCGGCCTGGTATGTAATTTTTCGCCTTGCTTGTGTCCTTTGAGCTAACAAAGCCCCCTTCCCTCTTGGCTCCAGAGAGGTTTCTAACTGGTCCTGGCCCCAGCTGGAACCCAGCACCAGGCAGCAGGCCCCAGCCCCTCCCTGAGAGCCCACGTAGGTCGGAAGGAAGACTCCGTCCCCACACAGACAGATGCTCCTTCCCCACCAGTGGTGGGTGGTCGGTGGCCCCACTGGGGAGCCCGGAGCCCTAGCCTCTGCCAGGTGGCCAGCAGGAAGGCACGGTGCCTACTCTCAAGCAGGAAAGTTGATCACTCTGGGGAATTCACCCACACCCACCCAGGGCTCACTCCTCCCCTTCCTCTGTGCAGTTCGATTCTCTCTCCACTACCTGTTTGCTCCCCTCCCGTCATTGCCTCTGGTCTTCCCTTCCCTCCAGCTTCATCTCTACCTGCTCAACTGCTCCTACTTCATAGATGGGCCACATGCGCTCACTCGGGCTGTGTGTTGGCCGTGGGTGCTCATGCCCTTCTTTGCTACAGGTAACTGGGGGGTTTGGGGAGGAGGGGGGACGAACTTTTTCAGAATGCGGAAAGTAACTGTCCTGGTATAATTCTCTGGAGTTCTAGGTCTCTCCTCTACTGTTTGGTGAGGAAGTATGAGGGCCCTAAATGATCGTTCAGGTCATGCCTCTGTCCTCGGGCAGATTTCCTATAAACCATTCAGAGAGCTGAGAGTCTATGATTTTGCTTTGGTGTGTAAATAGTGGAATATTGAGAAAACTTATGTCTTTGGAGAGCTTTCTATCATTGTGGGCCCAAGTGCCCAATGTGTTGGGATGTATGAGAGGAACAAATAACCAGGACGTGGGTCTCCAGGAATTTATAATCTACTGGGAGAGACAAGACTATCACACATCAGACAATAAGCTATTAATTAAATGCTGAACCACGTGGCTGAGCATTCAATAGGAATCCAGGGACGTGGCTAGAAGAGCAAGCAGGAGATGGGACTTGAGCCCTGGAGTAGCTAAGATGCAGAGAGACTGTCTCCAGAGCCCCCTCCCATGTGGAAGGAGACCAGTGGCTGGGCTAAGGGTGGTGACAAGGCAAAGGCTCCGATTCTTAAGGGTCGTCTGGTCTTATGTGCCACTCACATAGAACTCTCCCTTCCTGCAGTGCTGCCTGACAGGCCATGGGACGTAGGCCATACATGGACAGTTGTCATTGTTAGCAGCACTGCCTTTATACTGAGTCAGGCTAGTGTTGAGGGAAAAACCTTGGAATCCAAATGTCCGGATGTGGGGTCCATCTGCACTCCTTACTGGCTGTGGGACCTTTGGCTATTTACATGATCTCTCTGAATCTCAGGTTCCTCATCTTTGAAATAGAGACAACAGTATTCACCACTTAAAGTGATGGTGAGGATCTCCCTTTGACGCCCTCTCTTCTCTCCCTACCTTCCTCCCTTCTTTCCATTCATCCCACGTGGCCCCAGGTGGATTTTAGTTTCTCACACGATGTGGTCCCTGCACTGGAGGAAGGTTTCCCACTGTCCTGGTTACCCATCTCTGAATTCATTCTTGACAGTTAAAGTCTCTCCTACGTGCACACTGAACTCTAGAGACAGTCTAGCCAATGCCAAGAACAGTAGACCCATTGCCAGTCTCCATCTGGAGATTCTGCATCCATAATGTAGCCTAAGATTACATTCGATTTTTTTTTATTAGCTCTGTCAAACTCAAGATCATACTGAGTTCATGGTCAACGAAAACCTCGAGATCTTTTTCACATCAATTGCTATCAAGCCAGGTCTACCCCACTGTGCACTTGTATAATTGATTTTTTTTAACCTAAACATAGGGCATTCCATTTATCCATGTTGAATTTCATCTTGTTGGTTTGGGCTCTTAATTCCACCTGATTAAGATCATAAGGATGTCTTCTGTAGCATCATCCCAGTAGGGTTTTTTTACAAGAGTAAAAAATGCCTGGGTGGCTCAGTCAGTTAAGCATCTGCCTTCGGCTCAGGTCATGATCTCAGGGTCCTGGGATTGAGCTCCACATCAGTCTCTCTCTTTAGCGGGGAGTCTGCTTCTCCCTCTCCATTTCCCTCTGTGCTCTCTCTCTCAAATAAATAAACACAATCTTAAAAAAAGGAATTATTTGCCTTTACAATAAAGGAGAGACAGTGCCCACCAGTGGAAACCTCCCTCCTGGTTACAGTTAACAAATGCTTTGGGTACTATTGAGCCCAGCAGCCATCAGCCATTTCACTTTTCTTCATCTTGTCCATAAAATTAGGAAGGGGATTCTTTGTGAAATGTTAACATTCACCACATCCACAGCATTTCCTTAATAAAAAATGCAACTTAAGTTGATGAGCAGATTGAGTGCCTGCTATATATAAAACATGGCGGGACTGATTCACAAAAGTAAATAAAATGCAGTTCTTGACTGCAAGAAGCTTCTAATCTAGTAGGGAGATAAATGTACACATCATTATACTAGCAGAATGTGATTGATGCTATGATCAAGGTAAAAAGTGCTCTGATAAATGTTTTAAAAAGAGAGCGCGCGCACAGTTGCTTCCAACCAGGGCAATTAAGGAGGTTTTGGTGGGGTCAGCGTTTGATCTAAGCATTGATAGCTAATTCATGTGCCACAACTTGTAGCAACATGTTCTTTCCTGGGGCCCACAAATTAACTGTATAACAATTTCTTCTAAAAGATTTCCTGACCCTAGCATTAAATTTATTAGAGCATTATTTGCATAATCCCCCTTTTGCAGGGAAGATGGCATTGGGCTTTGTCACTGCCTCACCCTTTAATGTGACTTCTCAAGGATTATCAACAAAAAATTTAGGATCCTATCTACTTTCTCCTCCAGGGTCCTGGTAGATGAATTATCTGGGCTGGGGAAAGTTAAGTAAATTGGAATAGATATGAGTTACCTGCTTGGCCCCCTCCTGACCTGGGCGACTCCTGATGGTCCCATTTTGAAGATTCTTTTCTTTGATGGAGAAGACAAAGGCAAGCCGAGGGAGAGAGGGTTGAGAGGTTCTGCCTTCTTTCCCTTTTTTTCCTCAGTCTTACTCACCTTCCCAAGTATTGAACCTAAACCTGCCTTCCTTTTTGTTCTTTCTTCAAACATAGCTACAAAGGCCCTTTTCTGTTGTCTCAGCTTGTTCTGAGCTTTTGTCTTCCTGACAGGTTCATGCTACTCTCATATCCATCCTTGGTTATGGTCCTCTCCTTCCATCTGTTGTGTGTCCTTTTTAAGAGAGGGAAAAATAACTTTTGTCTGATAATAAGTGTCATACATGCTCATTGGAAGATATTTGGAATATACAGTAAATTTTTAAAAAAATCACGCATAATCTCATCACCAAGAGATAACCGCTGTTAGAATTTGGTATATTCTTTACAGTCTTTTTTTTCCTTCTGCGCATATATAATTTTTTATCAAAATTGGAATGATACTGCATATACAGCTTGTGTCTTGCTATTTTCACTTAACATTATATAGGACCATTTTCACATATCATTAAATATTCTTTGAAAACATGATTTTTTAATGGCTGCATAATCTTCCACTGTTCGGTGTACATGTCCTTTTAAAATCTAGGCTCATCATATTTTAAAGCTTATCCGTGTGCAACAACAATGCCTTTCCTTAAATGTCCTTCTCTTTCAACCCCTCCCCCACTCCAGTCCTTTTACTTTGTCTGGTTGGTTATTTGAGCTTGTAGAGGTGGAATTTCATTTTTAGAGCACCCTGTCCTTGCGGAATTATACTCCCTTGTAGAATCTCTTGCCATCACACGACTCTTCTTTCCCTCCCCATGTAGCAGTTTGCTTTCCTTAAGTTGGATTCTGTCCAATGCCTCCTTCCTTGGCTACTGTCAACTCTAGACATGCTTGCTTTCTCCCCAGATCCCCATCACTTCCCTTTTATCGGTTTTTGTTTCTCGGTCAGAATTAAGCAGCTTGGAATAGTGAAAAGGGCATTGGGCATTGAGAACCTCATTTCCCATCTTAAAGATGACCAGCTGTGTGACATGGGAAAATTACTCAACCTTTCTGAGCCTTTTTTTTCTTTTTGTCTCTAACAGGGAATCCGATTAAATGATCTCTGTGACAACTTGCAGCTGTAAAATGCAATGACACTGAATCCAGAGTAGCAATTTACTTTGTTGCTTCTTTTTTTTTCTAAAAGGTAAACTGTTGAGCAAAGCAAGTTAAGAATTTCTCAACCTTTGCTTCTAGAATTCTGTTAAACGAATCAGCCAACATTTTTTTTTTTTATCACCTCGGGCCCTATGCTAGATTTACAAAGATGAAAAAGATGGGTCCCTGCCTTCAAAATAGTCACAGTTTAGTGGAGAAAACAAACAAAAACTATGATACATACAGATTCTAAATTTGGCTCTGCCACTTACTGGCTATAGTAGGTAATTTGGGATAAGTTACCTAACCTTTCCATTCCTTGGTTTCTCCAGGTTACAAACTCAAGCTGCCACAGGCAAATTGCCTGTGTTTGCTTCTGCCTCTTGTATCACTTGTTAGCTGCGTAACCTTAGGAAAGTTCTGGAACCTCTGCACATCCATTTCCTCACCTACAAAATGGGGATAATAATAGAAACTTCCTGCTTAAGTTCTGGTAATAATTAAATGAGTGAATATATGTACAATTCTTAGATGAGTACCTAATATATAGTAAGCACTTAATGTTAGTTGCTGTTATTGTAAGGATTAAGTCAGTGTCTATATGTTACACATAGTGTCTGCTATTGTAATAGGAACTGGATCGATTTCAGTTATTATTATTATTTCTACAATAGAGGTTTGGCTAGATGGCTGCTGGAACACAGAGAAAGAAGAAATTAATACTGCTGAGGGAGGAACTAGCCACCCCCTGGTGTAACTTTGAGGAAACTCAATCCAGAAAAGCTCATGGGACTTGGCCAAGGCCATGTAGCACGTGAGCGACAAAACCAGGATTTCAACTCAGATGTCACTCCTAGTCCAGTGTTTTACGTTACTAGATCACTAATGCGGTTTAGTGTCCCTAGAGGCACATGGGTGTGTAAATGGGCACAGAAAGACTGAGGTCAGGCAGGCCAGGCACCACCCCCACTTTTCCCCCTACCATGAACTCACTGAGTGTTTAGAAGCTGAGCTTGGTCAAGGAGAGCAGGTGGTCTGTGAAGGCTAGAAGGCCAGGCAGAACCTAGTCTTGCTCAGAGCCTAAACTTTGGGCCATGTTTCCAAGGGCTGCTTTATGCCCTCCTCTTGAGCTTGGCTTGGCCACGGCAGACTCGAAGGTTGTCCAGTTTAAGGATGGGAGGCGACGGGGAATGTCATGCCATCTCTTTGGACAAACCGTGTTCCCACCAGCACAGTCTGCAGCCTGGCCCTTGCAGCCCTTCCCAGCACAGGGCAACAGGCCTCTCTCCTCTCTTCCTTTTCCTGTCTCTCTCTCCTTTCCCCCAAGCTTCCCCTCTTCCTTCCTTCCTCCCTTCCTCCCTTCTGTCCCCTTTGCTCCCATTCTCTCCTCACTCCCCTCCACCCCGTCCCCTCCCCATGGCTCCAATCCCTACTCCTTCCCGAGGGGCAACCCGGGAGGCCGGCTCGCTCCGAGGGGAGGGGGGAGGGGCGGGCGCCGCGTGGGGGTGGGGCCGGGCTGCACCGGCGGGCTGCCCTGAATGACAAGCGGGGATATTGATCGCATTCTGAACTCAGCCCAGCCGATAGAAGGTAATTAATGACTCCATTTGCTTCAGTACCGAGGAGAACAATTGAGTTTGAAACTGCAACAACTGGCAGCTGGGGGTGAACCCCGCAGAGAGGGAAGGTAGTGTCAGAGGAGGCCGGGGGCAGGGGGGGCAGACACCATGGAGCCCACGTTAGCCTGAGCCCCCCACCCCAACCACAGCCAGCCCCTGCCCCTCCAGCCGTCGGCCCCCTGGGGCTGAAGTCTGGGAGCACTGTTCCTACTTCCTCCGTGCTTTTCTCTCTTCTCCCTCATTTTCTGTCTTCGGATGAAGTAAGACTAACTTTCCCCCAGACTGCTTCCCCTCTGCTGTGTGATCCTGCACACTTATTTTTACTCTCCCTCAGCTTGTTCCCTCATTTGTAAAATTGAACTAATACACCTCAAGCCTGCCTAGTACATAGTGTCCATAAATGATGATGATGATGATGATCTTTGACACGAAAGGCAAATTTGGTAGCGTGGAGAAGGCTTTGGGGTCAGACATCCTGAGTTCAAATCCAGGCTTTGCTGCTTAGTAGTTGGATAATGTTGAACAAATAATTTTGCCTCTCCTCTGAAAAATGAGAAGTACCTCGTAAAGTTGAGTGGATTCAATGAGTATATGTAAAAGCTCTAATGTTGTTGGTTTCCCCATAGGTAGATATGTGTACTGGGGCTTAGAAAATTGAAGTTAGCATAGTTCTTTCCTGTACTTTAAAAGGATTCCTCTCAAATGCCTAATTCCTACTTCTTGGGACTTGGGGGATAGCCCTTGTTCATCCCACCTTGATTTTATGGACTTTGATGAGCCTTGGGTGCTTTCTGACCAAGGAAATGGCATTATTTCATTCTGTCTCTAATCATCACCCCACCTACCTTTTGGTCAGTGCACAAGAATTTCTCTTGACCCTCACAGTGACTACTTTGAGAATTCAGGTAGAAAGTCATCCCACAGGAGGACAGAACACTTCTGTGACTAGCCCTCATCCCTAAGACCTGGTATTCAGTGGCTTCCCTCCTGCCCAAGCTGCTGAGCTCTCACTGGACAACACTATTCATGATTGGTCTGGCCTGGAATCAGAAGGGTGGAAGGTAGGGCTCTGCCCCCAGGACGCCCAGAATAGATGGGGAGTGACAAGGCTAAGTGAGTGAGGAGATCAGATCCTTTCGCTGAGGAGTAAAAGACATTTTTATTAACAATTCTAGAAGTGGTACATGCTCATTGTACAAAGCCTGGACAATATGGAAAAACTTAGATGAGAAGAAAATAATTTTCTCATGATCTGAAGGTAACCTTTATTTTTTTTTAAGATTTCATTTATTTATTTGAGAGAGAGAGAGAGAGAGAGAGAGCACGAGAGGGAAGAGGGTCAGAGGGAGAAGCAGACTCCCTGCTGAGCAGGGAGCCCGATGCGGGACTCGATCCCAGGACTCCAGGATCATGACCTGAGCCGAAGGCAGTCGCTTAACCAACTGAGCCACCCAGGCGCCCCTGAAGGTAACCTTTATTAACCATGTCAGTGGCGCTCCTTCCAGTCAAGATGATCTTTGGTCTTGCAGTTGTCTTTGTCCCCATGGAGACCAGGCATGGCTGCTGGAGCCCACGCTCTGAACGTTGGCTGGGCAGGCAGCTCCTGCAGCCCATTGTTCTTCTGTCCTCAGCTGTCCACAGAGCACCTTCCCGGTGCCAGGCTCCCTGCTGGACATGCCCTTGAGCTAGCCACCTATCCTTATTTAATCTACACTTTGTTTACTCTGAGCCGTTTCCTCACCTGTAAAAAGGGGATCATCATCCCTACCTCCTTTGGAGAGTGGTTAGGAAGCCCAGATAACCTAAGGTTTGTGAAAGCTTTCTGTTAACTGCTCAGCAAATAGGAAGCAGTCAGAGGAGAAGACAATATGAGCCTTTGTTCCCCTGAAAGAAAAATATTCATCAAAGTTTTAGCTCAGCAGTTTGTTTAATTTAATAAATTTATTTATATCCTGCCTTATTCCAAAAAGAACTTGTAGTAGCTCACTTTCCTTGAGAGTGCTTTTGCTGTAGTGGACAAAACACCCGGAATGGGCTCCAGTCCTGAGAGCCCTACCACCTAGTTGTGTGACCTAGGACTGGTCACCACCCCGCCCCCTTCACTGCTCACCCCTTCTAGTTTTTCTTACTGTAAAATGGGAAATTTGGGCCAAGTGTCTCTTAGTCACTTTCAAACAGTCTGTGCTCAGCCAGCTCAGGGCCGTAGGCTGTGCCTTCAGTGTAGGGAGGGTGCAAGGCAGAGAAGGGGGGTGCTAGGAGGAAGACCATGCCCCAGATGGAGTCGTGTGGTCCCCAGCTGAGCCCCTGGGTTTGGAACCCAGGCAGCAGAGTGAAATGATGTAGTGGGTAGGCTCTAGGTCAAGCAGACCTGCAAATCCTGACTGTCACTAACCAGCCGCCTAGCCTTAGCTAAGCAACTTAACGTCTCTTTGCCTGTTTCCCTCTCTTTCACATAGGTATCACAGTCCTGACCTCACAGTGTTGTGGGGAGCATTCAATGGCATGTAATAAGCTGAGTACTGTAAGCTGCTAAGGGCTGGTGGCTGGGGACAGTAGTAGAGCAGGGCTGAATCCTCCACACATGGAGACTGACTAGCACACGGTCCCTTCCTCACTCTGGCAGGGTGCGGGGTGAGGTCTTACTAAACTTAACAGCAAACACATTTTCCAGCCTTAATCTAAAAATATGGCCTGGCAGTGGGAAAGAGAATTAAAAAATCAGAATTGTTCCACAAAACCCAGGACACGTGGCCACCACACTCCAGCCCTCTTCTGGGAACCCTGACAAGGGGTTGGCTTATCTCATCAAGATAAAGGCTGAGGGCCTCCTCCCTCCCGTCATTTAGGAAAGGACTTCTCGGGAACCAGCTCCCACCACGGGCCAATAGACCCATTTTATCCCACCCCTGCTGTCTGTGACAAGGCCTTGGTGTGGGGAGTCCAGTTTAGAGGCTGTCTCTGGTCCCTGTTCTCAAGCGACCTCCGCTGCCTTCTTTGGATGGTGGTTCTGTAGCTCCCGGATCAAGTGTTGCTCTTAACTGGGAAGACAGTATTCTCTGTCCCATGAGCAAAGGCACTATAGGTGGGCAGGGTGGTGTTGCTGAGAGTGATGCTGTTAGGAGCTCACCAGCAGTAGGGGTGAGTGGAGAAGGGGCATAAGTCTGCCTGGGGAGCTGCTGTGGATCTTCCCACATCCTTTGATTGCTAGGGATGCATGAATCTTGCCTTATAGGTGACTGGGTGTTCTGGGGTGCCAAGCCAGTCAGGTGGCCAGTCCAGAGATCTTCGGCCAGGGGTCTGGGTCAGTCATTCATTCAGTCACTCATCAAACACCTACTCTATGCCCATGTCCATGCTCAGCACTGGAACCACAGAGATGCATTCAGTCATGGTCTCTGCCCATGGGGAACTCATGGCCTGGCTCCTTGGCACAAGGGAGCTGTCTCCGTTGGGTCAGTAATCTTCTTGGAGAAGGATGCTATCTAATTACTCACACATTTCCTTCCCCACTCACTCCGAAACCTCGATCAAGACGTGTTTCTGCCTCCTCCTCTGTTTTGGCCCAGCTCTGCCAACGAGCCTTGGATCCCTGGGCGGAGCAGTGGACTCCTAGTGCGGTTCCATCCCTCTCCTTGCTGTCACCTCTGAGAGTCTCCCCTTGGGAAGTCCCACCCGGAGCGCTCTCTCTCCATCATCCTCAGGAGGTGCCTGCCAGTGGTCAGCGCTGAGCACCGCTTCATCTTTTCTTCTTCTAGTCTCTTCTTCCATGTTCTCTTTTTGTGTCTGCTCCTCTTCTCTTTTTCCCCTTCCTCACCCTACCCTCCAAACCCACCCCCACCCAGGCCCTTGTTTAGCTGGACACCCCGGTTTCCTGTTCAGGTGCCTTCTCCCCAGCCAGCACCTCCCCGGGCTTCCAGCATGAGGAGCATCTTGCCTTCTTCCTCTGCCCGTTCTGTCTCTTCCTTTCCTCCTTTCCTGGGCTTCTCCTTCTTGGACCTCTGACCCCAGACTTCTCCCAACCACTTCTCCCCCTGCCTTCATCCCTTCCGTCCTTCTCCAACTGAAGGAAGGGTGCCACCCCTCCTCCGGAGAGAGCCTGCGAGAGCTTGCTGTCCCCATCAGTGGGGCCATTGTCCGCTCCCTGTCCCTGCGCCCCCACCCCCCACAACTTTCTTTATGCTCCTTCGCCATTCATCATTACCGATGCCTTTCCTGCCTCCTCATTGCCTTCCTCCTCCTCTGGGGAGTTTCCTCAAGCCTCCTGTAGCCTCTCTTGGGGTGCTCTGCAGGCTTTCATCACACCACCTTGCTTCCCTGATCCTCCAGCACCTTCTTTCTCTCCCTCAGCCCCACGCCCTTCCTCCTCCTCTCCTTCCCTTTGCCCGCCTCCCGCCACCACCTCTTCCGAAGCAGGCTTCCCTTTGCCTTTCCTTCCTCCCCCCCCCCCTTTCATTGCCGCCTCTGTAACCTGTCTTATCACCAGGGCCTGAGTATACAAAAAAAATAAATAAATAAAAAGGTCAGTGAGCGGAGGGAGCAGCAATAACCCCTAAAACAGTACCATCAGTGGAACATGATTGATCAATTGAATTCCATAGCGGCTGAAAAATGTGGGATTAAGTAGTGTATTATACGCACAATGAGTTGAGGCATGATGTTCATTTCAAGTTCATTTCGCCGGCCTCTGCCACCAGATCAGGCAATCAATAGGGGCAGCAGATATCATATATCACCTCTCTGCGGGCTGGGGAGAGAGCACCATAATCTCTCGCAAATTTAGAGTGACAGATTTGTCAAGATCTGAAGGGCCCCTGAATAAATGAAGGAAAAGAGACTCCTCCAGCCAGTGACCTGAGGACAAAGCTTCAGTTCAGCCCCTACACACACACACACACACACACACACACACACACACACCCCACACACACACACACACACACAGGGTTGAGCCAAGCCACACACAGGCTTATACACAAATCCCCACAGAGGCATGATACGAGCCTTCCCACACATATGCACACACCCATGCACATAACGTATGAGCACATGCTCCGAGACAAATGCACACCTTCCTCCCCAGGACCCATTTGGTGACACTGCACTAACCACACACAAAGACAGCAGGGCTTCCCTAAAAAGTAGGAGGACTCCAGCAGGGGAGGATTAGACACAATGGGATATGCAAACAGCTACAAGGGGTGGAATTAGGAGGATAGCACATCCTTGAAAGAAAAGCAGGCACAGAAGAAACATGGGGCACCTGAGCTCACGCTCCCCGTGCAATCACACACGTGTACACACACACACACACACACACACTTTGAGAACAGCTCTCTCTCTGTCACTCACACAGACACACACACATATTTATCTGGATGTTCAGACATGTACAAATGCATATACACAGAGAATACCCACAGAAAAGGAAAAACTAAATATGCCACACCCCAACTCATATAAGAGAGACACACACAGTCTCTAAGACAGAAAATCATTCCAGAGGCTTACACAGTAAAAAACACAACCACCAAGTTTTGTGTCCATAGGAATGCAGGGAACATAGAAATACCATGGAGGCTGCCCCTGTGTCTGTCTATCCAGCTCAGACTAGATCCTGCTCTTCATTTCTCTCTCTCTCTCTCTCTCTCTCTCTCACACACACACACACACACACACACACAAACACACACACACTTTCTTTGCTTTCCCACCTCCTGAAGAATAGAGTGGGGTGGGGGAGAAGACAGCAGGTCCCATTTGGAAAGCAGACCCCATGCTCCATCTGGGAGGCCAGAAGAGAGGATGGCTGCAGGTTGAGGTTAATCAATATGTAATATTTTCTATGGTCTCCTGAACGATACTGTACAGTGTTACTGTATATAATGCAATATTGATTATATCATATCGTATAATCACCTATAAACTGATATATATCACAGTCCCAGAGGAACACCCTGAGGCCTACAACGTGGGCTGGCCCCAGGCCCAAGGCTTCTCAGTGGGTCTTGGGCTGAAGGAAGCCAAGGAGTAGCCACGCTGTGGCTGGTGTGGACCCAGCTTCCGGGGGTAGACATTCAGAGAGAGACAGAGAGCAGGCACTTAGCTCACTGTGTGCTCTGGAAACTCTAACAGACCTGATGCAGGGGGGCAGGGATGGGGAGGGAAGGGTAGCAGAAAGCCTGGGTAGAGTGGAACCTGGACAGAATTGGCCTGCAGCCCCAGGGAGCGGGCCCAAGTGCGGCACCACCGTTGGCCTTTCCTTCACGGAGTGAGTCTCAGCTCTCTGTGAGAACCACAGGGGGAGCTGGGGGCCCGAGGAGCTGGCCCCTGACAGAGGCCTAGTCAGAGTCCGGGTCGGAGACAGAGGATGAGGAGGACGGTCTGGGCACAAGAGCACCCACAGAGATGCTGTCTTTAGTCTCTGCCCAAGGCGGTATCTCACTGCTCATGTGCCACCTGCTGTCCTCCTGCTCTGGTCTCAGTCCTGGCCCAACGCGAGCAGAATGCTTCAGCTTGACTTTCACAGTCCCTCCTCCCTCAGTGGTGAAGTTAATTACTTCACCCAGCCCCCATGTTACACTCAGCCTTGGAGATTTGATGATTTTCCACCCTTGGAGTCAGTGGAACTGAAATTCATCTCAGAGCCGAGTTCAATTCTCCACAGGCTCAGTAATGCTGGTCTGAGACACCCAGCTCCTCCCCCAGGCTGACCCAGGCCTGGGGACAGAAGGGGTTCAGGGGAGACATCCCCTAAGGAGACCCCTGGCTGTACCTCTGCCCAGTCCTCCCCGCACCCCCGGGCCCCGGCACTCAGAGGCTCTGGCTTCCCCAGCCAGATCTCTGAGGCACGGTCAGCCCCTGGGTCTGCTGCTCTAGCCTAGAAGCTGGGAATGAGGGGTCCCAGCAGAGGTAGAAAGCCCCCTTGACCCACTGTGCCTGTGCTGGCCCGCGCTGATGCCCCCAGTGTCTGTGTGTCCTCCAGATGTGTCCGAGGGCTCAGTCCCCAATGGAGACTCCCAGAGTGGCGTGGACAGTTTGCGGAAGCACTTGCGAGCTGACACCTTCACCCAGCAGCAGCTGGAAGCTTTGGATCGGGTCTTTGAGCGTCCTTCCTACCCCGACGTCTTCCAGGCATCAGAGCACATCAAATCAGAACAGGTGAGGAAGGAGCTCTCTGCTTGTAGGAGTGGACAGGAACGGGGCAGAACAACGCCTCCGGAGAACGTGCGATACCAGCATCACATGCACGGCATATGGGTGCACTGTGTGTGGGAAGAGTGGACACACTCACACAAGGACGTTATGGGAGAGTTAAGAAAAACCATTATGGTATATGGCAGTTAGAAATGATGGATGATAGGTCTTGGGGAAGTCTTGTCTCCTTTCAGAGCCTCAGTTTCCCCATCTGTAGAATGGAGGACTTGGGTAAGGTCTAATAGGTCCCTCCAGCCCTGTCATTCCACGCGTCTGGCATAGAATACCCAGGAGACGTCCGTGTCCTCTTGCCATGTCCCCTGCCTTAATGGCCTGGAGGTCTTATAGAAAGTTGGTGCGAGGCCGGGGTGCTCTTCTCGCCCGATGTCAGAAGGAGAGCCCTCGGTGCCTGCCTCCTGCTCCCAAGTCCAGTTGTCCAGTGTGACCCGAGATAGGTGGCCGGCCTACCCCCCCCACCCTGATACTTCGTCCAGATGCAGAACAGCCCAGAGCGCCAGGCAGCCCACAACACACCCACAGAATACACAGCATAGAAACACATCTCCTAACTCCTCCCATTTACCCATGTGCACGTGTTTACACAGCACCACAGGCACCTGCTCCCTACCCCCACTCACAGCTCACAGTCCTCAGAGCACACACCCCCCCATCTGCCAGAAGGGGTGCCTTGTCCCAGACCACAGCTCGGCACACCTCCAGCACCTGCTTCCACCCACACATCCAGAGGGGCCCCCAGTGCACACACTCCCATTCCTCCCACACCTACGGCCCAGGCCAGGCCCACAACTGCCGCACAGCAGTCAACCGGGCTTGCACGCGCACACGCGCACTCGGACGTGCGTGCGTGCGTGCGTGCGCGGCCCCGCAGGCTCCACGCAGCACAGTTCCGCTCTAGGACTCCAGCAGCTCCCAGCCACTCGCCGTTCTCTCCGCCCGCCCTTTTATCCCGTAAGCTGTTTGTCTTCATAAAACAAAAATCAAAAGTCTTTTTAAGGTGCCCTGAGCCATAAACCAACAAAGGAGGAGCCGGCCGAGGCGGGCGGCTCGGTGCACCCTCCACGAGTCCCCGGCTGTATTACAATGAATAACCTTTATTTACTTTCATTAGACTATTAAACACCAGCACAGTCATTTTTTCCCCCTGAAACTCGGAGCAGGGCCCATAAAGCAAATCCGAAGCCTAATTGAGTTCATTTTAATTTCTCTCCGATCACAGCGAATTACTCTGGTGATAAATCAGGGGGCAGCTTCACCCCCAGTAGAAGGCCTAATTTGCAGCTAATTACAAAACTGATTTCTACAGGAAGATCAATACGAGAAGGAATTGGAAATGACGAGGCAATCCTGGCCAGCCAGGGAAGGGAGGGGGCCCTCTGGGGGGGGCCAGGAAGCGGAAGGGAAAAAAACGGACCCGAAAGAGCAGAAAATCAGTTTTAATTTAACGTAATATTAATCAGGACAACTTTTCCTGCTTTGTGCAGGCTCCTGGTCGGCCCAGCGCCGGGGTCTGGCTGAGCGGTGACGGCAATAAAAAGGCAATTACCCGAGTGTTTCGGGCAGGACACCCTTTCAGAGGCAATGACTGGCCCCCTCCCACCCTTCTGTTAGCCATGTGGACTCTCCCCCTCCCCAATTTCATACCCCAGTGCACAGGCAGAGAGCAAGGGGCCCGTGGGGCTTTGTTTGTTTTTTAAAAAGGGGGCGCTAGCACCCGATCAGCTAGCCCAGCAGTGCCAGGCCAGAGGCCCCACTCGGCCCTTCCCCCAGCTCCTGCCTTGGCCATCATCGTGTCATGGTCCGCCCCTCCTCCCCAAGACTCCAGGGGGATCTGAAAACACCCTTTGCCTCTCAGCAGGGGGGACCCAACTGCTACACTCCGCCCTTGGGCCTTCTTAGGCAGGAGAGGCTATAGTGGTTTAAAGAGTGCTGGGATCACCACCAATAACTACAGGCTGCACCTCCAGCTTACCCCGAGTCAGGTCTACCCCCCACCCACACAAAACTCTCCATCATCTGCCGAACCTGCCCCTCCCTCGCTCCCCTCCCTCTGCCTGGCCGGCTCCTTCCACCCCATCTGGGAAGGCTCCCCGTTCCTCCTCCCCATCTGCACACGGAGCCCTTTCTCTGCATGTGCATGTGCCTATCAATAGAGAGCGGTCGCTTTTCTCTCTTCTCCCAGGGGAACGAGTACTCCCTCCCAGCCCTGACCCCTGGGCTTGATGAAGTCAAGTCGAGTCTATCTGCATCCACCAACCCCGAGCTGGGCAGCAACGTGTCAGGCACGCAGACATACCCCGTTGTGACCGGTAAGGAGGCTTCTGGGGGGAGGGGGGGCACTGCTTTCAGCAGGGGCACCTCAGCCCATGCCATCTGCGGCCCAGTGTGACCCGTGGGCCCCCTGGCATGGTATCTACAGAGAGAGTGAGCCTCCGAAAACCAGGGTACTTTCTGAATCCTGAACATATGTGTGCAGATGTGAGGAGAAGAAGCTGTGGTCAGGGTCTCTGTGTGCTTCAGCCTGGAAAGGTCAAAGCTAGGAGGAGCTGTTGCTGGTTCCTTCTGCCCATCCTCTCGCCTCTCTCTTTACCTCTTCTCTTGCCTCCACCAAGGTGCCCAGAATTATATGCCTCTTGTGAGGACGTGCACAGAGGAATGCAGAGGGTAAATAGGCCAGGCTGAGGAGAGTGGGGCAGTGTCCAGCCTCCATGCTCCCACACCTCCAAGGCTCCTGGGGGATCTGGCTTCCTCTCCCTCTAGGCAGCCTGGGGAGCTGTGGCTTTGGGCTTCAGGGCACAGCATCCAGCTCTGTGGTTACAGATAAGCACAGTTATCACAGTCCTTCTCCTGCTTCCCAGAGAAACCACTGAGACTGAGGCTTGATTTCAAGGCCAGGCAGGTTCAAGCCAGTCCCACAGTCAAAAGCAGGGGAGAGGACAGCTAATCCAGCTGCTCCCGTGGGTTCGGAGCAGCAGGGGCAGCTCGAGGGGAAGAAGGCCGAGGTGTGGTGCAGCGAAGGGCCCAGCTAAGGAAGCTCTAGGCCGCAGAGCTGCAGGCTGTGGAAGGCGTCTGGCACTGCAGAAGGGTTTCCGGGCCAGGAAAGTGCCCAAGTGGGAGAAACACACATTGAGGTGTTATTAAAATTCACCTAATTATTCTGGAGACACTAAAGCCAATGTGCCGTTTGTTCCTTGGGAGACAGAATGATTGAGAAGGGTCTCGGTGGGGATTGGGAGACACTGAGGCGTTACCTGCCGAGCGAGGCGGGCGGAGGCGGCCCGGGGACCTGGCAGCAGGGCTGTAGACAGCCAGCATCATAGCTGGTGGCAAAGGCAGGGAGCAAGGCCCTGGTTCTGGCATGGAGCTGATCTGAGTAGGGCTCAGGCCCGAGCCGGGCTGTGAGTGGCCATCCAGCTTCCACCTGCGGGCTTGGGAGAGCCCTGTCCTTAGCTTTCCCGGGCTCTCCTCAAGGGGTGTCCTGGTACAACAGTTTTCGGCCCAGACAAGGTTGAGCTCTTTTGCTAGGCGATCAGAGATTGAGTTCTGGAAGTGTCAGGGAACCAGATGGGGCTTTTGGGAGTGACAACCTTAGCTGGGTCAGGACATAGCCTATTATTAACTGGCCCTTGACATGAGCCCTCCTTGGCCAACGTGGAAGCTCTCTGAGCTGCTGGGTGTTCTGACCCAAGGCAGAGAGATGGTGCAGGCCAGGCCACGCTTCTCATCTGCTGAGAGTTTCAGTGGCCACTTCCTGAAGGTGGCCCACCCCAGGCTGCTGATGAAAGAGAGCCCAGGAGACTTTTCTCTCATCCCAGCTGTGCTTCTCTGTGCCTGGGGCCACAGTCCAGAAGGCAGGGGCTCCCTGGGGTGGAGAGATGGATCTTCGGGTAGGGTTCCTGCTGCAGGAGAACTCGGGCTGGTGCAGAAAAGTGTCTCCACCTTGAGCCTCCCCCCCCCCCCCCCCCCCCCCCATGGCCCTGGAACAGTCCCAGCTCAGCCTGGGAACATCTCCGGCTGATCCATCTGGATCCAAGTGTGAGAAAAGTTCATTTCAGACCCAGCTTGACATTCCCAGGTGGCAAGTTAGCACTAACATCTCAATCTGTATGCGACATTTCAATCAAGCGAGGAGTAACAAAAGCAGAACCATTAACATTCGGAGCTGTTCACCAGTGGTAATGACGGGAAACTCGCTCAGAAACTGGAAATTACCAAAAAGAGAAAAGTGTGTGGAGAGGTGGGGGAAGGGAGGTGGGAGGAGGTGGGGGCAGGGAATGAATTTTCTACACTTAGGCCAAGATCCAATGTTTGGATTAATGGTGCCATTACCAGAGAAAGGGCTGCAGATTATGCTCATTCTTAAAATGTTTTTGTTGGCAATTAAATGGCTGCAGTTATTGATCTTTGTTGATTTTATGTCCTCCTAATTTGCATAATCTATTAAAGATGAATGATTCATGATGTGTTTATTATGGGGACAAACAGAATTTGCTGGAGGTATTGTCAAGGTGAGAAACGGGGCAGTGCCCAGAGACTCGATGGGCCACCTCAGGAGTGGGTCCAGCACGGTGGCCTTCGGGCCAGGACTTTGTGGGTAGCGGCAAGCAGTGATGCAAGGACAGCAGACACATGAGAGGTGGACTTGGGCTAGGTTCTTCTAGAAGGATCTTGGCATCTGTGGAAACTTCAAGCACATCTGGCATATGGGTGAGGCTTTGGGTGTATTTGTAGAAATTCCGCTCGAAGATTCTTAAAAAGCTTATTTTGTTGGAGAATATGAAGGACCTTGGTCAAGAACGAAAAGGGGGAGGCTCTTTCCGGCCAGCTATGTGCTAAACGTGAGGGAGCAGGGAGGTCATCTGTATCCACAGGCTGGCTTGGGCTGGCTAAGGTGTTCAGGGCCCCCTCCTCACCCGCACCCAGCTCATCTTCCTCCCCGGGGACAGGCAGCTGAGGCTGTAACCCTTCAGGGATGAGCCCTGGGGAAACCGGCCCAGCAATGCCCTAGCCCAACCTGGAGAGCTGACCTTATTGATATTCCTGCCACCTCCTGGCACCGGAGGCTGATTTCAGACTTCACCAGCCACTTGATACAGCTGTTCCACAAGGTCAGGACTGAGAGGAGAGAGGAGCCCGGGCTATTGTGTGGAGGGGAGCGTGGGGCCCAGCGAGCCAGGACAGCTCATCACGTCGCAAGCAAGGGTGGCTGGCGGCGCCTGCGGCTTGGCCTGACAGTCTCCCCTCCCCACCTTCCATCCTGGAGCCAAGGAGAGAGACGGATTTTTTTCTGGGTAGTGTTTGCAAGTTCTGCCGAGATTTTAATTTCACTGCATCACAACTCAGCAAGCTGCCAAGTCAAGCTGGTTATTTAAATTTATCACCCACTTTCCCTTCCGCCGCTGGGCTGCTCTAGCTCAGCGGCATCTCTTCTCTCCAGCCCACTGCTCTAGGCTGCTGGTCTGGAACGGAGCCGAGCCGCTCTGAAGTGATAAGGAAAAAGGGACCAGCTACAGGAGAGAGTGGGTTGGGGGTACTCTGGCCCCAGGCCTCCTCAGCTTGGCTGGCGGTGGCTGGTACCTTCTTCTTCTATCAACTTCTTACCCTTCCAGAGGCCCCCAGAGGGGGCTGTCATCAACCCCTCAGTCGTCCCAGAGACCTCTGGGCCGGGACCTCAGTGAGGACTCTGGCTCCAACTGTGTGCTGGTGCCTTCAAATCTCCCTTCACTGGAAGAAAAGAGCCCCTCATCCCCATGACCTTCACCCCAACCTCTCCCTTCCTGTGCCTGTCCAGGTCTTCAGCCATAGAGGAGCATGAGGGGACACTGGCATCAATGTTGATCTGGGAGAAGATGAGTACTAGTCTCAGGATGCCCCAAGTCCCTTGGAGAGGCGCCTGAGCATTTAGAGAGTCCCTTGGCCTGGTGAAAGTCCACCGTGAAGGTGAGAGCAGGCTCCCTACCCTGGAGGCCACACGGAGGGAGACAGGGAGTGTGTGGCGGCTCTCCAGGCTAACCCTAGCAGCCCAGGAATCCACCTGTCAGTCCCCGGAGCTACTGCCCTGAGCGGGCTGCCCTGGCCTCCAGTGGGCACTGGCACTAAGCACTGGGAGAGCTTCGTGCGAGGGTAGTTCTTGCCACCCTCCTTTTAGTCCCAGAGAGGTGATGGAGCGATGAGATCCATGTCCAGAAACAAGGCGGGCTACACTCCCCAAAACACAGCTGGATAAAAATATAACAACAAGAATTGTTAACACAACAAGCAAACCTCACTCTCCAGTGCCAGAAGGAGAGGGAAACTCAAAGCCAGAGCAAGAAGTGAATGACCAGGGGCATTGCACTGGGGGTGGACCCCAACTGGGGGAGACCGCAGTTGTCACACAGCAGATGGAAGCCACGACCTTGAGTCCAAAAGAAGCAGGAAGCTAGAAGTGAGTATTACCCTGTGAAAAGCCAGGAACAGAGCAAGACGCCATCTGTGAAAGGGAAACACACAAATTATCCCAGGGGTCCAGGGAAGCAAGTGAGTGAAAAATTGTCTCCATGAAAAATGGAGCCCCTAAGCCTGACCCTGGTTCAGAGGCCAAATTTATACCTGAGTATGTGGCAGGAACCCCCAGCCAAGAACTGACATAAAAATTTGTCTAGGGTAATAACCCACTCAGAAACCCCAGCAGGAACCAGGGCAGACCTTCTCCGTAGAGGCATTCCCCAACCTAGGGCACATGGGACTCCACCACTAAAGATGAGCTCACGACAAAAAATTACACACCTCATGTGAATACAAGCTATCATGAGGGAGAGTTAGCAGAAGCGAGAAATAGGATGACTAATATCCCCAAGAGCTGGAGATAATAGAACAGTCCAAAAACAAGTATAAAATAAGTATGTTTCATATTCAAAAAAAAAAAAAGATAAAAGTATTAGTTTTGTGTTTATCACGGTTCCAGATCCCACATCCCCTTCCCCACCACAGCTTAGCCAATCTTCAGGTAATAAAAGTTCAAAAGGACAACGAAAGAAGACCACACCTATATATAGCTTACTGTTTTGAGGTTCAGGAGCCTCAGGCAGCCCTGAGCGTAGAGCCTGTTCCCTGCTTATTCAAGCTCCCAGACTCAGGTGTTAGCAGAGAATCTTCCCTTTGGAAAAATGTCTGAACTTTGGAAAGCTAGGGACAAGGAAAATACAGTCCTCCTCAGTGAAGAAAGAGCCTCATTAGCTTCTCTACCCTGGGTGGATGGCAGTGGGGGGATAAGGTGGTTTTATTCAAGAGTTTGGGAGAAACTTCTCTTGATGCCTTAAGACTACAGCTCTGAAGGAATCTATAGCTAAGATCCAGGAGGAGATGTGGATGCTGCCCAAGAGGGGAGAGTGCCCAAGGTGGGGAGAGGGGGCAGAAGCTTCTCCTGGAACCTGGTACATTGAGGGGAAGTCAGTAAGGCAGAGTTCAAAGCTGAAAAGCAGGGCTGACCCCCCAGGTCCTGGAGGCCTGTGAGAACCAACCGTGCAGGCTCAGCTTCTGAGAAAGGGTTGTGAGCCCTCAGAAGCTCAGACCCCTTGCCCAGATCTGGGATGGTCAGCAAAGTGGTCTTTTAGCAGACAGAAGTGTGGATCCTGGGAAACCCTCCTCCTCCTACGCAGGGAGTCCTGAGGACCTCCAGAAACTGCCTCTTTCCTGTAGTTAACAACCCCCTTCCAATGCAACTGCACTTCCCTCCATAAAACAAACAGCTTAGCCCTTGGCCAGCCCCTCCGGGGGAGGAGAGGGCAATAAAGGCTGAGAAATGTTTCTAAAGGAGGCTGGGAGTCTCCTAGCCTTGTCTGTCGGCTCAAAGCCCCTGATTAGCTAGAGGAATTTAGGGCACAGACATCAGACCTCCTCTCCAACCTTGAAAGGAGCGAGCTAGGGCAACTTCTGACATACAACAAGTCAGAGCCCCTTGCTGCGGAGGCCAAACCAAGCCAGAGGGCTTCTCCATGGTACCCATGCGCCCTGGACCCTATACTTAGGCCCGGAAGGCCCAATAGTATGAAGCTAGCTTCCTCCAAGCATCCCTGAGGCCTCCAGCCACATCCCCAAGGACCTCCAGCCCCCAGACCTCGGCTCTGATTTAATTGCGGGGGCATTTCCATAGCAATGAGACATTGACAGATAATGCAGGTGCCCTGGGCCTGCAGCCTAGGGAGTCATTGGATCTGGGCTCTTTCCCTTCCTCCTTTATCCAGTTCACCTTTAGAGGGAAAGGATATTGAAAAGGAACACTAATCCACTCTAGGCCTGGGAGAGTCAGATCGAATTGGAGCAGAATAAAAGCTGTACCACCTCAGTCTCCATCCTAAGTCCACATCCATGTTTGTGCTACCAGCAGCCATCCCCGGTGGTGATGGGCTGTGCATCCCAGCAGGGGGCCTTGGACAGAAGCACATGGGGCTGCTAAAGGAGCTGCAGAGGGGAGGAGAGCCATGGAGAAGATGAAGAAGGTCTGAAAGGCTCCTGGGTATTTTAGCAAAGATGCGGTACCATGGTCTTCTAAGCTGAGCTCAGATGTGGCCCATTACCTTGGGCCTTCCTCTTGACTTCTCCCTTCATCTCTTTCCTCCACCCATGATACCAAAAGGCTGAGCACCCCAAATGGACTGTGTGTGCTTAGTCCTCCACACCGCCAGGGCTCACTGATCCATGTAGAGATCAGGGAGAGGGGCCAGTTTTAATATGAATCAAAATATTTTTAAGAAATCAATGATCTCTATTTCAAGTGCGTATAGTAGCCAACTCAGGGTAACAAAGGGCTGCCTAATAGAAAGCCCTGGGCACCATTTTCATGATTAGCTAGGTTATGGAGAACCTCTCAGCTGCTATATAGATGTTTAGAGATGCTTGGGGTGTCCCAAAGGAGAATTCTCCAAAAGGGGGATCTCCTGGCACGGAGCTTGTTTACTCCATTATTTGGCACTCTCTAAGAAGAAAAGATTGGCTAAGTAAAAGTAAAATCCATCAACTCGGTCTTTTCTGAATGACCAGAAATCCTAAATGGTGGTGTCCCAATGAATATTACAGGTATGCACTGGGACCAAGGGCTCAGAAATGTCTCCCGGTGGCCTCAAAGCCACCTAGGTAAGACCTGAAAGCCTGTTTCCCCCAGAGAGCCAGCCAGCCCCCAAGGGACAGGAAAACCCTCTCTCCCCTGAACACATACACACACTGCCTCCCTAGGGTGATCAGAATCTTTCCTTCCCGGCTATCAGCCTCAGGACAAACAAGCCAGCACTTTTTCAGCCCTGAGCTTTGGGAGGCAAGCCCTGCCACCATTGTTACTTCTGAGAGGGCTTTGCTCCCTTCAGCCTGGAATCCTCCCCTCTCCTCCCTGGGCTGCCAGGCAGGGAGGGAGGAAGTCCGAGGGCCCGCTCCCAGAGCAGCCTAATGCTCCAGCAGCTTAAGTGGCCGTTTTCCTTGGGATTAGGGTTTCACTTACACAGAGCGCCTGAAAAACGCTGCGCTTTTGGAAGGATTAGAGCTGACAATTCAGTGCTCTCAGAGAACAAAATAAAGCTGGAGAGGAACTGGGAGACCTGGAGTATCGGGAGACTGTGCAAACAGGCTTAACCTCTGCCCACCCAGCATGAGGGTCTCTGGTGCTTGGAGCCCATCGGTGAGTCGAGCCCAGCCTCCCCAGCGCCGGAGCACCTGCGGACTCCAGTCTCCACTTGTGATATGCTAAAGGAGCTAGAGAAGGCAGCTTGGAGAAGTGAAGGAGGAGAGGGCTGGGATGTCCTCCCCTCTCTCTGAGCGTCAGTTTCCTTCTCTAGAAGATAGCCAGACTCCCTTTCAGGCTTCTGAAAATGTGATACTTGCCAACACTCCCTAGCCTTCTCCCAGGATCCGGAGGCTGTGGCTCCATCCACAGTCCAGATGAGTTAAAAGGAAGCCACTTCTTGGGGGGTCCCAGGGCAGCAGGCGACCATGGCCCAGATGAGGGCAGTGTGCTGGAAGGAAGGAGAAGGGGTGGGAAAAGCATAACTGGTTATACACAGCTGGTTGGCTGACAGGGTGCAGACCTTCCTGAGCCCACACAGATCCGGGCAGCATCCCTGCCTAGGACACAGCAGGGACGAAAGGTCCAGCTGTGTGGGAAGCAAGATCAGCTAGGAGAGCAGCCACCTGAGCTGCGGGCACAGCCCCCTCTGCTGGAACCCAGAGCAGGCAAGGCTCAGGATGAAGAGCTCTGGGGCCAACCCAGTGCCTGGGGCTGGGGGCTCTCGCAGGCACCTCTGCGCCGCCCCCACCCCCCCGTAGAAACCTTGGGGAGGATTCAGAAACATGGGAAATAAGAAACAAAATGAAACATGTAGAAAACTCTTTTCCTGTCCTTTAAAAGCAGCTTTTACAGATTTAAAGTTTGTTACTTCAGTGTATTATGTAAACTTGGATTGGTCATAAAGTGATCATAATTGGTATAGTCAATGTAAATGTACAGTATAAGTAGGCAGTAATTACAAATTTAATAGCTATATTCTTGGAAGTATTATAAATGCTTGTGTCAAATGCAGGCCCAGACTGCCAACCTTGGAGCAATCTAATGTCTTCATCTTCACTACCTTATGAGAAGCGGACAAAACTTGAGAATAGGATAGTAAAACAAGAGTTATGTTTTCTGGCCTTAGGGTCCTCCATAGTGTCAAGTGGATAGCAGAAGTGCTCATTTTCAGAGAACGATGCTGAGGAAAAGCATCTCTACACTCACTGAATAGAACTTTTGCTGTATAAATCTATGTCTAATAAGTCTTGTGGTCTGAGTCATCACCAGGCCAGAGCATCTCTGCCGCTTTGGCGGCTGCCTTTTTATTATTTCCTGGGTCTTATGGATGCTGACGTTTTCCTCACTTGCGATGAGCCTCTCTGCTCCTTCACCTGTTATTTTGCTTTTCTTTGTATGAGCAGACTTGTCTATTGGTACAATTCAAGTACATTTAAACAAATCGGTGTCTTTCTTATGCCAAAGAACAGGTTCTTTTGGTTTGTTATAAATCCTGTTTATCCATATTCGAGTCATGAATACTTTTGAGAGTATGACAAAAGCCGTCTAGATATTATATACGTGTACCTATAACGTTCGGTGTATGGCTTTATATGGACGCTGTGAAGCGCGTCCATGGAGTCCTACGGAATCAGTGAACCCCAGTTTAAAATCCTTGCTGTAGAAAATGGAAGAACCTGAAGCATGCAAGCAACAAGAAGCAACAAGATGTTGTTTTAGGAAGGATTCACTTAGCATAATCCCAGATTACTCTCCTGGACCAAATACCTATTTTCTGAGTTTATAATATTCGAGGATGTCATTCTAGAATCAGTTCCCAAGTATACTGCTTGTTCTATTCATCCAGATTCTGCCATCTACTATCTGTGGAATCTTGAACATAATACTTAGTCCCTCTGAGTTTCGGTTTTTCATCTATATAGTGGGGATTAAAAATGGATCAACATCATTGGTTGATACGAGAATTAAAAGAGATAAGACATAGAAAATATTTAGGATGGTGCCTAGCTGTAGTAGGTGCCCAGTGAAGGCTAGCTAGTCTAGCTTAAGTAGAAACGCAACTCTGTCCTTGAGTCTTAGAGCTGACAAAACAGCATAAATTATCTGGTGACTGAAATTTTCCAATTTCTTAATAAAGTCATTCCCTTTGCTGTTCTCTGTACTTGTAAGAGGAACTGCACTTAGATTCTCCAAAACAGTTGATTTGATCTGGCCCATTTGGTAAGGAATGTCTGACAAAAGTGCACTGTCTGATTCAGATGCAGTGATTGCTGTAGAAATTGGCTGTAGACTCTTCAGGGATTTCCGCAGTTGAACTGAGAAGACATCCTCATCAAGTACAGTGCTTCTAACACTTCTGGGTACTTTAAGATTCTCAACCACTACTGTTTCTTGAAGAGCCTCTTTGTTTTTTAGAAAACTCTCCAAGGAGATTAATACTCCACCCCATGGAGTTTTACTACAGACTTTCGGTGTCAGTATTTTATTCTTTATGTCCTGTTTTTCTTGCCTCGTCTTAATGACGACAGTGACGATAAGAGATTTTTGCTTGTTGGGTGACTTCTTTTCCTTTCCTTCAGCCCTTTTGGGGATTATCTGGCTTCATGTTGTCATTCAAAGGCAGCATGAGACAGACATAGCTTCAAACGTGGGCTCTCTCGTTTACTAGCCCTGTGGCCATGAGGACGCCATTATGCCTTTGCGGCTCCATTTTCTCAACTTGGAGACAAGGAGGTTAGACAGATCATCTCAAAGACTTGTCCATCTTTAAAACTTTGTGATCTTAGGAAGCACGTCTCCCACACGAAATGCCCATCCCCCTGGTAATATGTGGGTTTTTGTTTTTGTTTTTGTTTTTATCCATTTGTGATTCTTGGTGCTGTTGTCACGTTACCGGCATTGTGGGTGAGCAAAACACCTTGCTGCTTCCTGTCTTCTTTTGGGCGGCACATACTTTGTAACTGATGTATTTTGCCATGTTGCTGTTTTCTCCTCTTTCTGTGCTTTTGCTTGTTTGTTTTTAGGCGGTGGTTGTGCTTACAGTTTTAGAACCCGTCTCCACTCCCCTCTGTCCATCCGTCTGCAGTGCTCTGTTGATTCTTCCTTGCACACATTCCATTACACATTCATATCTCTCACTAAAAGAGGCTTGCTCCAAGAATGCTGCTGGGCAAATGGTATGATGGTCTTAGTAATTTGAAAACTTCCTGTAGTATGTGTTTTCCATTATTGACAATGGTGTTCCAGAAGAATATATGGCTCTGGCAAGAGTTTGGTCAATTTTTTCCTCCTCTTCAGGTGTCCCCTGTGTACTAATGAAGCCATTGGGAGTGCTTTGTATGCGGTGGCTTGCGCCTCTCTTGGTTCAGGGGTCCTGACAGGCACCTCTTTATGGTGATGCTGATGTCACAGGATAGAACAGCACGGCTGTGTGCCGAACACCGGGAAGCATGTATGCTTCTTCCTCATCGTGGGCCTCTTCTCTCACATTTTAAAAATGTCTGAATAGCACTTCCCGGATTCAGTTTTTTAACCAGAATTTAGAAATGTGTCTTTCAGCGAACAGTTCTGGGGGCAACTTGCAGCAAGCAGAAGTTTCTGTATGCCGCAGGTTAGCCTGACTGTTTTGCGAGAGGAAAAGCTGAGAGGAAATAAACATCACGATAAGGTAACTCCAGGTTAGCTGGAGACACCTTTCTAGGGCATCTGGCCTTTCTTCCTCTCTCCTGAAGCCAGGTAGGGAATTGTATGACAAAACCTTAGATTACAAGGAATTCATGTGTGACAGGCTATAGGAACCAGGAGGCTGAAAATCAGAATTCAGGTGCATTTAAATTCCTGTTTTTTTTTTTAAAGAAAGAAGAATACTTCTTTCTCTGGATGCCTTGTAGGCATTAAGGTCACAGGACCAAGAGGAATTGGGTTTCTAGATCTTTTTAATTGCAAAACCTCTGCCTCTTCCCTAACTCTCCTCTGTCTTGGGGCCTTTTGACCAACAAACGCCATATGATTAATCTCTCAAGGAATTGATAGATACTGCTGTCCTTGTCCACTTCAGACCCACTCCACTGAGAGATGGGCAGGAGGAGTGAAACTTTTATTAACAATAGAAGTCAGTGAAAGAAAGCCCACAACAGAGCAGATGCAGATTCTCTCTTCTGTCTCCCTGGGAGTCTGAAGTGATCTCTTGTCTGACGGTTCTGCCCTGTTGCCTGTTCTTGAGTTTTAGGAAATGTAAAATCTTCGCTATATTAGACAGGTATAGAGGAGAACCATTCTATTTCATGATAAAACTGAGTCACAATAAGTCACTGTCATCTCTTCCCATCTTATAAAAATTCATAATCCCTGTTCAAACTGTTTTTAGAGAAAAAGCAGATTTCAGCATTTATGTTTTGTCCCAGCCTTTACCTCTTCAAAGGAGACCAACACACATGAAACAATGAGAAAACAGTACAACCCACCTGGAATTGGCTATAAGTGCAATAAAGTGATAGAGAATCAATCAGTAAAGTATTTACTGAGCATCATTTATTGATTTCTCAACTATGCAAGACAGAGCAGAAGACGGGACCCTGCCCTCAGTTTGATTATGGTCTATTTGAGGAGGCAAGCCATAATATGATACAGGTCCAATGCCTTACGGAATGTGATGACATGGTCAACCATGCAGCACAGACTCTCTAGAAGTTTAGAAGAAAGAAACTTCCCTGATGGGTAGAATGGTAGGCATTTTAAGGCTTGAGTTGGAAAGAGAGGGGAAACTATGAGGAAGAAGAAAATGATACAGCAAAAGCACAGAGAGGTTCCACAGCACACATGCCTGTGAAAACAGTCCAACCAAACCAGGCGGAGTGAGAGCCAGAGCTGAGAAAGTCAGATGGGGAGAGTACCCCGGAGGCTTTGGAAGGCTGGCAGAGTGTAGATTCCAGCTGTGGACTACAGAGAATCAGTGGTGGTTTTCACAAGGGAAGTGATATGTTTTTTTTTTTTTTAAAGATTTTATTTATTTATTTGAGAGACAGTGAGAGAGAAAGAGCACATGAGAGGGGGGAGGGTCAGAGGGAGAAGCAGACTCCCCGCCGAGCAGGGAGCCCGATGCGGGACTCGATCCCGGGACTCCAGGATCATGACCTGAGCCGAAGGCAGTCGATTAACCAACTGAGCCACCCAGGTGCCCGGGAAGTGATATGTTGAAAGCAACATTTCATGAGGACTGGCCAGGCAGCCACACCTGGGCTAGACCGGAGGAGCAAGAATGTGCAGGCAGGGAATACAAGCAAGAGCACTATTGCGGCAGACCAAGGGCGTGTGCTCAGGAGCTGAGCTCTGGAGGCTGTAGACGAAATGGAGATGGGGCCAATGTAACAGACGTTGCTAAGGGTAATTGGTAACACTTGGTGACTGACTTCATCCAGAGGGGAAGGACACAGGCTATATCAAGAAGGATTTCAGGGCGCCTGGGTGGCTCAGTCAGTTAAGTATCTGACTCTTGATTTCGGCTCAGGTCATGATCTCAGGGTTGTTCAGGGTCATGAGATCGAGCCCTGTGTTGGATTGGGAGTGGAGCCTGCTTAAGATTCTCTCTCTCATGCTCTCTCTGCCCCCACCGGGCGCACACACACACACACACACACACACACACACACACACACACACCCAGCTCACAAGCGCTCTCTCTCAAAACAAAAGAAGGATTCCAAAGTTTTTTGGTTTGGTGATCTTCAGGAAGTTCTTCAACACACCTGATTGGGGGGAAGATGAGTTGGCTTTTATCCCCATTAGGTTTGAGGTGACAATGGGACAGCTGATGAAAATGTTGGGGCGCCTGGGTGGCTCAGTCGATTAAGCGTCTGCCTTCAGCTCAGGTCATGATTCCAGAGTCCTGGGATCGAGCCCCGCATTGGGCTCCTTGCTCTGCAGGGAGCCTGCTTCTCCCTCTCCCTCTGCCTGTCATTCCCTCTCCTTGTGATCTCTCTCTCTCTCTCTCTCTCACTCACTCTCTCTCTCTGTGTCAAATAAATAGATAAAATCTTTTTTAAAAAAAGAAAATGTTCAGCAGGCAGCTGGAAATACAAAAAGCTGAGCTGAAGCTCTGTATACTTAGGGAAAGATAAATCACTCAGATGTGTTAAGGGAGGAGTGAGGAAACTCAGGTCTCAGAAAAGTAGGAGATGAGGTGAAATTCAAGGAGAGAGTGGCAAGGAGAGCAAGGGGCGCTTTGGAATAGCCACGGGGAGGGTGAAGACTAGGGCAACTGATGAAAATGAGCTGGGCCAAATATGTGTAGTTCTGTGACGTCCCCCAGCCACACTTGGCCTTCTCAGGGCCAGACAGAGGCACTAGGGTGGGAGAGTGGCACAGGCTGAGGAGCATAAGGGGGATCTGGAGAGGATACATGGTACCCAGGAGAGCATCACATTGTCTCTAGGGCATGGAAGTGTGGGAGAGGGAAGAGGGCAAATTATTGTCATTAAAGATTGGGGCATAAATTGCAAGGCAGGTGGTGATCCCTTCGTGGCGCTGGAGGGGACAGGCAAGGAAAGGAGGCCATTCAGGTGTAGCTGTGTCCCAGAGATGTCTGTGGACTAGGGTGGCTCCCTAATATTGGCTTGCTTTACCTTCACTCCAGGACACTGCTAAGGAAAGCCCTGCCTCCCACCCTCCAGACCCTGGCTAGCAGAAGTTTCCAGGGACAGAAGTCCAGCAGCTCGTGGGGGGAGCAGGTTCTGCTCATTGGAGCTTTATCTGATCCACTTGAACTGTTGGCTCAAAGCTCCTGGTTTTCACTTAAGGGATAGTTTTCTATCATTTAAATGCTATAAACCCTAACAGCAAAATAGCCCACTGGCTGCACAGCCCCCCTCCCCCCACTCTCCACACCTGCCAGGCTGAGCACCTGCAGCTCTACCTAGAAAGGACAAGGAAGACCCATCAGCCCCAGTATGGGTGGAGGTGGGGGTATCCTCCAAGCCTGAAGGAAAGATGGGGTGCTAGAGAGGTGAGCAAGATGATAGAGGTCCATTTGGCTACTGGAGAAACCACAGCTGAATATCTGGCCTGAGAGGAGGAATAAAAGCAGGTCATCTCCCTCCCTTCTCCGTCTGCGTTTGGGCTATGAAGAGACACAAGCAAGGGGAAACACATACGCACATAAACGCACACGGAGAGACGCAAAGCGCTACGCAGAGCAGAGGTGCGCAGTCGAACACAGGGCACTTAAGTAACAAGCTTAAACACGTGTAAAGGCCGGACCTGCTCATTCAGATATTCTCCCACATGTCTGCACACAGCTCCTTCCTCTCCAAGACTTTCCTTCCCATGAAGTATCCTGGTGTGAGCAGAGAGGCAGGCCTCTCTCTTCCAGGCCTCACCCCTTCCCCTTTGTGTTTTTCCAGGTCGTGACATGGCGAGCACCACCCTGCCTGGTTACCCCCCTCACGTGCCCCCCACTGGCCAGGGAAGCTACCCCACCTCCACCCTGGCAGGAATGGTGCCTGGTAGGTGACAATGCTGCAGCTGCCTAATTTAGGTGGGGGTGACTAAATTGTGGGTGAGCTGCTGAGTGGTCTGTAGTCTGAGGCTGCGGGTGGGGGGAGACCCAGCGTCCCTTCCCGCCCAAACCATTGCTGTTCCATCCCTCTCTCTCCTTAGAGGCTGCAGTTGGTCCCTCATCCTCCCTCATGAGCAACCCAGGGAGGGAGTTTGCAGAAGTGGCTCCTGTGTGCACCCCAGTGTATGTCATGCCCCCCCCACAGTGCCCACCCACCTGAGCCTGTGCCTGGGGAGCACTCAGCCTCAGCTCCTCTCTCCAGTGCCCCAGCCCACTCCCAGCCAGCTGACACTGCTTGGAAGAGCCTGCCCTGGTTTCCATGGAAACTTGGAGCCAAGAACCATTTCCAGGGGCATTGTCAGTCACTCAGACAAAGCCACCCTGGTCCATACCAACCCACAGGGAAAACCAGTGTGGGGAACTGACCCCACCCCAGGGAGAAGAGGGAGCTAGTCCCTAAGGAAAGAGGAACAGAGGACAGGCTATAGCTGGACCCAGAGAGACATTGGCTTCAGAGAGACAAGCTAGAGCACCACGTCTCCTCAGAGGTACCGGGGCCTTCATTGCTCCTGAGGAGTTGGGTCTGGACTGTGTGGATCAGAGAGGAGGAGGCCAGACTTTGGGTCTGAGGACTGCAGCTGGACGTTGTGCTCCTCCCAACCTCTCACCCCTGTTTGGGAGCTGGGCTTGAAGCCAGAGAGCTGAAGGTTCTATTCGCAGAAACGCCAAAACCCTCTTGTCTTAAAGAGGGTGAGACTCGCTGGGCCTGCAGCCCACTCCTGCTGGTGGCCCTCCCCTGACGCACAGCCCCCATGGTGGGGGAGGATAGAAGAGGGTGACTAGCCCCATTCCTGGATGTCCATCCAGGGACAGCCCTGGCTAAGCAGAGCTTGAGGGGGACATGGGTGGTGGCAAAGAGGGAGACTGCCGCCGCCGGGTGCTGTACCACGGGGGCTGAAGGGAGTTAGAGGGACTGGCTAAGGAGAGCGGGGAGGTGTGGGTGAGGGGATTTCTGCCCGGATCTGGAGTGGGGGTAGAAGTGTTGGGGACAAGGAGATTCTTCTGGGAAAGTCCCAGCAGTGAGCAGGTGGAGGCTGGAGAAGGTCTTAGGTGGGGGTGAGCGAGGGGTGTCTGCAAGGAGGTGGGGATGAGGGGAGCTCATGGTGGCAAGGGGGGAGTCGTTAAACAGAATCTAGTGCTGATGAGGAAATTACACTTGTTTCATTAGCGATGGGGAAGGAGATAGCTCAGTTCCTCTTGGTCACAGTTGAGCTCAGAAGCTCATTATCCTGCTGCACGCATGCTTTCCCTCCTCGTCAATAAACAGGCTTTCCAGTGGCTGCATCCCCCACCCCCACCCCAGTTCCCTCTCAGAGAGGGGCCCCTTCTCCTCTACTTAACCCGCGGTTAGGGATCACTGTAAACAGTCTGGGGTCATCACACAGGAGAAAGGGCGAGGGGGAAACCCGGAGGCCTGGCCTTTCTCCCGCGGAGGGAGGGAAGCAGCTTCCAACAGCTCCCAGCCCACGGGGCCCCGGGCTAACCGCTCGCGGACCGGCGGGCAGTCCACCTGCTTCGCACCGCCTCCTTCTCCTGCTGCGTGGCCCGAGTACCGAATCTCTCGAGGGAAAGGCGGGAGAGGGGTGTTTCCCAGCAGAGCCCCCACCCCTTGCGTTGGCACCGTGCTGAGATGCCATTCTTAGGACTTTCTGGGACAAAGTGTCCCGAGGGCCTTCCTTCGCCACCTCCCCCCCCCCCGGCTTCCACCCCGTGGGGCTATGGCTCCTAGAGCCAGAGTGTCCACTAAAAAGGCCCTGGCCCCCAAAGCAGCGGGGTAGACGCGCTGGGACCCCCCCCAACAAACCCCGCCTGGTCCGGAGCGCCTCCTCGGGGGAGCCCCAAGCCCCCAGGCCCGTGTCCGTGCTTCTGCACCCTCCCCACCATGGGCTCTCCCCACGCAGACCCGGTGGATTGCTCTGCCTCCGTCTGCCCTCACGCCCTTGGCGGGCATTGCTCTGCCCGCGGCACCTGCACCTCGGACCCGGGGGAGGCCGCTGGCCGGGCACGTCGGGTCCGCCCCGGCGTTGCGCGTGTCTGATCCCCACTCCACCACCCTCCCGCAGGGAGCGAGTTCTCCGGCAACCCGTACAGCCACCCCCAGTACACGGCCTACAACGAGGCTTGGAGATTCAGCAACCCCGCCTTACTAAGTGAGTACGCCACCTGGCTGGTCGGCGGCTCAGCACGTCAGCCCGCGCGGGCCAGCTCGGCCGGGCTGCTTCCGACGCCGGGCCGACTCCCCGCGACCCAACCTTCGGGTGCCGGGCGGGCGGGCTCGTTAGTGCAGCACTGAGGTCCGGGATCCCTTGAGGACGCCCGCGCCTCCTGCCCCTTCCCTCCTTTTCTCTCCCTCCCCCGGGGCTAGCCGGCTCTGCGCCGCCCCCACCCTCGGTCCCTCTGGAAGGTCCCCACTCGGGCGGCGGCGGTCACCGATCGATCGGGTCCCTCTCCCACCGGTGAATGAACCTCTCCCGGGGGCGACCGGCCCCGTAGCCCAACCAAGGTGTCCCTGCCCCGATCCCGCCAGACCCCAGCCCCGGGAGGTCTTTGCTTTTCTTTCCTTTTTTGTTCTCCTGTTTGTGCTCTCACCCAGCCCATTCTTCTCCTGTGTTAACTTCCAGGTTCCCCTTATTATTATAGTGCCGCCCCCCGGGGCTCCGCCCCTGCCGCTGCTGCCGCTGCCTATGACCGCCACTAGTTACCGCGGGGACCACATCAAGCTTCAGGCCGACAGCTTCGGCCTCCACATCGTCCCCGTCTGACCGCCCACCCCGGAGGGAGGGAGGACCGACGCGACGCGATGCCTCCCGGCCGCCGCCCCAGCCCCACCCCCATCCCAGGAGCCCTGCAGCCCTTCACACCACACCCCGTCGAAGGCCGGACAGGACAGGTGGAGCCGCGGGCGGGACCCTCAGGCCCGGGCCCGCCGCCCCCAACCCCGCCCGCCGCCCCTCCCCGCCTGCCTGGACCGCGCGGCGGCGAGAGGAGGGCGCACCCCAGCTCGCCCGGCCTTGGCCCGAGCCGGCCGCGGAGCCGACCAGCCACGCCGCCAGACCCTGGCCCGGCCCGCCGCTGCGCGCGGGGGACACGTTTCTGTGACACACAATCAGCACGGACTGCAGCGCGGCCCAGCCCCCGGAGCAGCCGGTCTCGGACGCTCTGGCGCCGGGAGGTTTCGCTGGAGGCACTGGGCGAAGGAAATTAAGAACAAAACGATTTTCTGCAGAAGGAGGAAGAGCCCCCTGCCGAACCCTCCAGGAAGAGTCCCTACCCTCGCGCTAGCCGGACTGCCCCCACCTTCCGAGCGTGCCCTGCCCCACGAGGTGGAGTGGAATGGGGGCGTGGGGTCCGGGCTCTTGGGACGGGGGTTGGGGTCATCAGGTCTTCCCGAAGTTGGAACCCAAGGCACGCAGGCCCCAGCAGCGCGCACCCACCGAGCCCTACTCTTGGCTCTTCCCCACTCCACCTGAATCGCCTGGTTCCCCAGGGTCCAGGCACTCTTACTACGGACCGGACTCTCAGCCCCACCTTGCCCCTACCTCAGCGTCTCTTCCATCTGCCGACCTTCCATTCTCCCCTCATGCCCGTCCTTTTCCCATCCCACGACGCTCCCCATCTCTCCTCCCTAACTCCTCGCCCCTTCGGAGGCTCTCCAGTGCCTGCCGCAGGACCAGTTTCCGCAGGCCGCGGGCACTGGTCTGGCGGCGCGGCTCCTGGACGTCCCCTCCCCCGACACAGACTCGCGATCTGCCGGTGGTAGGAGCCGGGTCTGAGCGGCGGCGGGGTGGAAGTGGGGGCTGCCCAGTCCACCCCCACCCCCACCCCCACCCCCAGCCTCCTCCTCCGGCAGGAACTGAACAGAACCGCGAAAAGTCTGCATTTATTTAATATGATGGTCTTTGCAAAAAGGAAAAACAAAACAAAACAAATTCAACAGGCTGCTGCTTTGTAGAAAGACGGTGTGTGTCGTGTGAAGGCGAACCCCCGTGTATATAAGCCCGCCCCGCCGCCCCGCCCCGCCCGGTAGAGTCCCCGCTGCCCGCCCGCCCTGCCTGTAGATACGCCCCTCTGTCTGTGCTGTGAGAGTCGCCGCTCGCTGGGGGGGAGGGAGGGGACACAGCTACACGCCCACTAAAGCACAGCACGTCCTGAGGGAGGGGGGCATTTTTTATGTTACAAAAAAAATTACGAAAGAAAAGAAATCTCTATGCAAAACGACGAACATGGTCCTGTGGACTCCTCTCGCCTCTGTTTCGTTGGCTATTTCTCTGTAATTCCGTGTTTTCGCTCTCCTCGTCTCTCTCCTCCGCATCTCTGCCCTCTCTCCATCTCTCTCTGCCCTGCTTCTCTCCCCCTCCGTCTCTGTCTCTCCGTCTCTGCCCCTCCCTCGGCCTCTCCCCCAGCCCCGCCCCGGCCGCCTGGCCCACGCAGGCTCTCTGCGAGGCGGCAGCTCCAGCCCCGGGCTCGCCCCCACCCCGGCCGTGCCCCGCGCGCCCTGGGCCGCCGGCGGCCGGGCCGCCCCGCCCCGTAGTTGCTCTCTCGGTAGCGGCGATGCGCCCTGCATGTCTCCTCACCCGTGGATCGTGACGACTCGAAATAACAGAAACAAAGTCAATAAAAGTGAAAATAAATAAATAAAATAAATAAAAATCCTTGAACAAATCCGAAAAGGCTTGGAGTCCTCGCCCAGATCTCTCTCCCCTTCGAGCCTTTTTATTTGAAAAGGAAAACGAGAAAAGAGAATAGTTTAAGGGAACTGCCGGCGCCCGGCCAGGCTCCGTGGCCCGAACGGGGCGGCGAGGGCGCTGAGGTTCAAACTCCGAGGCCAGGCCCGTCCAGTCCCTGTGGAGCTGGCCGGGCAGGGGCCCCAGCCCCAGGACCCAGCCGAACCCTCGAGAGATCCCCTGACAGCTCTGGTCTCCTTAGCCACTTCCAGCGCGTCGGTTCGTTTTCTTTTCTTTTTCTTTCTTTCTTTTCTTTTCTTTTCCTTTTTTTTTTTGTGCACATGAGAAATAAAATAATAATAAATAATAATAAATAATAAATAATAATAATAATAAAATTTTGTATGTCACTCCCCATGGCTCCAGGTCTGTCTCTCCCTGTCTCTGGGATAGGCCTCCCCTCACACTGTCGGTCCCAAATAACCCGCTCAGTGACCCTCCCAACGGCACTCCCACTGCGACCGACCTCCCACCCTCTCGCCGAGACCCTCTCGGTGGCGGCCCAACGCAGGCGGACGCCCAGACGCCTGCGCCCTTCGCTCTCTACCAGCACCGCTCTCCCCGCCCTTGGGGCAAGGAGTTTCGCTTTCCCAAAACTTCAGAGTAACTTCGAGTTATGCGTCTATACCAGGCCGGTTCGGTCGCCCTGCCTCTCCACCCGCGCCAGATTTAGGGTTCAGGCTCTCAGAACGCGACCTCGGAGGCGCCCTCCCCACCGGTGGGTGTGTCCGCCGCGCCGTCTCCTTCCTCCGTTCGCCGCGCAACCGCAATTTTATCCCCGGAGTGCGCACGGAGTCTGCGGAGACCGCACGCGCCCGCCGCGAGTTTCCTCGCTGAGCGTTTACTTCAGGGCCGGACCGTGCCCGGCCCTGCGGAGACCCCGGGGCAACCTGCCGCCCACGGGACCTCGCGCGCCCTTGGGTTCGTCCCGGAGAGGGCGCGCGGGCGCTTATGCCTGGGTGTCGGTAGGTGGCTTCTATTTCTGTTTGCGTGGGTCTGTCCCTGGGGAGGGTCTGGTGGTGCGGAAGTAGGGAAACGGTTTTGTTTTTTCAGACACTCTTACTGTTCTTGTCCCCCGGTGTCCAGGGAACGATCTTGTGTGTCTGTACCTGTGTCTGTTCCTGCGTTGGGGAGGGATGGAGTGATTGTCCAGGACTGCCCAGGCTGCATCCGAGATATTTGGAAGGGGTCCGCCCCTCTATCTCTTCAGCAGCCTCCCAACTCCACTCCTCCCACAAAGGCCACGGTGTCCATGTGGTGGTCTCTGCTCTTAGAGACTTTCTTTCTCTGCCCTGGGGAAACCTGTCCCTTAGCCCCCATCTCTGCCTCTTCCCACTTGAGAGGCTGTTGACACTCTGAGCTGCCAAGGATGGCAAACAAGGCCTGGAGGCTAAGGAGTGACCTTCTCCCTTGGCTGGTGTCTCCCAGACACCTCCTTCCCACCAGGATCCCAAAGACCTTTCTTTCCCCAAGCCCATTTGCTCAGCTTCACCCACATCATGGGACTTCAGGAGGATATGAAGGGTCCCCAACAAATCAGCAAGCCCCTAATCAAGTCTATTCCCTCTCCTCTCCCTCTCCACCTAGGTCTCCTCCCTATTCCCCATCTCATCAAATGACAGTCCCATTGTCCACCCTGCTCTGTGCTGCTCCTTTTGATCACGAGTCTCCTAGAAGAGTGGTCTTCAAACTTCTTTGATCATACACACTATCAGTAAAAAGAATTCTGAATGTGTACTCCCAATATAGGTATATTTACTTATGTACCAGTTCCATAAATACACTACTGGACTAACATTATGAATTTTATAGGACAAAAAAATAGAAAAAGGATACGATGGGAATACATAGAAATAGAAGTTCTAATGTTCTCATCTCAGGCCTAAATGGATAATTTTGCACTCCCTGGAAAATATACACCCCACTTCAGAGATCTTGCTTAGAATCCAACCAAACCCAACATGGCCGAACGCCTGGCTGTTGCCCGATACCCAGTGGGTGAGTTCCTGGAAGTTGTCAGGATGCTGTGTTGGCCCAGCCAATGCTGCCCTCATCATATGTAGCAGGCTACCTGGCCCCCAGTGCCTGGCTTTGCCCCTGGGTGCCCCAGACTGGGAACCCTGCCCTGCCCAACCCTTTAAATTGGAAGCCAGGGCCTTCCGTGGGCGCCACCAGAGCTCCTTATGTTCTGTTCTATTTCCGGTCACCTTCAGACCAGATTGGACAGCAAGGATCCCCCGGTCTACAGTGACCACCTTTGCCCAGAAGCGTTCATGCTGTGTTGTGCCCCTCCGGAGGCACTGATTTCTGCTTGGAAATCTGAGGGACCCCAAGCATGTTCTGTACTCTTTGACCAGTTTTCTGTTCTAATTGCAGCCCCATTTACCCACCCCAAACACAGATAGGGCCCGCTTCAGTATTCCCCAGAACTCACCTAATTCTGACTCTGCAGGTCCTGTCCCCGCCCCACCCCCACAGAGTTCCCAGCTGAGGTACACCAAGTATGACAATTAGAAACAGATGAAGGAAGGTGTCCTGGGTTGAAGGAACAGCAGGAGCCAAGACATGGAGGCATGGAAATATACCAGATAAAATGTGGCTGGAGTATCAGGTGCCGGGGGAGAGTCAGAGTGGGCAGAGGGAGATGGCAGGAGATGAAGCGTCAAAGTAGTTGAGAGCCAGGACACTGGACTGGAAATGTCAAAATGATATCCATCACTTAACACGGCTCCTTTCGGGAAGCTGCCCCACTCCCAGCCCCTCCTGCCCGCGTAGACACCACATCTGTACTCTGCTACTAGAACGGGACTCCAGCACAAATCCAGGCCGAGCCAGTGAGGACCGGGCACCGGCCGCAGGAGAGAATGAGGACATTTCCCGAGGGAGCGAAGCCCAGTAGAGGCCCCGAGGGGATTCCCCAGCCTTTGTCACCTCAGTAAAGGACAGCTCCAGTCCACCGCTCACTCAGGCCAAAAGCTCAAGTCTGCCCTCTCGCCCCCGTCTTTCCCATTCTCACATCTGAGCCCCCAGCACAACCAGACAGCTCTCCTTTAAAAGAGGCACGGAATTGGACCACTTCTGACTACCTGCCCTGGACGGTCCTAGGCCAAGCCACCACACGATCCTTTAGCTAGGCTTGCAAAAGAACGTTCTAATTGGTCTTTCTGCTTCCATCTTTGCCCCACCCACCCCAGCCCATTCTCCCCATAGCAGCCACAGCGATGCTCCAACATGTAGAGCAGATCATGTCCCTCCTCTGCTCGGAGCCCTCCAGTGGCTCCCCTTCTCCCGCAGAGTCCAAGTCGGGACCCTAAAACTGACCTACAAAGCCCTGCGTGTTCTGGCTGTCTCCCCCTCGCCCCCACCCACACCCCTACCCCCAGCGCTGCTGGTAACTCACCTCCCACGCCCTCCTTCAGCTCACCGAGCTCGCACGGAGCTCGCTGGCCTCTGCACAAGCGCTTCAGTTACTCCAAGCATGAGCCTTCCCAAGACATTTGCGCTCGATGTGCCTCCCCGACCCCAGACAGCCCCCCACTTCTTTAAGGGCTCTGCTCCAAATTCCCTTATCAGCAGGGCCTTCCCTGACCAACTTGAATGAACTAGTGCACACACACCCTCACTCTGTTCCCTTCCCCAGCTTCTCCATAGTCTACTACGCCTGACAGATTGTGTTTTATTGGTTTCTGTCTTGTCCTCTCCCATTAGAATGGGAGCTCCACGAGGACAGATTTTTGTCTGATCTGTTTGCTGCTCTATCACCATGACTGGACAGTGTCTGGCACAAAGGTGTTCAACAAATGATGATGGACAAATAAACGAATGGAGCGATGGGAACAGGAAATCAGGAGTAAGCAGGAGGCTGACGCAGGGGAGAGAAACAGAGAAGAGAGTGAGAGATGGTAGGAACCCTGAATCACCTGGAGGAGGACGATGACCTGCAGAGAGCAGCCGAGTGGCTAACGGAGGAGGTGAGAAAGGACGGATGCTGCTCCTACTTCTCTAGAAGCCCAGTGGTTTGATGTGATCACTGAACTCCTTAAACAACTCCCCCCATTACCTAGGGTGACTTTTCCTTACCACGGAAGCACCCACCATTGTGGGGGCTTGAGTGGGGGCATCAAGAGTGCACCCCTTCATCCATTGGGAAACTGTCCCTCTACCTTCCTGTGTAGCTCTTGTGGGGCTGTCCGTCAGAGCACCCCATCAGCTCCTGACCACAGGGGTGGGCCTGAGACCCACATCTGCCCAAAGGGGATCTCACATTCCTGTCCAAAGCACATAGTCCTCAGGTTAGGAGCAGAGTCCTCTCAGAAGGCTCATTACTGGGGACTGGAAGAGAGAGTTTCTCTTCTCTTGGACTGTCAGCTGAAAGGATTAAGGGCTTTGGACCCCTAAGGACGGCCCCCTAGCACATGGAGAGGGCAGACCCACTTGGAGTCAGGCAAGAACACACAGAGCTGAGAGAGGTAGAGAGAAAAAAAGCTCTGGTGGTATTGTCCAAGCCTCTGGAGCCAGCTAGGCCAGAAACAAGACCGGTTTGGGACTTCCAGAGTCATAAGCCTGGATATTCTCCTTATTTCACCTAAGCAGAAGTGTTGAATGTCTGTCCATTGTAGTCTAAAATGGTCTGACTTAAATAGTTCTGGAGTGCAAATGCCCTGTGAAGTACTTTGGATTTTTTTTTCTCTATAGGCCATGAGAGCCACAGCAAGTTTTTGAGCAAGAGAGAGTGGTTTAATAGGCCTGCATTTTTGGAAGAGCTCTCTGTCCATAATGTGAGGAGTGGGATATGAGAAGAGACAGTGGGTACAGAGAGACCTGTACGAACTTACTTTGGTGGCCCAGGCAAGAGATGGTGGTGGTCCGTCTACACTCAGGATTCACTCAGGAAGGACACTGGCATGGAAAATGATATGGTTATATTTTTTTTAAAGATTTTATTTATTTATTAGAGAGAGAATGAGAGATAGAGAGCACGAGAGGGAAGAGGGTCAGAGGGAGAAGCAGACCCCCTGCTGAGCAGGGAGCCCGATGTTGGACTCGATCCTGGGACTCCGGGATCATGACCTGAGCCGAAGGCAGTCGCTTAACCAACTGAGCCACCCAGGCGCCCGATATGGTTATATTTTTAAATAAAAAAGAAAAGTGCCAAACAGTAGATATATCATATAAGAAAGAGGAAAAATAGAAATAATTTGCATCTATATACACAAACATTGGAAAGATAAACAGCAGTCTTATAAAAATGTTGGCTCCAATTGGGGAACAGTGTGGATGCAGACCCAGTAAGAGGAAGGTGTCTGTGAGTATATACACTTTTAATGTAGTTTTAATTTTATTGAAAAATGAAATTTCAATTAAAAATGTAAAGAGACAATCAGGTCCTTGACACATATAAGCATAATTGTTTAGTGAATAAACCGAATTTTGCCTTTTTGCTGTACAACTGAGTAAAAGGCCATTGGATTTGGTGAATAGGGGATACGTGGTGACCAGAAGGCTAGTGCTTTCTAAAGGGGGGAGGGAGGGATGGGAGGGCGGTAGTGGCAGGGAGAGGTAGCTAAGACCTGAGGAAGCAGGAGGCAGAGGGTAAACAATTCTTTGGAAAGGTTTGGAGGGGGAGGGACTTGGGATGGTGTGGTTGGCGAGCTCAAGGGAAGGTTCTTTCAGGCTCAGGGCTGTGGACAAGCCTGCTGGCTAAGGCAGAGGGTGGAAGACAGGGGTAGGCGGTGAAGATGTTTGGAGATGCATGTGAGAGGCTTATGGAAGGAGGTCTGAAAGAATAGGGCTGTGGCGTAGGGGTGAGGGGTGGAGAGGACCCAGAGAATGCTACTGGGGAAAGGAAGGTCATAAGGGGAAGGGAGCTGCCGGGGTTGCTCCGAGGGATTGCAGGAGGCCCAACAGCGGTCTGCCCAGAGTGTAGGGGGCAGGGCTGGGCCCAGCCTTGAGGAGGGTAGAGTTTTGGAAGAATCTCCTGGGGATTCAGAAGGAAGTCTGGGAGCAGGAACGTGTTGCCAGCCAGCAGCAGGGAGAACACACACGAGTGGTAGATCTCTGGCTCCCCTTGCCCAGGCTGGTTCCGTCTCTCAGGACACAGGAGCCAGACTTCCAAGATTATGTTGCTCCTCCCTGTCCGACCTCATCCACATCCCCCTCCTCCACGTGGCCTCCCTACCTGACAGAAGCCTGGCAGCAACTCGGGCCCATTTTCATGGTCTGATCTTGGTGACTGTCCCTCTGCAAGTGCCCCGGCACAGCCTCAACTGCCTCGTAGGAGAGGTCTGTGGAAGAACCATCCCCAGCCCTCCCCCCTCAAGGCATTCCCAGCCCCCATATGCAACCTAGAGGGGGGACAATACGCACGTGTGCATGGAGGCATCTCTAAGCCAAGAACAGAAGTGTCCTAAAAGTTGGCTAGGTGACCTTCAATGAGGCCCCTTCCTCTCTCTGTGCCTTAGTTCCCTCATGTGTAAAAAGCAGATGGCGCTAGGACTCCTTCCCACTTGGACATCCTAGGCTTCTGTAGTTGTATACTAGAGGTGTTCGGGCAATCTCTGTGACCAGAGGAATTTGAGAAAGCTCCGTGGAAGTGGAGTGGGTACATTCAGATGGTGAAGGGGATGGAGTGTTTTTTTTAACTGTAGAAGGAGGCGGCATGGATTTATTTATGTGTTGCCATCTCTCCCATCAGGGAGTTAGTACTGCCTTCTCCTATCTCTCTTCCCAGTGTCTGCCCAGAGGTCTCGAGGGACAGCGGCTGCAAGCATTGAGACAGGAGAGTGGTGGGGTCCATTCAGGGTGCAAGGTAGGGGACTAAGGGAGGAAGACAAAGGAAGCAGCCATTTGGGGCCAACTACATTCCCTGCCTTCCCCCACACCCCCACCTGCCCAAAGCATCCCAATACCCTAATTAACCAGTCCCTTAGGCCCCTGTTAGCCAGGCCGGCTGAGCGCCCAACTCCCAAGGGACCAGCCCCCTTACCCCCCAGACTAATCAGTCCTTTGCTCCTTGAGTGCATGAGCGTGTGCGTGCACGTGTGCACACACATATACACACACACCTTTATTCTCTCCCAGAGTCCCAGGCCCCATTCTAGCCTTCAGAGGGTTAATTTAGGGTGGTACTGCTGAATTCTCCCTATGAAGACACCCCTGTTTGAGATGACTGAAGAGTTAGGGAGAAGCCAGGCAAAGTTTGGGGGGTCCTTTCCAGTTGGGGTTTTCTCTCAAACTTGTAGGACCAAGAATGTGTAGCAAAAGATGAAGCCATGAGTGGGGGTGCTCTATGGCACCCCAAGCCCTTGGGCTGGCACCTCTCAGGTCCCTGTCTATGGTCAATCTTCACCCCAACCCAGACCCCCTCCTCCCCTTCATCTCCCATTCGTCTCCCCACCCCCTTACCCCCCGACACCCGCACTGTCAGCCCAAACACATGATAAATTGCCCTGTCAACAGAATTCATTCAGGGACCAATTAATTCCACAGAAATGAACCAGGAGCCATCAGTTGCTGAAAAACTCAGAGTGCAGGGAGCGGAGGGAGGGGGTGCAGGCGGGGGGGTGGGCGGCAGAGGAGGGGACGGGGAGGCTGGGGAAGTTAGTCTGACAGAAATTGGTCATTTAATGCTTAAGTGCACGCTAGACAGCCCTGTCATCGCCCGCGGCCCCCGCGCGGGATTAATTATCAGAGGAGGAGAGGGCAGCCCAGCCCAGCCCAGCCATCTGTCACCAACCAAGGCTAGAGTCACCCAGGACTTGGGCCACCCTGAGTCCACTTCCAAGTCTTCAGTCCTCCTTCTTCCTCAGCTTATATGTCCTCTCAGATCCCAATCCTAGGTCCAGCCTCATGTCTTAGACCCTCAGCTGCATTTAGTCAGGCCTTGCCATCAGCTAGCCCAACCAGGAAGTCTTCTTTGACCCTTTGACTGGGTTGGGCCCCATAACTCCCTGAACTCCCCCATCATTACCCTCAACCATTTTGGGTGACTCGTTTTGTGGAGGCCAAGATATGATTGCCCCACCCATTGATCCTAGTGTAAGGGAATGGCACCATCTTCCACATAACTGCTCAAGCCAGAGCCCTCCTAGTCATCCTTGACTCTTTGCTCTCCCTCATCCCTCTCATTCAATCAGAATCCAAGTCCTGTCAGTTCAACCTCCTGTAAACATACGAAATCTGAGTCAGCTGCTTCTAGCTTCTCACTACCACCTGCTCTCCTGATTTAAGGCTCTTGCTAGTAGCTAATATTATCTTTAAAAATACAAATAATATCCTCTTGTGCCCCTCCACATGCATGCGTGCTTGTGCACGCGTGCGCGCGCGCACACACACACACACACACACACACACACACTACCTTCCAGTTTAATGCTCTTTGGTGGACGACCATGGACCTATAGGGTGTCAAGTTCAAACTCTTAACTTGACTCACAAGGCACAAAACCTCAGCCTCACCTCCAGCATCCTTCCCCTGCTTTCTTTGCTCCAGGCCCACTGACCTTCCTTTCCAGGAAGGAAAGGACTTTGCACACTCTGTTTTCATCCCAGTCGGCAAACCCCTCCCCCCAAATTAAATTTACTAACTCCTATTCATCTTTGAGATCTCAGATTAAATGTCACTCCCTCCAGGAAGCCTTCCCTGACCCTTTGATGTGCTTTTACAGCTCCCAGACTTCCTCATTCATCAACATGTCACCTTGTGCATTGTCTGTTTTTCCACAAAAATGTTATTTTCATGAGACTAGAGTCCATGTCTTTATCCTTCTATCCTGGCACTTAATGGATACCAGAAAATACTTGTTGAATAAATAAATTAATGAATAAAGGCCTAACCTTGTCTTGGCTCTATCCCTGGCCTGACTCTGGAGCCACACTCCCCAGCATCAGATCATTCCTGGAAACCCAAGACATGCTGGGGTGGCTGGGGAGATGAGAAACCCTCAGGGAACACTCAGGAAACTTGTGAGCCCATCAGACTCATCCAAACCAGCTATGTTAGCTGGGTTCAGATGAGGCTGCTGAGAGATGGAGGTTAGAATGGTCAAGAGAATGGCTGGAAGGACTTCCTAGAAGAGCAAAGCCGAGGGTCTGGAAGAAGCATGCTCTGTGCAGAGACATGGCTTGGCTGAAGCATGGGGCTGATCAGAGAAGGAGAGGGTAAAAAAGTTGGAAAGAGAACTTTCCAAATATGACTTTCATATATTTACCAAAGGTTGAACTGACAGGACTTGGATATTGATTGGACGAGAGGGATGAGGGAGGGGAGACCAGTCTGTGAAGGGCAATGAATGCCAGGCTGAGTTTGGCCTTTCTCCTGCCCTTGATGGTGGCAGAGGGTTGGGGCAGTCATTGACTACTTCTAAAGATGGCCAGATGCAAAGTTTGATTTGCAAAGTTAACTCCAGGGGCAGACAGGGTGGTTAAAGGAAAAGTTGGGGCAAGGAAATCATTAGGAGGACAGTACAATTATGAGAGAAAGAGAGAGAGACGGTGACCTGTGGAAAGGTTTGTGATGGAGAAGTGACCCATGACAGGCAGAGGGGAATGAGGTGAGCTGAGTGATCTCCATCTCCAAGAAGTCCAAGAAGGCCTGGTGGCAGCCTCACTCAGAGACCATATCTGGACTTGGCTGCCAATTGGATCTGAAGGTGAGAAAGAGAGAGAGAGCAAAGATCACTGTCTCCAAAGTTTGTGTTCCAAGAGCCTGGATGACTGATGAGGCCATTAGCAGTGGTAAGAAGAGAGGCTGATTTGGTACTAGAAACAATAAGCTCGACTTTGTATGCATGCCTCAGTTTGGCAGGCCTGAGGCATGATGTCCAATAGATAGAATTAAAGAGCAGTAGCTCCATCAAAAACTAATGATGTAATGTATGGTGATTAACATAACAATAAAAAATTTTAAAGGAAAAAAAAAGAGCAGTAGCTCACGGGTGTGAATTGGCCTTGGGATATAGAATTGAGGTATATACCCTCCTACATTTGCTCTCCTATCATCCAAATTTGCATTTCAGTTTGGATAAGCCAGTGTAATTTTGTGACAAAGTAATAGAATAATTCTCAGTGATCCCACAATAATATATACAATGCTGTAAAGATGTGTCATCAGGTACAAGTGATAGTGTAGGGCTTTAATAATGTAATCTAGAAATAAAGTAACTATATGCCAATTTACTAATCTCAACCAGGAAATGATGGGTCAGTGTATTGGCTAACAATATGGGCTGTATTGTGGTAATGAGGTAACCATGTAATCAGCGATAGTGTAAGTGCTGAAATGACTGTAACAAGGCATATGACCCAGCAATACAACGACAACCTGACAGTGTAATCATGTTAACCTGGTAATGAGGTACTGATACAATGGTGCCATGACTTAATGGCAGAGTAGTGATGATGTCACACAATAATAAAGCCTCAAGGACAATGGGAAGAAAAAGGTTAGAACCCTGAACCGGAGCCCCGGGGCCCTGAGAACTGAGTGAGAGAGCTCCAAGTTTGAATGGAAACTTGCTCAGGATGCAGCAGAGGTCTGGAAGCAGCTTCTGGAGGGATGATACAACCTGAGACAGGAAAGAGCTGAGCCAAGAAGGAAAATTGGCAAGGCAAAAACAAAACAAAAAAAAACGGTGGTGGCTTTGCAGGACAGGACAGGGCTCTGTGGAGCTGGCTGGAATGGAGGGGCCTGGGCTGGGGTCAGAAGGAGGCAGCCCCTGATTGCCGAGTAGTATCTGAGCAACCCTGACAGCATTCAGTGCTCTGAGTGCTCATTTGGCCCAAGAGGTGTCTGCTCCCTCAGGGGCTAAAGAAGATGGCAAATCACATCCAAATACTTGCAAGATTCTTGGAATCATCAAGTTGACAAAAATATAAAAGAAATTTTATTTCTTTTATATTTCAGAGCTAATAATAACACAATTGAAAACAATTCACATTTATCCCATCTTGAGCAAGGGCTGGGCACTGTCCTCAGTACTTTCCCGGCATTATCCACAATAACCCCGTTAAGAAGGTTTTATTGTTTCTATTTGATAGAGAAAGATGATGAGACTGGTTAACATATCTGCCCAACTCACATGGCAAGTAAGGGGTAGAGCTGGAATTCAAACTCAGGCCCATTTCCCTTTAAAGCACACCATGTCTTTGCCATTGGGTTTCTGCTTTGACAAGTGCATGTTCCTAAGTAAGAAGCAAACCAGGGAGCAGGTTGAGCCACAACAAAAATACGTAACGTATTCCTAGACACTAATTTTATTAAAAGACCAATGTTAAATGGTTAAAATGGATAAAAATATGTACAATAAGCAACCATTTAGTAAGAAAGGAGGAATATGAATACAGAAACTTATTTACTTATATTTTACAAAATGGAAAGATAAACCAAGAAGGCTTTTTAAAATGTTCGTCCATTGAAGAAGGGAGGAAATAAAAGGGCAGGAGAGGGTAGAAGGTAGACGTAACTGATGATAGCTTATTTTGTAGGTTTGACTTTAGAACCATGTAAATATTTTACATAATAATACAACAAAATTAAGTAAATAAATAAGCAATCCGCCCCCCCCCAAAAAAACAAAAGCAAAATGGAACAAATGAATCTAACTATCTATGGAGTTGGTGTCATAACCACACGGAAATTATTTCAAGCAATTTAAAACCTAATAATTGACTGTACATACATTCCCTAGTGGGACATACACTAATAGAGCAAATAAATAGTGATGTCAATATTCATGGAGATTTTCAGTGTGAGAGGAACAAACAAACAAAACCAAATGGAAGATCAGTGAAGACAAGTAAAAGCCCCATAGTCCTGGATTTAATTGGACATATTGTTAATAACTTTTGAGGCATTCTACCTTTTTAAAAAAATTTTTCTGGTCTGTCCATGGAAAAAGGACAAGAAAATGACCAACTCACTACCAATAAGCACCCCTAGTCCCCAGACTGTGGTCTTTAAATACCAATTTGCACTAAAAGGGACCAGGACTCTTTGGGGAAATTGAAGATTCCAAGTCTGAAATAGGAAATGTAAAAAAATAATTCTGGAAATCTTCTTATCTCAGAAAGCAGAAAAGCTATTAAAGACTACTAGGGTCATGTTAAAAGGACTTAGTCACCCATTAGAGGCTCCCATTGGCCAATGACTAGATAACTGAACATCAATGAGAATAATAACTGCAATTAACTGAAACTCATCAAATATATTTAAATTCATGAGTCCATAATTATACCTAAAAGAAAAGCCTTATTGATCTTCTTTGGAGGGTGCTAGAGAATCAACTAATTATTTGGGAAACTGATAAAGAGAAAAAAAATCAAATACTTCTACTGTTTTTCTTATATGAAAGTACCTCAGGAAAATCAAATGGTGGGTGAGGGGAAATTTCTTTTATAGAAGTCTTCCAGCTAATAAATGAAGAAGGAATGGATAGAATTAGAATATAATCATTTTGTAACCCCTAATGGAATAATAGATCTAGACAATGCTCATTGATGGCCGTTAATTTCACAAAAAAGAAGCAACAGAACATTATGTGCCTCTCGATGAAAATACAAAAAAAACCAAAACCCTATTAAGTAGGATTTCCAAAAAAAATCACACCTGAATCTGATCAAACCACTAGATGTAACTATCATTTTACAGAAAATATTATGAACACAGGAACCACAAAGATGCAATCTGATTTAGGCACTTGCTTGTATAGTTTCCCCAGACTGTGAGAAACTTTAGTGCAAATAATCTGGCTTCTTCAGTAAGGAAATTGCAAGGGAGGGGGAACAGATAGACTACAAGAGACTTAAGAGACATATCAACTAATTGCAATATATTTGAATCTTGCAAATAGTTAAAAAGAAGAGGAAGATCAGGAAGAGGAGAAGCTATGAGGTAATCAGGGAAGTGTAAACACTACACTAATGGCACATTATGAAGTTTTTATTATTATTATTATTTATTTATTTATAGTTTCAGGAGTAGAATCTAGTGATTCATCATTACATATAACACCCAGTGCTCATCACAAGTGCCCTCCTTAATGCCCATCACCCGTTTAGCCCATCCCCCCGCACCCACCTCCCCTCCAGCAACCCTCAGTTTGTTCTCTATAGTTAAGAGTCTCTTATAGTTTACCTCCCTCTCTTTTTTCTTTCCCCATGTTCATCTGTTTTGTTTCTTAAATTCCACGTATGAGTGAAATCATATGGCATTTGTCTTTCTCTGACTGACTTATTTCACTTAGCACAATACACTTTAGCTCCATCCATGTCATTGCAAATGGCAAGATTTCATTCTTTTGATGGCTGAGTAGTATTTCATTGTGTATGTGTGTATATATATATATATATACACACCACATCTTCTTTATCCATTCATCAGTTGATGGTCATTTGGGCTCTTTCCATAATTTGGCTATTGTTGATAATGCTGCTATAAACATAGGGGTGCATGTGCCCCTTTGAATCATATTTTTGTATCCTTTGGGTAAATGCCTGGTAGTGCATTTGCTGGGTTGGAGGGTAGTTCTTTTTTTAAGCTTTTTGAGGAACCTCCATACTGTTTTCCAGAGGGGCTGCACCAGTTTGCATTCCCACAAACAGTGTAAGAGGGTTCCCCTTTCTCTGTATCCTCACCAATCTGTTGTTTTCCTTAATTTTAGCCATTTGGACAGGTGTGAAGTGATATCTCACTGTAGTTTGATTTGTATTTCCCTAATGATGAGTGATGTTGATCATCTTTTCATGTGTCTTTGGCCATCTCTGTGTCTTCCTTGGAAAAATGTCTATTCATGTCTTCTGCTCATTTCTTTTTTTTTTAAGATTTTATTTATTTATTTGATGGAGAGCTAGAGAGAAAACACAAGCAGGCAGAGCAGCAGGCAGAGGGAGAGGGAGAAGCAGGCTCTCTGCTGAGCAGCAAGCCCAATGTGGGTCTCGATCCCAGGACTCCGGGATCATGACCTGAACCAAAGGCAGACGCTCAACCAACTGAGCCACCCAGGCACCCCTCTTCTCCCTCTTCTAACCATTTCTTAACTGGATTATTTGTTTTTTGGGTGTTGAGTTTGCTAAGTTCTTTATAGATTTTGGATACTAACCCTTCATCAGATACGTCATTTGCAAATATCTTCTCCCATTCCATAGATTGCCTTTTAGTTTTGTTGATTGTTTCCTACACTGTGCAGAAGCTTTTTATCTTGATGAAGTCCCAATAGTTCATTTTTGCTTTTGTTTCCCTTGCCTCAGAAGGTGTGTCTAGAAAGAAGTTGCTATGGCCAAAGTCAGAGAGGTTGCTGCCTGTGTTCTCCTCTAAGGTTTCGATAGTTTCCTGTCTCACATTTAGGTCTCTCATCCATTTTGAATTTATTTTTATGTATGATATAAAAAGTGGTCCAGTTTCGTTCTTCTGAAAGTTGCTATCCAGTTTTCTCAACACCATTTGTTGAAGAGACTTTTTTACATTGCATATTCTTTCCTGCTTTGTTGAAGATTAGTTGACCATATAGTTATAGGTTTATTTCTGGGTTTTCTATTTTGTTCCATTGACCTATGTGTCTGTTTTTGTGCCAGTACCACACTGTCTTGATGACTGCAGCTTTGTAATATAGCCTGAAGTCCGGAATTGTGATGCCCTCAGCTTTGCTTTTCTTTTTCAAGATTGCTTTGGCTGTTTGTGGTCTTGTGGTTCCATACAAATTTTAGGATTGTTTGTTCTAGCTCTGTGAAAAATGCTGGTGGCATTTTGATAGAGATTGCATTAAATGTGCAGATGCTTTGGGTACTATAGACATTTTAACAATATCTCTTCTTCTAATCCATGAGCATGGAATTTTTTTTTTCATTTCTTTGGGTCATCTTTAATTTCTTTCATCATTTTTTAATAGTTTTCAGAGTAGAGATCTTTTATTTCTTTAGTTAGGCTTATTCCTTGGTATCTTACGGTTTTTGGTACAATTGTAAGTGGGATCAATTCCTTGATTTCTCTTTCTGCTGCTTCATTATTGTGTATAGAAATGCAACAGATGTCTCTACATTGATTTTGTATCTTGTGACTTTACTGAATTCATGTATCAATTCTAGCAATTTTTTGGTGGAGTCTTTCAGGTTTTCTCTGCAGAGTATCATGTCGTCTGTGAATAGTGAAAGTTTGACTTTTTGCTGATTTGGATGCCTTTTATTTCTTTTTGTTGTCTGATTGCTGAGGCTTGGACTTCCAGTACTATGTTAAATAACACTGGTAAGAATGGACATCCCTGTTGCGTTCCTGACTGTAGAGGAAAAGCTCTCAGTTTTTCCCCATTGAGGAGGATATTAGCTGTGGGCCTTTTGTTTATGGCCTTTATGATGTTGAGCTGTGTTCCCTCTATTCCTACTGTGTTGAGGATTTTTATCAAGAATGGATGCTCTACTTTGTCAAATGCTTTTTCTGAATCTATCAAGAGGATCATATGGTTCTTATCCTTTCTTTTATTAATATGATGTATCACGTTGCTTGATTTGTGAATATTGAACCACCCGTGCAGCCCAGGAATAAATCCTACTTGATCGTGGTGAATGATTTTTTAATGTACTATTGGATTTGACTTACCAGCATCTTGTTGAGAACATTAGGAAGTTTTTAGATGTGACCATTATTATGGTCATTTTAGAAGTCCTTTTATTTTAGAAATATAAACTGAAATATTTACAGATTAAATGGTATAATATCTGGGATTTGCTATAAAATAATTTTGGAGTGGAGGAGTTGGGGATTATATGGAATAAGACTAAATATAAACTGATCATTGTTGGAGCTGGGTTTGTTATAATATCCTCTCTATTTTTATATATGTTTGAATTTTTCAGTAATAAAAAATTTTAAGGCATTGTTATATTGAAACAAACTAGTTAAATTTGGAGATAGCCATTTTCCCCACCTTGATTTTCAGAAAGTGGACATCTGTCTTCAGTTGTTTAGTTGTCCAAGCTGGAGAGTCCGAAAAAAACTGACCAGCCCAAAAGAAAGTATTTCTAGATTCTGGCAATTGGGGTCCCCCACAAAACATTTGGGTCCCCACCTTACTACTTTTCAGTGATGTCTACTAATCAACAGATCTCAAACATGCACAGAGTTTCCAAGCAGTCTTTTATTGCCTTACTTTTGTGTGTTGTTGGACAGGAAAAGATACTAATGGTTTTAAATGAGCTTCTAACATAAGAGATAAAGACCAAAATTGAATGCCACAAGAAAAAGAACTTGAAAGAATCAAAGACAATTCAGGGAAAAGAAGAAAACTAAAAACAAACCAAAGAAACAAAAATCCATCTATAATTAATAGCCTCAAAGAGGTAAAAGAAACACATCCATGAGGCAAAAACAAGGTATATTTTTAAGGTACATTTGGAGAATAATAATAAGTTTAAACCCCCCCCGGAAATTAATATGTATGTATATATATAATATCAGAAGTAAAAATATTTAATAGAAGGTTTTCAAGGTAAAGTTAAGAAAATATCCAGAAGGTCAAATGAATAGCCATAGAGATGAAACCAGGAAAAAAAAAATAAGAAAACTAGAGGATAGATACATAAAGAGTAAACATCTGAGTAATAGGAGTGAGAAAAAGAAGACAAAGAAGATGGAGGTGAGAAAATTATTTAAAATTAGTTCCATAAATTTTCCAAAAATAAAGAACATAAATTTCTAGATTAAAAGGACTTGCCAAATACCCAGAACAATGGATTTACAAATTCCTACACCAAAGCACATAATCATAAAATTTTAAAATACCAAGAGATAAAGAGATGCTTCCAGAGTGAGAGAAATAAGGGGGGGGAGTGTTTTACTACAACAGTTAGGAAATAAGAACGTCAGCAAACTTCTCAACGGCAACAATGGAAACTATTAGATGATGGAACAATATCTTCAAAATTCCTAGGAAAAATGTTTTTGTGTCTAGAATTCCCACCATAAATATCAGTGTAGTATGAGACCAAAATAAAGTCTTTCTTACAGTTCCAAAGTCCTCCCACATTCTTTTGCATCCTTTCTTAAGAAATTACTGGATGATGTCTTCTATCAAAAATGAACTAAGGAAGAGGAATATTTGGGTCCCAGTAAGCAAAAGATCTAACACAGGAAAGAAGTGAGGGGAATTCCTAAAATGTTGGAGGAGGAGAATTTTATAATGACAGTTGTGGAATATATCCATGGAATAATCAGTACAGATGGGAACAGGAGTAGGAACACCACATGCAGTTACATAAGTTGTTCCTGACCAAAGGTGTCTAGCTTGGTGGCCATAAATGGGAGCCAGAATTCATCTTGCACTCTGCTTGCCACACCACATTCCTGATGAAGGTTTGCATCAAACCTAGAGGAAGAAGATGCCCTTACTAACTGATCTTTCCAAAGGGAGCAGTATTTTGTAACTTGTCACCCCAGGAAGCTCCTTTGTATAATCCATCTGTCCAGAAGGAAATTGACTCAAAAGGGCCATTTATGTTAGTGATAACCCTGCCTGGAAAAATTGTAGGTCCAGAAAGGATGCCACCAATAAAAACACGGTAACAGTAGATTGCAAAGTATGCTTGACAAAAATAAAAAGAGCTTCATATCTCTGTTGGGAATTTGGATATGAATTAGTAACAAGTAACTAGAAAACTTAGCAAACAACCAAAAACTAAGGCAGTTTTTAACTCCAGGTAAAACACAACAAATAAAAATGTGGCTACGTCTGAGGCAAATGATTGATATGTCAGGGATGGGAGTTAGTGGGAAAAAGGAGAACTTTTTTTTCTTTTAAACAGTTTTAGTTTTAGTTTTAGTTTTATCTTACAGATTCTTATGCCATGCATTATTCTAAACAATTTGCACTCATTTAATCCTCATAACAATTCAAGGTGGATCATCTTCATTTGACAGGAGAGTTGGCTCTCATTTGAAGTTTTTTCAATGAACAGGTGTTCCTTTTTAAATAATAATTTTTAAAAATAATGAGCCAAAGAAATCTATTCTCTTTCTCATATGACAACCATTTGGTTGTTTGAATTCTTTTCTTCCCTAGTATAAAAACTCCTAGTTCTTCCAATGATGTCTCAAAGGTAGAATTATTATGTATTGCAGTTATTAGTAACAGTTTCTTAACTGACTGAGCCACCCAGTCGCCCCTAGTAACACTTTCTTTTACTCTCAAATGTGTCCTAGTTTAGGTAATAAATTTTATGGTCATAGTACTAGGTGTTCAGATCCTTTACCATGGGGTTTGCCCTCCGCTGGTCATCACTCTTTAGAAGGGTCCTCAGCTCTCAATCTAGCAAAATATGGAAACTAGTAGGACCATTGGACAATTGGACAACCTTATTCCAGCTTTCTGCATCTACTAAGGCAGCTTGGGAGCCTGGGTCACCATACTCCTGGCAGTGCCACACAATTCATTCACAATGAATTAACTGTCAAATAAACTGTCTTTTTTGAGTGACTCATTCTTTAAGATTTTATTTTTAAATATTTTAAAATAATCTCTACACCCAACATGGGGCTTGAAAACTCACAACCCTGAGGTTAAGAGTCACATGCTCTTCCGACTGAACTAGCCAGGTGCCTCTGAGTGACTCATTCTTTTTTTTTTTATGTTATGTTAATCACCATATATTACATCATTAGTTTTTGATGCAGTGTTCCATGATTCATTGTTTGCATATAACACCCAGTGCTCCATGCAGAACATGCCCTCTTTAATACCCATCACCAGGCTAACCCATCTTCCCACCCCTCTCCCCTCTAGAACAATCAGTTTGTTTTTCAGAGTCCATCGTCTCTCATGGTTTGTCTCCCCCTCCGATCCTCCCGCTTCATTCTTCCCCTCCTGCTATCTTCTTCTTCTTCTTCTTCTTTTTTTAACATATAATGTATTATTTGCTTCAAAGGTACAGACCTGTGATTCTACAGTCTTGCACACCTCACAGCACTCACCATAGCACATACCCTCCCCAGTGTCTATCACCCAGCCACCCCATCCTTCCCACCCCCCACCACTCCAACAACCCTCAGTTTGTTTCCTGAGATTAAGAATTCCTTATATCAGTGAAGTCATATGATACATGTCTTTCTCTGATTGACTTATTTCACTCAACATAATACCCTCCAGTTCCATCCACGTCATTGCAAATGGCAAGATTTCATTCTTTTTGACGGCTGCATAATCTTCCATTGTATATATATACCACATCTTCTTTATCCATTCATCTGTCAATGGACATCTTGGCTATTTCCACAGTTTGGCTATTGTGGACATTGCTGCTATAAACACTGGGGTGCACGTACCCCTTCAGATCCCTACATTTGTATCTTTGGGGTAAATACCCAGTAGTGCAATTGCTGGATCGTATGGTAGCTCTATTTTCAACTTTTTGAAGAACCTCCATACTGTTTTCCAGAGTGGCTGCACCAGCTTGCATTCCCACCAACAGTGGAGGAGGGTTCCCCTTTCTCCACATCCCTGCCAACATCTGTCATTTCCTGACTTGTTAATTTTAGCCATTCTGACTAGTGTGAGGTGATATCTCATTGAGGTTTTGATTTGGATTTCCCTGATGCCGAGGGATGTTGAGCACTTTTTCATGTGTCTGTTGGCTGTTTGGAAAAATGTCTGTTCATGTCTTCTGCCCATTTCTTGATTGGATCATTTGTTCTTTGGCTGGCGGCATCACAATTCCGAACTTCAAGCTCTATTACAAAGCTGTCATCATCAAGATAGTATGGTACTGGCACAAAAACAGACACATAGATCAATGGAACAGAATAGAGAGCCCAGAAATGGACCCTCAACTCTATGGTCAACTAATCTTCGACAAAGCAGGAAAGAATGTCCAATGGAAAAAAGACAGTCTCTTCAACAAATGGTGTTGGGAAAATTGGATAGCCACATGCAGAAGAATGAAACTGGACCATTTCCTTACACCACACACAAAAATAGACTCAAAGTGGTTGAAAGACCTAAATGTGAGACAGGAGCCCATCAACATCCTAAAGGAGAACACAGGCAGCAACCTCTTCAACCTCAGCTGCAGCAACTTCTTCATAGAAACATCGCCAAAGGCAAGGTAAGCAAGGGCAAAAGTGAACTATTGGGACCTCATCAAGATAAAAAGCTTTTGCACAGCGAAAGAAACAGTCAACAAAACCAAAAGACAACCGACAGAATGGGAGAAGATATTTGCAAATGACATATCAGATAAAGGGCTAGTATCCAAAATCTATAAAGAACTTCTTAAACTCAACACCCAATGAGTGACTCATTCTTAAAAGAGGGCTCCCAGTTCCATGTTTGCACCTTTGATCTTTTTAACCCACCGGTAGGATTCCATATTCACCCTCCTCCAAATGTCATTTGTTCATGTAGGATCATCGCTCCAGCCTGTCAAGATCATCTTGAATCTCAATCCTGTCATCCAACCTATTAGTAATCCTGTTCCTCCTTGTGACAGTTGGAAGTATAATGAGCTGGACACCTACATCTTCATCTGAGCCACTGATAGAAACATTGCATGACCAGGGCCTTCCACTGGCAGGACCACCCACTAGCAAGACATCTTTTCATCATTGCACTTCTTTGGGTATAGTGAGTCACCAGTTATGAATCCTTCAAGCAGGGCCGTCATGCAGCCCACATTTCTTCATTGTATCCACAAGGATTATATGACAAACTACTTCATACTCTGTTGAAAGCAAAAAACTTCAGCATTCCCCTAACCTCCTCATTCAGTGTCCTTACCAACAAAGGAATGATATTCTGCCCTTTGATATGTGTTTTTAGAGAACTCATGCTGGCTTCTGCCAAAAAGCAGACACAGTTTCCTTGCTGAGCACTGCCATATCCCATATATAATCATTTCAAGAATTTTGTCAGGAATCAACATCAGTCTTGACAGTCTTTAATTTCCAAATCCATTGTCTATGATGAATATAATAGCAATACTTGTCCATTTCCATCCCATGGCACCCCTCCCATCCTCCATGATTCCCCAAAGGTCACTGAATGCAGATTCCTGATGACATATGATCTTGACACCTGTCTGGACCTGGACCCATTCACCATGATTTTTTTCCTATTATTTCTGATTTGAAATCATTCTCCTAGACACCCTGGAAAGAAGGGAGTGGGGGAAGGTAGCAGCTCTTCTCAGTCTTTAGTTAACACCACACCATGACCTTCTACCCCAAAGGTTGTCCTGGGTATTAAACACATTTTATTCATCTATTTACTTAATTATTAAGTAAAATCCAACCGTTCATTAATTTATGTTTAATCACACAAGTGATACATACTCATTAAAGTGCAAATATTACAGATAAAGCTAGAGCAGTCATTGACCAAGCCTCCTAATTCTAGTCCATTCTTTTTTTTTTTTTTTTTTTTTTAGAAAGGGGGGGGGGGGAGAGAGAAAGAATTTTAAGCAGACTCCAAGGCCAGCGCAGAGCATGATGGAGGGCTAGATCTCACAACCCTGAGATCACTACCGCAGCCAAAATCAAGAGTTAGTAGCTTAACCGACTGAGCCATCCAGGCACCCCTGTAGTCCAATCTTTATTGTTACTGGTTTGGTGTATACTCTTCTATGCGTTTACACACATTTATGTACATAAAAAAACATATGCTTTGGGCTTTTGCTTAACTATGTTGATATATCCTGTAGAACATATCCCCCCATTAACATTTTCCTGGCAGAACACCTCTAGGTTTTCTGCACCCAGACTTTATAGAACACATGTATTTCCCAATAATGTATTTCAGTTCTTTTTTTTTTTTAAGGGTTTGTTTTTTTGTTTTTTAAAGATTTTATTTATTTATTTGAGAGAGCGAGAATGAGAGAGAGAGAGAGAGAGAGCATACGAGAGAGGGGAGGGTCAGAGGGAGAAGCAGACCCCCCGCTGAGCAGGGAGCCCGATGCGGGACTCGATCCCGGGACTCCAGGATCATGACCTGAGCCGAAGGCAGTCGCCCAACCAACCGAGCCACCCAGGCGCCCTGTATTTCAGTTCTTTATATGGGAAACATATATATAGTATTTGCATCCCCAAAACTCAATATGGCATTCTAAACTTAATGATGTACAGGGAAAATCCTGAGTTCCATTTCAAATAGAATTGGTAGAGTGTCAGAATCACAAGTGGATGTTTTGAAAAGTGTCAACAAAGGGGATGTGAGTCTGGAGAATGGCTGATGCTAAGGGGCCTTATTATTGCTAACAAAGCAGCCATTTGTCACAACCACATTCATTATTTGGTAACCAGGAAGCAATGTTTTGAGCATTTTCCATCCTAACATAATAAATAATTTGTTATTTACATAGAGGCATTTTACTGGGATTTGGTTATATTTTAGGAAATCAGTTGAGAGATCTGAGTTGGCATATAACCTGTTATCATTTTTCCCATTTAAAATAATAGAAAACAGGTTCCCACTTAGTGTTTGCAAAAAGAGCACTTGATCTGAAGGGACGGATTTCTGACATTAAGAGAGAAAATGCCTGTCCATTGACAGGGATTGAACAAAATGTGGTATGTACATACAATGAAATATCATTCAGTCATAAAGAAGAATAAAGTTCTGACACCTGCTACAGCATGGATGAATCTTGAAAGCATTATGCTCATTGAAAGAAGCCAGACACAAAAAGATAAATATTGTAATGATTTCACTTATATGAAATACCTTATAAGCAAATTTGGTAAGACAGAAAGTAGATTACAGTTTCCCAGGAGCTTATGTGGAATAGGGGGCAATGACTTAATGGGTACAGAGTTTCTGTTTGGGATGATGAGAAAATTTGGGAAATAGTGGTGATGGCTACATAACACTGTGAATATGGTTAACGCCACTGAATTGTACACTTCAAAATGGTTAAAATGGTGAATTTTATGTTATTTATTCTACCACAATAAAAAAGGAAAGGTTCTATGTATTTTTTAAAAAGATTTTATTTATTTGAGAGAGAGGGAGCATGAGCAGGGGAGGGGCAGAGGGAGAAGCAGACTCCCCACTGAGCAGGGAGCCCGATGCGGGGCTCGATCCCAGGACCCTGGGATCATGACCTGAGCTGAAGGCAGAGGCTTAACCAACTGAGCCACCCAGGCACCCCAGGAAAGGTTCTGTGTATTTAAAAACAACAACAACAACAACAACAACTCTTGGGGCACCGGGGTGGCTCAGTCGGTTAAGTGTCCAACTCTTGGTTTTGGCTCAGGTCCTGATCTCAGGGTCATGAGATGGAGCCCTGCATGGGTCTCTGTGCTCAGCAGGGAGTCTGCTTGAAGATTCTCTCTCCCTCTGACCCTCCTCCTCCCTCTCTCTCTCTAAAATAAATAAATAAAGTCTTTTTTAAAAGCTCCTCTTTTTAGCACTGAGATTCTTATCTACATTGAGTCCTACAAAGATTAACGTACATATGGAGAAATTCAAGGAGAATCTTGTTTTTATCTTACTAAACTTTTTATTTTTCTTGGAGAAAAAAAGAGGTAAGATGACAAATGTCTTCTTATGTAACTTGCTTTTCTCATTCAGCAGTATGATTGGAAAGCCCCTGTGCCAGTACCTGGATTTTTGCAGAGTCCTGCATAGGATATGTGTGTGGGGGGTTTATCTGCCCATTGCAGTGCCAGGCAGTTTTTAGCAGCCTTCTTTGTTTGGGGGCCTCTAACCTTCCAGGTGCTCCTCACAGTGTGTTGATGGTGTCCCTCTCCCAGTCCCTCTTCCTTCCTCCCATGGTCTATGTGGAGTCAATCTGGCCTCATTAGAGACCTTTCCAGGCAGTCACACAGGTATGCTCCCATGCCTGTCCTGGGTTTAGAGATACATGCTCAGAGATGTTCCTTGCATTATTGTTTCCAAAGCAGAAAGCATCCATGTCCATCAATAAGAGGTTACTCAATGGCATTGTCCTTACAGTAGACTCCTATGCAAGCATTAACAAGGTTGGTATAGATTATAGAACTATATTTATTAACATAAAAAATTGCCCACAATTGTTAAGTTAAAAAACAAATTTTTAAAAAATATGTATTGGGGTGCCTGGGTGGCTCAACTGGTTAAGTGTCTGCCTTCAGCTAAGGTCATGATCCCAGGGTCCTGGGATCGAGCTCCACGTCGGGCTCCCGGCTCAGCAGGGGAGTCTGCTCCCTTTCCCTCTGCTCTTCCCCCCCTGCTTGTGCTCTCTCTCTCTCTCAAATAAATAAATAAAATCTTTAAAAAAAAAACCCATGTATTATACAATACCATTTTTGTAAAAAAAATTGATATGTACCTAAAAATAAATTTAATATTTGTTTATTTGTTTATCTGAGAGCGAGCATGAACTGGAGGGGCAGAGGGAGAGGGAGAGAATCTTGAGCAGACTCCGTGCTGAGCACTGAGCCTGATGCGGGGCTCGATCTCACGACCCTGAGATCACAACCTGAGACGAAACCAAGAGGCAGACGTTTAACCGACTGCACCACCCAGGCGCCCCGACAAATATAATTTCTTACACTCTCCTCTCTCTCTCCATGAGAGTTGCTATCTCCACTCTAAGGCAGAAGGCGGGGTGGGTGGGAGGAGGGAGGAGGCGGGCCCCCATTCATAGACACGGTGCCAAGCTTTGGCCAGGAGCTTTATCTCCATCCTTGCATTTAGTCCACACAACAACTGAGAAGGGGTAGATATTACTAGGCCTTGTTTTACAGATGAAAAAACTGAAATGATAAATAATCACCTTCAACCATGCAGCTAATAAATAACTAAAGCAAAATTCAAAACCAGGTCTGCTTGACCCCAAAGCCTTCCTCCTTTCATGGGTCCCTATAGCACCCAGTTTTACAAATTTATCTGGGCTTCGATTTTCCTGACACCCTATCCTCAACTTACCATTTACAGCTCTTGTAATCAGAGCAGCAGGTCTCTTCCCGAAACTTCCCTGACTACCCCTGCACAGTCCTCCAAAGCAAATCCTAGCCTTTAGTCTTCAAGACCATTTGTAAGCTCACTTTCACATCTCTTCTTCAATCCTTCCCTGCAGGAACATGAACTCCAAATGCCAGAAGAAATGAAGTCATTCCCCACACCCCCCAGGGGACCCGGATCTCTTCAGGGTCTCTACCTATGACTGCAAGGTTCTGCCAGACAGCATCTGGGAGTTACAGCAGGTCTGGGCAGGTTCTGCCAGACCTCGGATGCGAACCACAGAAGGTTCTCTGGGATCCCTATCAGGGACATTTCAGGATGTCCCTCCCCACCTACATCAGGGAAGTTTCCAAGATCCTTCCCATTTGCTTCCTTAGCTTTCCTATGTGAGAGAACCTAGCCCTTCCTCTGCGAGCACCTGTGCGGTTCCTGCAGGGTGGGCTAGCTCCTCTCTGGGGGCGTCTCACCCTGGCTTTGCCTCCCTACCTTCATTTTGGCATCTTTTCATTGCCAGATTTTTCTTTCCTTCTTTGTCCCAGGAAGATGGAGTGCAGCCCTTTAACTCTTTTACCTTCTCCTCTGGCAGACACACCAGTTTGCATTTCCAGCATCCAGCGCCAACGACAAGCTCAGTCAGGTAAATACAAGCTCCTGTCCCTCCTGTTTCCCTGTCCGGTGGCCACTTCTGCCTCATGGTCGTGGGGGGCATTCCTGAGAAGCAGCCTAGAGCCCCCTCTCTTCCCAGTATTAAATCCCTTTCTGCTCAATATGGGGGGGTCTCTTTCCTGCAACTGAACCCTTCATGATGCAAAAATAATTACTGCCCCTTCTTATTCCAGTGGGCCTGTCACTATGTGAAAGGCTGGACATCCATTACCTCATCTAATTTACATAGCAATCACGTGAATTTACTGTTTTCCCAATTTGCATGTGAGGAAACCAAGGATCAGAGAGGTTGCCCAAGTGCACGTGACCAGTAAGTTGCTGAGCGTTGGCTTGAAAACAGCTCTGCAAACTCCAGAGCTTGTGTTCCTAACCACATGCCATATGGCCTCTCCCAGGGTTCCCTGTGAGAGGGACACAGAACTGCCTAACAGACAATATCCTCAATAGACTCTGTAGAAGATACAGAGCTGTTTTATAAACTGTAAGTGATACCGTAAGTGATTAATGTATATAAATATAACCGTAAGTTATAATGACTTTGCACCAGGGGTTCTGCTCTCTC
>NW_027397082.1:19254975-19379975 GCF_003265705.2 Callorhinus ursinus | reverse complement strand
AACTCTAGGAGAGCACCATATTCATGTTGTAGTCTACATGAGTCACGTCCTTAGTGTTGTACGATGTACAACCTACACAACAGTCCAGAGCAGCCCTGCGGTCCACCTCCTGAGAAACTAATGGCCTAAGGAAATAGGGGGACAGTGGAGGAGGAAGACTAGAGGCCACAGAGCCAACACTGGAGCTCAAAGAGCTTGTGAAGAGGAAACAGATCAATAGACCTCCGCTGCCAGCAACGACTCCATCAGCCCCAACACTGGCACGTCCCCAAGGTTCTGTCCTTACCCTCTGCCAGGTAAGCTCATCTGTTTTCACAGCTTCAAATATCACCATGTTGATGAAGAACCTCTTCCCAAACTCTTTCCCACCCTGGCTTTATATTCCAGATGGGTGGCTCCACAGGGAAGTCCCTCCAGCCGTGTAAAGAACGTGGCTGACATAGCTCAGAAGCCTCTCTTTCAAATTTACTTCTCTTCCTTTTCTCAGTAAACCCCTCTCTATCTGGCCCAAGCTAGAAATCTTGGAAGTCACTTGAAAGCCCCCTTTCTTCAACTCCTTATTAAGTTTCTATTACTGCTGTAACAAATTACCAGAAACTTAGTGGCTTAAGACAACACAAATTTATTATCTTTTAGTGATGGCGGTCAGAAGTCTAAAACGGGTCTCACTGAGTTCAACTCAAGGTGTCAGCAGGGCTATGGAGGCTTTAAGGGAGAATCTGTTTCCTTGCCTTTTCCAGCCTCTGGAGGTTGCCTGCATTCCTTGGCTCGTGTCCCCTTTCTCCATCTTCAACACCAGGAGCATAGCATCTTCAAATCTTTCTTTGACTCTGACCATCTCGCCTCCCCTTTCACTTTTAACGGCCCTTGTGACTACACTGGGCCACCCAGATAATCCAGAATAATCTCCTGGACATGATTAGTAACCTTAATTCCATCTGCAACCTTAAATTCCCCCCTTGCTATGTAACACATGTATGTATAGGTTCTTGAGATTACGTTGAGGACATTGAGGGGCCATTATTCTGCTCACCACAAACCCAAATGACCTGTTGATCTTCAAGTTCTATTAATTCTATGCCTCCCAGATGATCCTTCTATCTATTCCTACATTCTTCATCTTGGCTTGTCTGGATATTGCAATCATCTTCTAACTGGTATCTCTACCTCTAACCTCGTCTTCCTAGTCCATCTCCCAAGTGACTGTCAGAATGTAGCAGATGCTTTTATCGTCTGCAGCATCTCTTCCCCTCATCCCCTTCTGATTGCAGTGCAGCCAGCCTAAGAAAGGGGGTGAATGGGCCAGGGGGCAGCTGTCAACCAATGGGAGACCTCAGTCAGTACATGATGCTCAGCTTCCTATCATTTACAGGGACAATGCTGAGGTATATTCTACATGATTCTTGACACAGTCTCCAAAGATTGATCATCATTTGCCCACAGGGACAAACCAACTTTCTTCTCTGTTTCCCTCTCCCGACTCCCTCTCTACTGCTCCCTGGGATCACCTCCCAAATAAACTGTCTTCACCCAAGTCTTTGTCTCAAGCTCTGATTTGGGGGGAAATCAAACTAAGACATAGATGTGTCTAAAATGAAATCTGATCAAGTTATCTTCCTTATTAAAAGACAGTCAATGGGGCTCCTGGCTGGCTGTGTCAGAAGAGCATGTGACTCTTGATATCAGGGTTGTGAGTTTAAGCCCCACTTTGGGTATAGAGATTACTTAAAAATAAAATCTTAAAAAAAAAGACAGTCAAAAACTCCCGCCCTCAGATTAAAGTACCAATTTGCCGGTTGGTATTCAAAACCCTGTATGTCCCAACTCACTTCTCCAATCGCACTGTCTTCTTCATCCATCTGTACACCAGCCACACAGGATTCCAGCATACACTCCCACATCTCCAAGCCCTCACTCGTGCTGAGAGCTCAGAGTTCTAGATGCTGGCCCTGGGTACCTCCACATGAGCGTTCCTAGCAAACTTCAAACTCAGCATGTCTAGAACTGAACTCAGCTTCTCATCAATGCACTCCTCCCTTTCCGAACTTCCTCTCCGTTTTCCTTTGTTTTGTCTAATTCTTTGTCATCTTCCCTGACTCTTGTTCTTCCTCTGGTCTCATATACATGGGTGATCTCCAGGCTCTTTGTTCTTGACCCTCTTTTCTCGATCTCAATGCTTCTCCTGAGTAGTCTCACCCATTCCCACGGCATCATTCACTACCTACACATGCTGATGATTCTTCTCTTTTTGTCACCAGGCCGGGCCTCTCTGCTGAGCTCCAGACTCATGCCCAGCTGCTTGCTATCACAACTTCACCTCTACATGTTCAAGACCCTCCCCTCCAACTTGCTCTTTCTCCAATATCTCCTTTTATAGAATCACCTATTACCTAGACATTCATAAACCTTCAGTACTTTCTGTTCTATCCACCTCCCTCAAATCCCGCCTGTTTTACCTCCTTTGTTCTCTCTTCCCTCTTCCCTCAGACACTCACAGTCTCTTCCCTGGAGTTTGCAATGGTTGTAACTGGTTTCCTTGCCTTTGGTCTTACCTTCTCCAATCCGTCCTCCACACAACAGTCAGAGAGGCTTTCTAACACACACATCTGGCTGGATTACTTCCCATTCACTCAGTAACACCCTACAGGAAAGGTCCACATTTCTTAGCATGACCAAAATCCTTCCTGCTGGGGGCTGCCCTCCTGAGCAGCCCCAGCTCCCCGTCATGCTCCACATACTGTTCCCTCTGGTTGTCATGTCCTTCCTCTATCACAACCCCATCAACCCCTTCTCGACTTGGAAACTTGCTTATCTTTTAAACCACCTCTTCTGGGAGGCTTCCAGAGCAGTGCTCCTGGAGTGATCCAAGCAGCACAGTCCTATTACATTTACTTACTAGTCTTTCTCCTTTTTTAGACTTTGAGTCCTTGAGGGCAGGGACCCTCTCTTAGTTATCTTTGTCCCTCAGCACTGTGTCTGGCTCTTAGCAAGAATTCATTCAGTGCTTGCTCGACGAGTGAACTGGTAGGCATGCGGCGAAATTCTCACCTACATAATGACACACACAGAGTCACTGAATATCCTGTCCACAGAGGCGGACACAGCCACCCTCATTCATGCTGATGTTCCCATGTACAAGGGATCTTCAACAGTCAATCACACACCTCGGCCGTCATTTACCTACAGCCCAAGGCTGACATTCACCCACACACCCACCTCCACGTCCACCACGTCTCTCATAGTCACACCCACACCAACATGTCTAGTCACAAACACTCTACACGATTGTACACACAAACTCCCACAGAGCCACATCTCCACAGCCACACACACAGCTCCAAACACCTCGAGGGCACACTTCATCTCCAATTGTGAGCAAATGCTGTTGGTTTTCATTAATCTGCAGACTCTGTGTTTGCCAGTCTCTCTGGCTCCCCCTCTCCCTCTTCCCTACTCTCTCTCTTTCTGCTCGGAGGCAGGTGAGCGCATCAATTTTCTCCTCGTCTGTGGCAGTTAAATTAAATGGAATCGGCCTGATTGCTGAAAATCAAAGGGAAGGCTGATAAAGCAATTAAATCCCTCTAATTCCTCGTCCTGAAAGGTGCAGCGGCTCTGAAGCTAATTAACTTCATAATGAAAAATCCTTCTTCACCCTTTTAGGCTCTTCTCCCCGGGTCTCCTCTCCTCTTCTCTTCTTCTGGGGAGAAGCTGGTTACTGAGGAAAAGCTGGATCAGCAGCATTAAGAGTCATAACCCTGGAGAGGTCTCAGGGGCTCTCCACTATGCTCCCAAACCCAGCACCCTTCTCCATCCCTTCCACACTCACCTGCGCACCCTCAACACCCAGCCTCCTTTCTCCTACACTCAGTTGCCTGCTTACCTCTCAACATTACATTTCTAACACCCATCCCTACCCCAAACAATCACTACAATGCCAACACCATCCCAACCTCCAACACCTAGCCCCACCTACAGCACCAGCGCTCCCCCAACACCCAGGCCCACCGCAACAACCACCCCACCTCCAGCACCCACACATTCCACCTCTAATACCCAGTCCTACCTCCATACCTAGACTTACCTGCACACTAGCCCTCTTCAACCACCTCTGTCTCTAATACCAGCCCTACCCTAATGCTCAGCCTCACTTCCAATACTCCACCCTACCCCAAAACCAGCTCTACCCCTATAGCCAACCCTACCTATTCACCAGCCCTACCCCAAAACCCAGCCCTACCTTGACACCTAGCCTCACCTTTACATCAGCCCTCCCTACTCTCTAACACCAGCCTGTCTCTAATACCCGCCTACCCAACACCCAGCCCCACCTCCAACTCCAGCCCTATCTCTACACCAGCCTACCTCCAATGCACAACCTATAATTTTGAGTTCCTATACGAGTCCAGAACTATACTAGGCACTGGGGCTGTAGAGAAAAACAAAAACAAGAACAAGCCCTACTCTAAGGTATCTCCTGATCTAGAAATAGACAAGCAAAAAGACAATCACCGTAAGAGCTATAAGACCTTTCTAAAAAGAAGTCTGTGACAGGGGGCCCTAAGGGGCTCTGGCAAATAGAGAAGGCTCCCAGATGGGAGACACTTGAGCTAGGTCATTAAGAATTGCTGGGCTGGCTTGATGAGAGAGGGAGATGGTATCAAGAAAAAGAGCATGTGCAAGGTTTGGAGGTGGGGGAGAGCACGGACTGACCAGGGATTGGGATTGGAAAGATAGCCACCGGGACATTGACCGGGACATTGAGGAGGCTTGGCAGAGGTGAGGCTGAATAACTGGGCAGGGACCGGTTCATGAAGGGTTTTGAAGACCATAGCAATGAGCTTTGGTTTCTTTTAAAAACGTCAGGAGCTGAAGGGCTACATGGCAGATTCAGCCAGAGTCTGTTGGACTTCTCTCCTACTACCCCACATGTGGAAGCAAGGCAGACGCAGGGAGCCTGGCTACCCCACATGCAGTGTCCTTGGGCACCCTGGCAGGAGGTAGGCCTAGAGAATGGGGACCACAGAGACATCCAGTCAAAGCTTATCTAAGAAGGTAATGGAGAGAGTGTACCAGATTGCCTTCTATGATTTGAGAGAGACAAGAGGCCCTGGTTCTGCAGCCGTCCCTCATCCAGCGTTGCAATGCTGCCTTCCATTCTTCACCCCCTGGGAAGATCACCTGCTCACATGGCTTCAGATACCACCTCACCATTGATGGCTGTAAGCCCCACAAGGGAAGGGCGTAGCCTATCTCATTTACCTTTACATCCCCAGGCTGATCTACCACAGATGCTCAATAATATTTGTTAACTAATACATAGAAATGAACAATGACTTCCAAATTTGTAACCCCAAGCTCTAGACTCTTGTGTTCCACTGTCATCTAAACATTTCCACTTGGATAATTCCATCTCACACTATGCCCAAACACAAACCCAGCCCTTCCGCCACCCCCACCCCAATCCTGCTCCTCTTCTGAGTTCCCCATCTTAGTGAATGATACCACCAGCCACACTAGTGACCAAGCCACAGGCCTGGGCTTCATTCTTGGCTCCTCCGTCTCTCCCAGCCTTACCGCCACATCAAACCAGTCCCCAGTCCCAGTCATTCTGACTTCCTGATGGTTCCCCTCTCCCTTCTCGCACCATAACACTCTAGTCATCACCTCACGTTGCCTCTCTCAGACTACTGCATTGATTTCCTAACTGGTCTTCCTGCTTCCGGTCTTGGCTGCTTCCAATCCATCCTCCAGAATAACTGCTCCAAAATGGAAAATAGGATCGCACCATTCCCTGCTCATTACTCTCCAGGGTGGCTCCTCACTGCCCAAAGAACCAAGGCTAGAACCCTCAGCCAGCTTCTGGAACCACCAGGTTTCAGCCACAGCTATCCAACATCCCAGATTCATATCATGGTGCCTTGACTCCTGCCCCCACACCTGCTAGGAATGCCTTCTCCGGCACCTTCCCCCACAGTGTCCTCATCACCACACCATTCACTTGGTAAAACTCCACTCATCTCTCGAGACTCTCTGCAATTTTCTTTAGAGACTATTTTGTTTCTGTTTTCCTTTGAGTTTTTCTGTGACTTTTTGGCATTCCAGATTGAGCAAGTATTATTTTGTGAGTAGAAAGGGAAAATGTTTTTATTGCAGCTGAGAAACACACACACCCCCATCCCCGCCTATAAAGTTTCTCTCCAGGCTTCCACACACCTACCCATAGAATTCAACCTCCTTTGGGTGTCACTGGGCCCTCTCTCCCACCCCGTGAAACACAGGCATCCTTATCTGTTTGCACACCTGTCTCCCTGGAGGGAGGGAAGCCCTTAAGGGCAGGTTCTTGCTCATATTGGTCAGCCCAGTGCTTGGCAGATCAAACGGGCGACATGATTATTGAATGAATGCATAAATGAATGAATGAATGAATGACCAAATGACCTGAGAAGGATCTCAGGGTTTGATCCAACCACATCATTCCATGGAGGGTAAGGATGTTGGGAACACTTGATCTAGGAGATGTGAAGAGCAGCCCGCATGCCCACCCCTGCCTTAGGGCTCCATGACAGACCCAAGCACCCACCACTGCCCATATACATGGGTGATCTCCAGGCTCCAGGCCAGGACTCCTATCTCCTTGCCATAAAGGGGAAGGGTAGTAATAGAACTTCCCAAATGGAGAAGACCACCCTAGGGGCCTGGGCTCCAGCCTCAGCCCAGCCCTGATCTCCGTTGTCGCAGACCCTCACGGGAGTGGCCAGAGGCACAAGTTGGGAAAAATGGTGGGCAGAGAGGAGCAGGAATGTGGAAGAAAGGCAGAGACTGGGAGAGTAGCAGAGGGAAGGCAGTACTCATGAAGAGCAGGGAAGGAGACAGAGAGAGACAACAGCAGAGACACAGGAAGGGCAGATGGGCAGCAAGACCCCAAGCACAGCCCAGGAAGCTTGGAGCACACAAAGCTAACTCTGGGGTTGGAGGACAGGGCCCCAGGAAGGCAGGAGAGGAGAGCTATTCCCAGTCTCCTGCAGGTGCTCCTAGGCTGGCTCCCCACTGGATTCCAGAGCTGGCGGGCAGCACCCAGCAGGGGGGAGATGAGGCTGTGACATGAGTGATGGGCACTGATTTGGGCCCAGATTCGCGGTGCTTGGCGGGGCTGGCACAGCTCCGAGACCAGGAGGAGGGGTGGACTGGGCATTTGGGAGCCAGACCGGTGATCAGAAGCGGGTATCTCTCTGGAGAAACGCTTGGCTCTCTTCCTTGAGCACCGAGCAGAGTTCTAGTGACCAAGGACTCAGGGCAGCAGGGGGGGACTTGAGAGGGGTCCTCTGCCCGGAGCCGGACTTCGGTTTGCGGAGAGTACAGGACGGGTGCCCCGAAGGGGTGGTCACAGGCAAGCAGGCGGGGGTGTGTAGGTAGCCCCCTGGAACTGCCCAGGGGGTGCGTGCACACACACCATTCCACAGGCCCAGAACACACCACCGTGAGGTGGCTGGATGGATATACTCAGCAGCACTGCTTGAGCACCCACTGTGTACCACAGCCCATCTGAACCATTCCCACACTCAGCCATACCCACACCACCCCCCACAGATCAAGCCCACATGCACCGTGGTCTCCCTCGTGGTCACACCTCCTCACACCCACACACCCTCCTCGTCACACAACTCACGCTCAGTGACTCACACTTCCACAAGTCACAAGGCCCACCCAGACACCCTACTCAGTAAGACTCGCTCTGTCACAAAGGGCCACCAACACTCATTCACCCCTCTCCCAGGGGCTCAGAGTGTAAGTCAGACAATCCGCACAGACATGACCCAGCCCACGAGGGGTCTCACGGTCTCTCCTTCCCCCTCCCACAGAAGCAGGCAGGCGTACGTGCACGCACACTCAAATCAGTCAGTTTGGCTAAAGGGTTGGGGATAACCCCGGAGATTAAGAGCTGGGTGTCTGGGTCTTGGCATTGAAGAGAGAAAGAGACGATCTCAGGCTGCTGGGAGATAAATCTCTGGCCACCACCCTAGAGAGTCCAACGAGGCCTCTCGGGGACAGCCTTTCCGTCCCAGTTGACTCAGGCCTTGCCCACACTGTCTCTAGACACCCTCCGGCCCCCTGCCAGGGTCCAGTCCCCTTCAGTCCCTACAGTCACCCCCTCCCTGGCTCCCCTCCTGGCAGCTCATTCTCTTTCCATCTGCATTCCTTCTCCTCCCCCTCTCCGACCCCCCCATCCCCGCCCCCCCAGCCTCGGTGATAAAAGAGCCAGATTGGAGCGGGTGCCACGCAGCTTCATTCCCCACCATATGGGCCCAAAAGCCAAATCGTCAGCTAAGCGATTAAATCAAGTATGTCGAACAAAATGTTATGAACTGACATTATGGGTATATAATTTTATGCCATTTGTTGCCATCTGTTTATCTAAACAGCCCCCATTCCACACAGACATACAGACTCACACCTTCCCTCCTACCCCCGTCCCCACCCGGCAGGACCCCCCCACCCCTAACCAGAGCCAAGGGTCAGGGACAGGAAGACACGTGCCTGGAAGTTGGAGAGCTGGGGCCTCCAGGGTTCTTGGGGATCAGAAGGAATTGTGAGGCCAGGAGTCCCGGGGGCTGAGGGAAAGGAGACTAGGGATCAGCCTCAGTCGCCGGCCTGGGAGAGCCGGGGCCCTTGGGTAGCCGGAGGTTAGGGAGTCAGAAGTCCTGGGTATAAAGAATGTGGCCAGGGCCCTGGTACGGGAACATGGACCAAAGCCAGGGGAGACTCACTGGCAAGCCTCCAGCCTCGCCCGTGGCACACGGGAGCAAGTGTGTGCATGCGCGGGGCGGGCACGGGAGCAGCCACTGTGCACGGTGCCGGCCGTCGGAGCTTCCTCGCCCTCTGCCCCGTGTCTGTCCTGGGGCCTGAGGCTCTCAGAGCCTCATGCAGTGGGCTGGCTCCTCCTGAGACCACCGGCACAGAGCAGGGGTCCAGAGGCTTGGGCTGGAGCGACCCATGTCTCCTCGTAAGCATGAGGCCCCGGGGCAGGCCAGGGGACGGGGAGCCCCCCTTCTCACAGCCCCTCAGAGCTCCTCAAGCAGCCTCAGAGTCTGGAATGGCCCCTCAATCCTAGGCCTGTGGCGTCTGTGAGCGTAAGTATGAGCCCCCGGTTGCTGACACTGAGCCGCCCTACCCCTGCGGGCCCAGACTGCCTGGGCCCTGACCCGTGTCAGTGTCTGTGGTCTCTCCCCCTGCCTCCCTTGTCCCCCGCCTCTGCCTGCGTCTCCCCTCTGCCCTGCTGTCTCTGGGAGTCTCTTTCACCTCTGTGCTGGTTTTCCTCACTCTCTTCTCTTTTTTCTGCCTGCCTCTGGCTCTGTTGGCCTCTGACTCTCCTGTAGGTGCAGGCTTGGGCCTCGGGGATGCCCATCCGGAGGGGCAGCGGCTCTGCAGAGGGGTGCAGGCCAGAGTCAGGGTGAGGGTCTGGACGCAGTGGGGCAAAACACTGAGACCCTGGGGACTCCACAGTGGACAGTGAGGTGATCCTGGGGCAATGAAAGCCTCGGGGCTGTTCGTGAACTAAAAGGAAGTTGGCCTGGGGGTCAGGAAGATTCTCCCCCCCCCCCCGCCCAGAAAGTGAGGGAAGCCTCCTGCCACCTATGAGGCTAACCCAGAGGGGCAGGAGGAGGAAGCCCTGCCCGAAGGTGCGCTGGGCAGAGGGCTGGGAACCTCTCCCAGGGTTTGTTAAAACACTACCCAAACCCGCACATTCACATTCACAGGTCACATCCACACCTGCGCACACAGACCCACAGAGCCACCCCCCCACACACACAGGGGCACAGTGATGCTCCCCATGTAAACAAACACCTCAAGGTCACTCACGCAAATAACCTCGCAATCAGGGACAGTGTTGCTAGCAAAGCAGAAGCTCTGCAGCTCCCTGAGCCCCAGGCCAGGCATTCCAAGGCCCAGCCTTTTCCAGGGCTCCCCCAGGTATGTGTGCGCAAGGGGGCACCCCAAGCCTGGCTTCACACTCCACTGCCCCACGCAGCATCCCGCATCCACCTGGCATGGCTCCAGGTCCCTGTCCCTCCGGTAGGAGGAGACAGGTGAGCAACAGAAACCCAAGCCGGGGAGAAAGAAACATCCAGAAAGACTCAAGGGGGGACTGAGGCAGAGAGGAAGACGGGGAGAAGGAGACGAAGAAACAGAGAGAGGCAGAGACACCAGGCAGGGGACGGAAAGGGAGAGACAAAGACAAAGAGAAGCAGGAGACTTGACCAACAGGGAGAGCGAGGGGACGCTGCGGGCGGGCGGGCGGGCGGGGGCGCCCAGGCCGAGCAGGGCCGGGAAGGCGCGTTGGTGGTGGCGGCGCTGAGGATGGAAAAGCTCATTTTGCTGGTAATTTACTCTCCTGCTTTTGGGCCGCTCCGCCTGCCGCTGCCGCCCGCCCGGGCTGCCTGTTCCAATATTAGATATAAACAAGTAAACTGTGTAATGGATCACATTAAGCAGGCCTTGCGTCTTGAGGCAGGATTTAATTTGCATGGCAGATTAGCTTGTCTTCCCAGCAAGGCACCCCGGGGCACCCCGAGCTGTAATAGGATCCCGCCTCTTAGAGCCCATTAAGGCAATTGAGAGCGCCTCTTAATCTCCCTCCCTGCCCTGCACCAGAATCCCCTCCTGCCGGACCCCGTCTTCCAACCCCCATTCAGGCCCCACCTCACCCTTAAAGCAGCAACTCCAAATCCCCTGGGATGCACCCTTTCCAACCTCAAAACTTTCTCTCTACACACCCCAACTTTGCTTCAGAGCCCCTCAACTGCCTTGAACCCCTTTTTTCCCATTTTCCCAAAGTGTCCTCAAACTCCAGGCCAGTGCTTCAACCCCAACTTCTCTATTTCCCGCATGGCTCCCCCAAACCCTTCACCAATCAGTTGACTTCTTAGCTGAGGTTAGGGATGAGAGTATGTTCCACCCTTTTCTTCAATTTCCCATTGAACGGCTACTCATCAAGCTTCCTATATCCTTAGTAATATTGCCACCAGCCCAGGAATCAGAGCAGGACTGAGGATCTATGCGAAGATTGATGTTCAAGGCACAATTTGGTTTCAAACTGAGGCTGAGGTAAGTAGTTATAACGACCCTCATTTGTGGGGTGATTTAAAGTTTATAAGTGTTACACCTATTAGGTCACAAATCCTCACAGGAGCCCTTTTAAATCCACCTCACTTTAAGATAAGGAAACTGAGGTTCAGAAAGGAGAAATGGGTCAATCAACTGCTCAGTGTCAGCTCCAGGACTCAAGCCATGTCCTCCCGACCCCAGTGGAGCAGCCTTTCTGATCCGTCAGTGCCGGGGTCAGTTCAGGGCTCCAGAGAGGGACGGGGCAGTCTTGGGGTTAAGAACCACACAAGGGTCTGTATCAGGGTCAGGACAACCACGGATTTCCATCCCCTGCCTAGGCCCGGACCGGGGTGGGTGGAGCCTGCACCATGGTCAATTTCCCCACTCATTGAACAGGAGGTGCTCCTGCAGGGGAGTGCCAGAATGCTTGTTAAGAGGACAAAGCAACGAAAGGCCAGGGGCATCAGAAACGAGAGAAATTAGGGGTAGGCATGGAGAAGAACTTGCCGTCTGTGGGAACATCAGGCAGGGCTCCCTCGGCTTCAGAGGCACCCTGAGCCAGATCGTGCTGGGCTGGGGAGGGGGGCTATGGAGGCTGCAGGCAGTGCGTTGGGGCCCAGGGCGGGTGGGTATGGGGCCAGGCCAGTGGAGAAGGGTCAGCTCAGCCCTGTGGAGCTCACAAAGGGTCCTTGTTGTGGGTAATGGGACTCCCCTGGCAGCTTTATTTGCTGTCAGTGGCTTTTATTAAAGTCTCCAGTTTCAGACCCTCCACCTCCAGCCATTGTGTGTGCTCCCCCAGGGCCCTGCCCCCAGCCCCTGGCTAGGCTGACTCTGAAGAGCCCCCTTGCCCCATCCCCCGGGGCCCCAGGCCCCCCAGCTACCAGCCTCCCACCTCCACCTCCCAGCGAGAGGGCAGAGAGGCTATGCACTGGAGGAGGAATGTCTCGGCCTTGGCCCTCAGCACCCAAACAGACCCTAATCTTCCAGATGTTGTGACTGGTGCCAGGGGGTGGGGCCATGAGTCAGCCTGGGCAGAATACACAGAGTGACACACACGTGTGCACATCTATGTGCATCCATGTGTGTCCTTGCGGGGTGTGCACCCATCTGTTCCCTCAGCTCATCTCTGCACACAGCCACGCAGACCACTCTAGGAATGGGTAGCATTTAGGCATTGAGTGGGGTGGGGGGGAGGCTAGAGTTTAATTTCATAAGCTGTTAGGGACACCCTCTGCCCCCGCCAGATACCTGGTCACTGCTAGGGGCTGGGAGGATGGGGAAGTATCTCCCAGTTCAAACTGTCACCTGGGGTATTGGCTCCCCACCCCCTTTGTTCGTCCAGTAGGCAGGAGAGAGTGTTTGCCAGGGGAAGGATGGGGACAGAGGGAGCGAGCCTGGGCCATGACCTGGGTGGGGAAGAGACTCAAATGCACGGAATGTGAGCACAGGGTTCAGCCTCCCTTCACCCAGATCCAAACTCTTCCTCTGTCACTCAGAACCCAGCCCTGAACTCACAGCCCACAGCCCAAGGAGCTGAGGCCAGAGAACACACTTCCTTCCCAGAGAACATAGTGGGGTTGGGGCATGAAGAGACCCAGGCTGGGCTCTGCAGCGTGGCCCACCCCCTCCTCCCCAGACAAAAGTTTGGAGTGAAAATGAATATTCATCCCAGGAAATGCTTGCTGAGCAGGGGAAATAGAAGAGGGGCATAGGAGGGGGCCAGAGAGCCGCAGGTGGCCGCTGGAGGGGCCTCGGAGCCCACCCAGAGCTTCTAGCCTGGGCCCTACCCCGGCCCTTGTGGAGGAAGAGGGGCAAACTAGTGACTCCTCTCCCTTATGCACAAATATGCAGGGTCAGTCACTCTGTGTGCAGTTGGGCAGGGGCCATGCATGGATGTTGGGGGTCACATCATCATGAATATTTGGAGTCAGGCAGGATATCAATTTGTGTGCCTGTATGTCTCTTTTCTGGGGGTGTCTGCTCTGGGGGGGCAGCTGAGTGGATTTATGTGAGAAAAAAGTGTTTGTGTTGAAGGTGACTACATGTACTGGTTATGGGACGTTTGCTCTGCATATGGTCACGTGCCGAAGAGAGAGGGAGGTCCAAGGGGGTCCACAGCCCTCCCCAGGGTCTTCTGAGCTCCTGGCTTGGCCTGTGCCAGGCCATTCGGGGAGCGCCCGTGCTTTATGGTGCGCGGGTAAAAAATGGAAATGCTAATAAGGAGTCGTTAAGTTGTCTTGCAAAAATGTTAAATGATAAATTGGGTAATGTTATTGTTGAAATGAAATATGTAAAATAAATGAGTTATTTATTTCTAATAAATATTTTGTTTACGATATATTTGTAGGGGTGTTAATTATTTTCCCCCTCAATCGGGGCAGCGTATAAATTCTAATAAAGTGCAGGCCGTGGTGAAGGCAGTGCTGAAGGTGGCGGCCCCTCCGGCCGGGCTGCTGGAGGACCGGGCCGTGATGGACGCTCCAGGCACATGTCATTGCTCTATCTGGTGTGGTCTGCTGTCTCCCCTCAACAAAAAGAAAGGCAGAAAGGGAGCGGGGAGGGAGGGAGGGAGGGAAGGAAGGAGAGAGGGAGGGCAGGAGGGAGGAAGGAGTCCAGGAGGAAAACAAATAAGCTAGGGTCTCCAGGACGAGATGAGGTCTTGCTCCTTAGCTAGCTGCACAGGCCTTGGGCACGCACGCTGCAAGGAAGAAGAAATAAATATGTAAGCAAACCAAGTGGCGAGGACACTTCATGTCCCTAAGACCCATCTGCAGCACTGACCCACCGCAATAACCCTCCAGGCTGGGCGTCCTCAGTTACTCCCACTCTCCCCTACTCCAGCTGGGAGATCTCCAGGGAGGCAGAAACCCCCACCTCTGGCCGTTTCTAAACCTGCCCTACCAAAACCTCCTCCTTCCTCCCACCAAGGGAAGCCCCCTCTCCCCGCCCCCCCTGCCTCTGCTCCCTCTCTTGCCTTGCCTCCACCCCTTCCTATGAGGACCTCCAGGTCTGTCCACAGCCTCTCCAGGGGAACCCTAGTTTAGCCCCTCAGGATCTATCAGACCAGAAATTCAAGGAGGCCCTGGCCTGGCCCCCGAGGCTGGGATGGGTGGAGGGGAGTACATTCCCCTTCAGAACAGGCTGCCTCCCCCCAGGGCGTTATCTCTCCCCCTGAGTAATAAAACTGCTGAGGCAGGACGGCCTGGTGGGCAGGGACAGGTGGCAAGGGCACGAGATGCAGGGCCGCTCTGTCCCTGCCGCGGGCACCATCCACCTCTCTCTCCAACCCCCTCCACCAACTCCTGGGGCTGAGCTGGGCTCCAGGTTCTCACCGTGGAGCTCCCATCGGGGAGCCATGAGGGCAGACCTCCTATCAGGGAGCTCAAGCACTTGGCACACCCTTCCTCACGGTGGGGGAACTCGGTGGGGGGCTACATCCCCAAAGGAGCTGGGGCTGGGCCCATTCAAGGAGTTGCTATGTGTCTTTAGAGTTGGGGTGTGGAAGCCACGGCTTGAGGTAATGCCTTCCAGGCTAGGGTCCCCCACAGTCGGCCAGGAAGTGGACCGGGACCTCTCCCAGCCACGTACCACCTCCCACCACTTGAAGCTGAGCCTTCGGGGGCTGCCTCTCAAAAGGCGGCCCTCGGCCCAAGTGTGACCTGTTTGTGTGTGCACATGCCGCTGCGTGTGCAAGAGGAATAGGCTTATGGGAGGGGAGACCTTCAGCATGACACTGAGGAAAGTGAATAATAGAGGAAACAAACAGGGACACGCCACAGACTCTGGCGTGCGCACGCAGGACCCCACTGACGCATGCGCAGATACTGGACTGGCACGCGGTCAGTCACCCTCAGTGCTTGCGTGGTGCACATCCGGGTGCAAAGCCCGGTATCCTGATCTGATCTGATACCACAGACAGTATCTGATCCACAAACAGAAATGCCTCCAACTGTGCTTTCAGGGGCATTGAGACAGGTCCACGAAGAGACAAAATGGGCCATGAAATCATCGCCTATCTGTGGGGCTTTGATTAGGTGGAGGGAGGGGGTATCAACACCGTGGGGAGGGCGCCCCCTACTGGACAGAACAGCCGTAACGCCCCAACCCCCAACCCCCAAGCCCCGCCATCTAAACCTGCCCCTAACTTACCCGCACCCTGCTCCTACCTCCTACCGAGTCATCCACACACCTCACACTTGTCTGCCACACTCTGGATAAGCCCCCAGCCAGGCTGCATAACTCTGGGTTGTCTTCAAAACGTGTAAAATATTTGATCATCATTTGTTTAAACTGTATAAATAATCCACCCGGTTTTAATAGGATTTTTCTATGAATCGGCAACAAAGCATGAAATGTGATATTTTCACCATGAGTAGTTGGGAAATTAGTCACCTCTGTCCATGGCTCTCTGCTGGCTGGAGACCCCCATTCTGTCTGGTCCCTCCCTCCCCTCCACGTCAGACTGTCCTGGGCCCTTCAAATACTACCCCCTCAGCTCCCACCTTTTGGGGGGTAGAGGGGGAATTCTATGGTCTTGCTCTGAGGAGCCCTTGTGGCCATCTCTGGCTCTGAGAGCAGAGACCAGGAGGCGTTGGCGCTCTGTTTCCCAGACTCCTCGCCTGCCATCAGGGCCCCACTGTGGGCTCCAGTGCACTTTGGGGTAGGCTTTCGGGATGGGCAGTGGGGCTGTGGGAGAGTTATTTGGGGCAGAATGCTGGTATGAGGCAGAGAGCGGGGGTCATTCACCATCTCCCCCAATCACTCAAAGTGTTTCCACACTTGCCTACTCCCCAGGCTGTTACACACCTGTTTGCTGTTACATAGTCACAAAGGCAAGACCTACATGCAACCTCCAGAGGCTGGACCTGTCTTCTCGGACTGACAAGTTGCCCACCCGCTCTGGGAACAGAAGATGCTGAGTCTGAGGGAAAAGCCACTGTTGGTAACAGGGAGGGCGGTGGAGGTGGGGGAGGATGGGGGTCAGATCTGGGGAAGTGGGGGATGGGAGAATCAGAGCTGAGCTTCAGAGAGGGGAGCCAGACAGGAATCAGAGATCAGGCCAGGACCGGGGAGGAGGCGTGAAGAGGCGGTGGGATGGTGGAGACTGCCCGAATATGCCAGAGAGCCTTTCAGTCCCACTCCCAAATGACTCCTGACCCCGGCCCCCACCACCAAGTACAGCAACCCCAAAGCAGCCCTCCTCTGCCTCGGTGCGACATGGAGAAAAGCCGGCAGCCAACACCAGGGACCAAGGGCCTACAGAGCAGCCTGGCCCGAGTCACCCAGCCAGGCCTTGGGCCTCCCAGGTCTCGGGCCACAGCCTGGTGGGGCTCAGCCACAGACCTGGGCACAGCCATGGGGGAGGGCCATGGGGGGTCCCCCCCCACCCCCGTGCTGCACGACAGTCCACGTGCTCCAAGCTGAGCAGGGCCCCCTTCCTTTCTGTCCCCTGCCCCTGGCCTGAGATGAATAAAACTCAGGGGGTGGGGGGAGCTATTCATGGACCAGAGAATGTGTGAGCCGCCCAGCAGCCCCCTCTCATTAGGGGACCCCCGTCAGGTGGCGCTCATTAACTTCAAGTTGTCTCTTGTTTTAAAACTCGGGTGAGGGGGGCAGGGTGGAGGGGCACATTGTCTGGCTGCCGCCCCGGAGAGATTAGGCGCCCAGGAGGAGGGGGCAGGCAAAGGCCCTTTAATTAGTTACTTTCAAAGGTTCCCTGTCCCCTTTCTCTCGGGTCCCCCTCCTGCCCCCGGCTGGGCCCAGCTTCGAGGGGGGTGGTCTTTTCTGCTTGGCAGAGCCGCCTGGTCACTCAGCTTAAATCCGCAGTCTTTGTTCCCGCCTGGACAATGGGCCCAGCACATCAGCCACGGAGGCCACGGAAGAAGCAGGGCCTTCTTCTGTAAGCCTGGAGCCAACGGAGAGGGGTGCACCATGGCTCAGGGTGCAGCCTGGGGCTCCAGACAGGGGCCTGGGCACCAGGGGCTTTTCTGGGCTAAGAAGAAAAGGGGACACACACACAGAGACACACACACACTCACCCCAACCTCAAGACCTAACTATAGCGGAGGAAAAAGTTGGGACAAACCTCATGTCAGGGACTCTTGCACACAGGAAATTTCTAGGGGAGATGTCTAGAAGCTAGCTCAAGGATGGGCGTCCCCTTCCCTCTATATAGCTGAAAAAAACACAAGGTTTTAAAATCAAGCAGATCTGAATCAATCCCAGTCTTGGCTCTGCTACTCATTAACAAGTAATTCGTCTCTCAAGCCTCAATTCCCCTCATCTCTAAAATGGGGGAAATAGTGCTTGTCTCGTGGGTCATGAGGATTAGATTCCTTAACTAGATAAAAGTGTCTAGCACAGTGCCTGGCAAACAGGAAGCCCTCAGCACGGTGCCTTGTATGGTTCCCACAGCCAGAGCCCGACCCCACACCCGCCACCACCAGGCCACAGGCTCAGCTGACACTTTCCCTTGGCGGGTGCTTGCTGGGGGCAGACATGGGCTCACTGCCTTGCAGACAAAGTACTGGTGCTCCCATGTGGGGAAACACTTAGAAGTCAGTGAGTATGTGGACAGGAATGAAGAGGAAGGAGGGTACCAGATGGGGGATGGTGGGGTGAGGGAGGCCAGCAAACAGAAGGCTAAGCAGGAACAGGAGGAGGAAGGGGAGAGTGGGCCAGCCTGGGGAGCGGGGGTTGGGGCGGGTGGTGACTAGCAGATCCTGGGGGGTGGACTTGGGGGGATGAGTTGAGAGGCTGAGTTGCAGGAAGAGTTGGTGATTTGCCTGGGTCAGCAGATTAATGGTACTAACGAAGTTTCCAAGAGCGTGGTGAGTTGGGGGGCCGGGGGCGCCCATGTGGAAAGGCACATGACTGGGGATTGATCAGGCTGAAGATGAAACAGAGAAAGCTTCCCGGGCAGGAGAGGTAGGAAACGCCAAAACCAATTACTCCCCAACCCCTCTGGCCTCCGGATCCCTCCCCCAGGGAGGAGGGAAGGGGCTGTGACCTCTCTCGGTGGGTGCTTGCACTCCAGGCGTGCACACACACAGACAGCTCACATGGGTAGGCGTGTGCACGGGGGAAGGCCCATGCGTGGGAGTGAGCAGACCTGGATATGATGACGGGTCACATGTTGGTCTGTGCGCTCTTCCCCTTGTGTGGGGGTCATTTGACTTCTCCCAGGTGTCCCCTGTCACAGATGACTCCTCTCAGGTATCCCTACCTCCCACCTAAGTGCCCCGTGTGACAAGCGCATGCGTCATCAGGAGGAGTCAGGGGCCCACAGGTGGAAGCAGAAGTGGGGGGCATTGCTCTGGATCATCTTCATTCAGTTTGGACCTTGAGTAGCACCTCCACAAATCTGTTAGTTTGGGCTCACCCCTAGTTTCCAGTCAGAGGCAACCCTGGATTACCATTTAGGTGGCTAAGTCCCTGGGCAGATAATTGACAACTTAGCTTCTGGTTAATGGGAGTGTACCCCACTTAGGGAAAACCCACCCTTTCGGAAGGAATCAATTACACACAGGTTCCTCTTAATAGCCCCTGATGTTTGTTGAATGAATAAGTGTGACAGATTGAGCAGCCCTCTTCAGCTTCAAGAATTCACAAAGGATATCAAAGAACTAGATCAAAGGGCAAGCAAACATCTCCTACAGGACTTAAAGAAGCCCTTAGTTAAAATTCAACAGTTAAGAGGTGATTAGACATAAGATAAGGGCCCTTCAAACTCCTAACACTAACCCAATAGTGGTCCACCTTGGGGGTCTTGAAGGAAGATGGAAGTGGGGGAGGGGGAGAGAGGAGGCACAAGGCAGCCCAGATCCACCTCTTGCCCGAGGAGAGACAGAGGGATGGAGGGACGGTCCCCTTCCAAGCAGTGCGTCGTGTTGTGCAGCGATTGCACCTCCAGATTCAGGACAGAATTTGTGTTTCATGCCATATGCTGAGTGGTGTTATTATAGTTATTAGCAATTATGTTTTATCATAAAATCACTTTTCCTTTAAATATGTGAGTAAAAAAATATCAGCTGTTCTTAGAGTAAGTTCTAGCCAATCTATTCGTCTTGGAAATTACTAGTTTTAGAATACATGCCAACAGGCAAACGGGCTGGGAACCCTGGATGTTTGCACCGGTGCGTGTTGGAAGCCTAGCCATTCCACGCAGGAAGCAGCCACCACAGCGCTGGACCCAGAAGGTTGGGGGGGGTGGGCATCGTGCTGCAAAGGTCCTGTAGTCAGTGCCCCCCACCCCAGGGCCAGGCCTGGCCCCTCCCCCAACCTCCAACCCAGTGACCACCTTCCTGAGGCTGTCACTGGGTTCCTTGCCCCAAGATGTCTCCCCCTCCCCCATGCCCCCCCCATCCCCACCTTGTGCCCCTGCTGCAATGTCTACGAAGGAGACCGGCTCCTCTTGGGGCCTGCAAGCTTTTGTTAGCGTTATGTGAGCCGCTAGTAACAAGGGCCCTGAAACCCAACTCGACCAAACTCATAAAAGGGGTCACTGTCTCTTTAATTAAAGTTCCCTGTTTGGAGGTTAAAGACAAACCCGTTTGATGGTGCAGGTGTGTGGAGGGGGGGAGTGGGGTGGAGGGGGCTGGAGGGAAATGGAATTCTATCCTTGGAGGGAGCAGGGAGGGGCCTCACCAGGGCCAGACTGGCTGACCACGGAAAGTCTGATGGGGGGCGCGAGGGGTCCCCGGTGCGGTAAGTGTCACAAGGGGAGAAACCAGCCAGGAACAGAGAGTCCAGGGGCCAGTGCAGCCAGCTCCGACCGCCCCGCACATGTGCCCGGCTCAGGCTGCCTGCCCCTGATCCCCGCCACTGCCACCGCTCCCCTTGTCCGCTCCTTGATTCCCCCTTTTCCACCCCAAGAGTTCTCCCCTAAAAGAGGGCTCAGGGCTTAATCCCATCTCCACATAGAAGCGACTTCATCACAGTTTAACATAAAAAGATCAGCTGGTATCGACCCGTAATTTGGACCCATGCCACGCTATTGGCAGGAAGACAGAATAAGTTAGGGTGGCTATGTTTCAAAAATTCTCTGTGTGCACTCAATCACGGCCCAGGGAAGGCGGGCGGGTGCGTAATAACCCAGCCGCGCTCTCCATTTCCCCTGTAGATCAATGCTAATACCAGGAGGCCCCGGAAGATGGATGGAACCGACAGGAACCTTGAAATCCCTACACAGGGGCTGGTGCTCAACCGATAAAGGATTTCGCTGCTGCTGGGGCGGGGACACAGAAACCCTAAGGGCCACGGGAGACAGTCTGGTGGGGGGCAAGGAAGCGGAGAAGAGGGAGCAGCCTCTCACACACACACACACACACACACACACACACACACTCATGTCCTCACTGACAGCCACAGTCACTCACGCAGCCTCTGACTGATGCACACTCCCGAGTCACTGACATGCACACCAATGGCTGGCACACACAATCACTCACACTCCAGCCCGCAGCATCACCACCTCCCCGAGAGGCCTGGACTCCAAGCGGTCACTCACATATGCACACTCAGACACAAACATGCATACAAGCTCAAACCTACACACTAGAGTCATGGTCTGACATGGAGGCTCACTTGGCACATTGAGAGACCGACACACCCACTCACTGGCATCTACACGCTGCTATGGTGAAGCATAAAGATCCAGGCGCCCACAACCGTATTTACATCCCTGCCTTTCCTTTCTTCCTTTCCATTTCATCCCTTCTCCCCATTGCCTTCTGATTCTGTTCAGAACCTTGCTGGCTGGCGATCAGTCGGGGAGCTTCCCAGGACCCACTGGAAGTAAATCACTGAGACAGAAGTCTACCAGACACACAGCCCTGGAGACACCCATATGAGAACCTGTATGCATCCTGGCTGGAAGGTAGGAGACCTGGGTCCCAGGGACAGCTCAGCCACAGACTTGCTTACATGGCCTTGGGGAAGCCCCTGGCTCTTTCTGGGCCTCTATTTCCTTATCTATAAAACAAGAGGTTGGACCAGGAGATTTCTAAGGTCCCCTTCCAGGTCTGAATGATTCTGTCTGTGGCAAAAACAAATTCTTGTGTGTGTGCGCGCGCGTGCGCGCGCACGCGCGCGCGGGGAGCCCCAAGCAAGTGCATGCACCCGGGCTTTTGAGAGCCTCATGGCCTGAAGCCACACCCACAATGACGTGCAGGATCACACCTGCAGGTGCTGCTCTTCCCAACCAGGGTGCCTGCAGCAGGGACAGCAGCTCCTCATCCTTCCCAAAGCTGGATGTCAGGGAGCTTCAGAACCCACTTTTCTGTGAGCAAAGAATTGGGGACAGCAGGGAGATGGAGCAGGTGTGAGTTTAAGAGAGGAGGTGTTGGAGGGCAAGGGCTGGGACCTGCAGAGCGGATAGAGAGAAAAGCACAGTGCTGGCTGCTAAGACTGCCCCCCACCCGTCCACCCCTTTCTGGCTGCTGATTTTCCTTCTGAGCTCAGCCCCGGTACAGGAGCCATTTCCATGGCCTCACACTGACATCTTGTGGCCATCGCTAGGATTGCAGGCATTGCAAAGGGTGGCACTGGGAACCCTGTGGAGAAATACAGCTCTACCAGTCACCCAGCCAATACTTGGTAGGACAGTGGATCTGATCCCTGGGTGCCCTGTCCTAGGCTCAGCAACCAGGAAAGGCACAGGAGACTGACACGTACCTTGAGCAGGGGCTGGTGTAAGAACAGGAGGCTGCTTTGGGAAAAGGCTTCAGGGTCACTTGATGACAAAAGGGACTGGAGAAAAATGAACGCTCAGGGGAGCTCCAGTCTGTGGAGGTGACATAGCCCTGTCACCCTGCAGCCCCAGTCTGAGGCAGGGAAACATGACCCTGACCAGGGCTTGCAGTCCAAGGGAGGAGATGCAATATTTCCCCAGGGATCCTCCACCTGAAGGAAGAGACTCAGCCCTGGACTCATGCAAGCACAGTCTGATGGGCAGTGTCTGGCTCCCCTCACAGGGAGACTAAGCCTTTGAGGGGTGAGACATGGCTGCCCCAAGGGAGCCTCTAATCTTGAGGAGGGGAAAACCCCAGCGTCATCAGGGATACCAGTCCTATCTGAGGAACATGCAATGTGGGGGATCTGAAGCCTCTAGCTGTCCCAGCCTCCCATGTCTGGAAGTCTGAAAGGAACATGATTTCTGTGTCTGCATCAGCAGCCTAGGGCTTGGCTTGGAAGAAGGTTGAGGAAGAAGTAGGGGGTAGTTGGCTCCAGAGCCAGCCCCATCCATTCTGAAGAGGCCTGGTGAAGGGTTGGGGAGAACCACACCTCCCCAAGCCTCTCAGAAGTAGCCATGACTGAAGTCCCAAGCCTGTCCCAAGATTTCTCTGGATCAGTTCCTCTAGCTGGAGTCTCCTGTCACTTCTGGAGACAGGCTCTAGGCACCTAGAGATGGCAGATCACACACACACAAGGCAGAAGCCATGGGTTCTCAGCCCGGAGCCAGGGAACCCTGGAGGTGCTAGGCTGATGACTTTGTTATAAATTAGAGACTCATTAAGAGCAGGTTGAGAAGGGCTCAGTAACAGCTTTCGGGGCCCATCTTTTCGATTTCTTGTTCAGTTTGTTTATTGCGATTGTTCCTGTCTCATAAGCTTATTGCAAAACCAATAAAAATGATCTATTCGGAGAGGGGAGCTGCTCTTTTGACTAGTAAGCTGCCGCTTGGTCCTGGGCCCTGCCCCTCCCCCTCCCGGCGGCTGCAGCCCCAGCCTGGTTGACCAGCTGTCTCCTGCCGCGGGGTCAGCAGAGGGTGCCAGATTCTTGCTCACCAGAAACTGTGTCCACCTGCCATGCAGCCGCCCTAGGCCAGCCTCAGGCCTCCAACCTGGCCCCATCACCTCAATGACTTCTCTACCCCAGCCCTCCAGCTTACCAGGTCTGAGCTGGGCACATGTCGGGGCTCAGTTATGAGGAGATGAGAGGCCAGGTTGGGGACCCTGGGACAGTTGCTGGAGCCTGGAATTTCAGGTGGGATTTTGGCTCAGTGAGACTGTGTGCTTAGCATGGGGTTCTCTACCCTGAGGTAGCCCTGAGGGCTGATGAATGGAGCAGAGCAGGCCCCAAGGGTTCCCTAGAATCAAAAGTCCTGCCCTTGACCTTGATGACAGAACAGAATCCCCTGGCCTCTTGCACATCCAGGACCCTGTCACAGTTGGGTTCAAAGGCCCAGGAACCCCTCTTCTCAGGGAGCTGACTCTCATTCCCATCCCTGTTCCATCAATGACATCGGTTCCATTTAGCGACTATAATGTTTGAGACATCATGGATTTCCTTATGGCACTTGGTTTCAGAGACTTTCAGATGATCATCGTGGGGAGCGCAGGGTTGAGGGGAGTCAGAGAGAAGCCAACAGACTCCTTACTGATCACATAGAATTCAAGTGTCGGAGCCAGGAAGGACTTCTGAGATCGTTCTGTCCAACTCCTTCAAGTCTGCGATACAGAATCAGGGTCAGAGACAAGAAGTGACTTGGCCAAAGCCCCACAGCTAGGGAGTGACAAAGCTGGGACTGGAACTCAAAGTGACAGACCCTGGCACCATTGTCTTGTGTCTTCCTTTGTTTATCTGGTTCGTGTCAGGGAGCTCTGCCTCCCTCATGTGTCGGTCCAACACAGATAACAGGCCACCCTGCCCACCCCCACCCCTGCTCTCTAATAACAGGCAGGTTCTCTCTAAAGCAAAGTCAGTGTCTTTCCTCAATGCCCTGGCTCTGCCTGAGGGCTCAAAGGAGGGGAAGAACCTGGCACAGAGGCCTTTGGAGTTTCTCTGTCATTTCAAAGAGATAGCATCAATTGACTCTTCGTCTGTTTATTTTGGATGGGGGAACAAGGCACAAAGGCAGGTAGGAAAGAGCAAGTTTGCAGGAAGCAGAGCATCTCAAGGACTTGGCACATCTTCAGAGAGAGGCACATCAACGTTCTTCCTTGATCTCTTTGTGTTTATGTTAATATTCAGTATAGCAGTTACTGCGTGCCAGGCACTGTTCTAAGTGCTTTAAATATTAATTTATTAATTTAATATACATCATATATTAATTTATTGAATATTCTTAACAACCTTATGAGGTGGGTAATATTATTAGCCCCACTTTACGGAAGAGAAAACTAAGTCAGAGAGGCAAGCAGCTTGCCCAGGCCCTCACACCTAGGCAGTGGTGACATCACCATTCAAAGCCAAACAATCTGGCTCTTACCCACCACGCTATGTACCTCCTCTTTACAGAAGTCCCAGCCCAAGGGCCGCTGATGGCCTGAGGAGGAAGGAAGACTGAACGTTCAGAAGGGACAAGATGTCCCTGGGGTCCAGTGCAGTATCTCCTCAAGTCTATCTCTTGCTACCCACCATCCCGGCTACCTCTTCCGTTAGCTTGTTTGAAGGCTTATGTTTTATCGTTGGGGTGGCCAAAGGAAGTGTAGGCAGCTGAGCCCACGCATCCCTCCCACACCAGCCCCATTGTGGGGGGTCTTCTGCTGGAATCCGGGTGTGGTGCCAAGTACCCACCGGCCAGTCGCTCACCGAGCCTTGCTCCCTCCCACACAGCGGGTACTGACAGCTCGGAGAGGGCCTTTGATTAAAGAGACAAGTGACTTTGCCCATTCTATTGATCAGAATAAATTACTAGGAACTAATTTATGGGCCTCCCCACAGCCGATGACATGGTGGATTGTGCGCTATTGGTCAGTAAATTGGATTGTCAGGCTAGATTATTGGTTCGTATACAGTTATCCCTCATAGCAATATCAGGCAGCCCAGGTAGAGGAGCCAAATCCTTTCTCTGCTGCCAGATGCCAGGATGTCATGAGGCCTTCTTGAGGGCTGGAGGGGAGCGGCCGGGAGGGAAGAGGAGGAGAGGGGAAGGGAGGCAAGGCCAGGCCTCTGTGCAGGATGCTTATTAATTAGTGCAGCATCACAGCAGTGAAAGAACATTAGTGTGGAAACATCTGCAGAGTGATGGGGAAGTGACGTGGTGGGCCTCCTCCTGATTCTCCAGCTATGGCCCTGCTGGGCAGAGGCAGGGAGGGGGTTGATGAGCAGATGGGGGGAGATATGGAGGCTGGGGGCAGATAAGGAGCCAAGAGAAGGGGAAGGGAGAGGAGGGGAAGGGAGAGGAGAGGCCACGCCGGCTGGGAGTTGCAAGCAGGGCAGGTCTGCAGAGTGCCGGCGTCACTGAGCCCCATGCAGGGGAATCGGAGCTGCCGTTCTGCTCCGTACATCACAGCCAACGATGAAAAGTTCTAGAGCTGGGATTTCTCAGGCAATTTGGCCAGTGATGCATGGGGCAGTAGATCCTCGTGCACTCTTCCGTGCTTCTGCCAAGCCAGCAATAACAAAAACTTATTTTTTGCCAGGGAAACGGATATGAGTCAGGCAACCCATCAGGAGTAAGGGGGGCTCTACCACGCTGCTGCGATTTGTACCGCTCGGCTGTTTCCCCGAGCTCTAAAGACCTGCCAGGAGGTGACAAAGGCGAGACAATTTCGAGTTCACAGTCCTGTGTCCTCGAAGCATAACAGCATGCCATAGATGGGGACTTTCAGGGGCTGTGGGTTGCAAAGTCAGCGGTCTTTTCCCCCAAGCCCACTGAGGGGTGGGGGGGTGAGCAAGAGGGACAGAGAGCTGAGGCAATGGAGAAATGTGCAGTCCTTCCCCTCGCTGGGCATTCCCAGGACAGACTCCCCAACAGCTCCTTCCTCGTGTGGGGCATGGCGGGAAGGGGGCAAGGGTGCCAAGCTGGCCCCAGGGATGGGACCACAGACATCCCAAGCAAAAGCCCTCCGTGCCCCGTGCCACGGGCTGCCAGGGTCTTTGTCACCGTGTAGCCCCTGGGGTAGGCCATCGCTGAAGGGGCGGGTCTGGAAAACCCATTTGATCCCGTTTTTGCACTCTCGCTGTTGAGGTGTGAGCCCTGAGGAGGCCTGCACTTTCTTTGAGGCTTGATCAGGAACACAGATAACCTGTTCTCTGGGCTGCAGGCCTCTGGGGAAATGTGCGGATGGTGGATGGCACACCAAGCCCTTGGGACTCTAGCTATCACTCATCTGACACCGCCAGTAACCCCGTGAGTAAATACTCTCTGGCAGGGACCCAGGGCCTCCGGCTCATCTGAGTTGCCACTGAGAACAACAGCAAGGAGGTCTCATCAGTGTCACAAATACACGCAGATCACCCCCCGCACCCACCCTCGCCTGGTGCTGCTTAGCAGACAGGGGCATGCTGATGGAGGGCCTTGGGAAAGGCCTAGCACCGTGAACTAAAAATGTTCTGCACATTCCACAAGAAAAAGGGCGGAGGTTTAAAAAGTGAAAGACACCTTCCCTCAGCCTTCGGATGCTTTTCGTGCCTACCCCCGGTCACTTTGCTCTCCCTATGTTAAACTGTGGCCTTTGGCCATCTCTGCATGAGTTTTTCTTCTGAGTACTCTCCCTTTCTGCCCTCCACTGATAAATATGAAATTAAAAGGGGGCAGACCCTCAAAGTCAGAGGAAACAGGGCTAGGTCCAGACTCCCAAGCTCCAAAATAGTCCCCCCACTTCTTGTCGGGCACTGCTCTGCCCTGGTTTCCATTCAGCAACTATGTGGAAGTGAGCACACGGCCCCCAGAGTCCTCGAGCCTCCAAGATGGAAAAGTTTGCAAAGCTTGGAAAAAGAAAAGTGGGCCTGCTAGTCGGTCTATAAATTAGAGACTCATTAAGGAGAGGCGGGAAGGGCTTTGGGGGCCTGTGCCTTTCGATTTCTTGTTGAGCTAGTTTATTGCTATTGTTTCTATTTCATACGTTTATTGCAAAACCAATAAAAATTATCTATTAAGAGCAGGAAACTCATCTTTTGACTTGTTGGTTGAGGTTTCTACAGAATAACCTTTAACTGGTCCAGCATGTCTGCAGGACAGGAGCAGGCCTGCAGAGATAAGTCCAGAGGTCAGCCAGGCAGAGAGCAGGCATGCCCAGTCGTGCAGGGTGGGGGTAACTCACCCTCCAGAACCCACAAGGAAGAGAGGGTATGACTCAACCAGTGGGCCACCATACTCTATTTCATTCACCCCACATGTAAAATTTTTTAATTTGTTGAAAGCATTTACATTGGAGACTCTTCACCAAAATATGGTGATATCTGGCTTCTCTTTAAACATGGGAAGATCATACCAGGCCTCATTCTCACCAGGAAACAGTAGACACTGTCTTCTCTCGACAGGCTCACGGCCCCCTGTCCCCCCACCCAGCTGCTCAGCCAGCTCACTTATATTTATGTTACCTGCCTGACACCTGTGACCGGGTAAGTTTGCAACTCCTACCTTAGAGGAGGACTAGGTTGGAAGGGGGTACAGCTAAACATTTCATTTTTTTTTAAGATTTTATTTATTTATTGGACAGAGAGAGACACAGCGAGAGAGGGACCACAAGCAGGGGGAGTGGGAGAGGGAGAAGCAGGCTTCCCGCCGAGCAGGGAGCCCGATGTGGGGCTCGATCCCAGGACCCTGGGATCATGACCTGAGCTGAAGGCAGACGCTTAACGACTGAGCCACCCAGGCGACCCCCAAACATTTCATTTACAGAACTACTCTTGAGATAAAATTTTATAAGAATGTTTCCAAATCAGACTGATGAAATTTCTCTTCCAAGATCTCCCAGGGGAAGGCCTGGGTCTTGTCCCCGCTGCGTGGGAAGGGAGCTAACATGTGTCACATGCCTACGTGCCAGGCTCAGTCCTTCTAGCTTTCTGTGCAACACCCCTATTTCACCAACAGGGAAATTGAAGCTGGGAAATGGTCAGTGATGTGCCTCGGGGCAAAGAATAATATAACCCTCAGCTGAAGAACACCAGCCCTAGGAGAACCCAGTAACCATCCCTCTAGTTTTGAAGAAAGAACAGAAGGTCCCCAGTGTTACTCTCTCAGGCCTGAAGAGGCTGCCCTGAGGGAAGATTCACAACTGATTAAGGGAAAATCCACCCAACTGTGACTCAAGTTAGAACTTGCCTCCAGAGTTACCAACACCCCTAAATCTAGTGAAAGGGAACCACAGGGTCTTTAATAATCACTCTGTCAGGTCACGGGATGGTGACTAATGGGCCTACAGGAGGAGACGGTGAAAAACACTCTAGGAAATAAATTTGGGTGATTAAATTTCAAGGCAGTTCATGGAACAGCAACCCGAGGCCTAAACTAAGCCATCAAGTTACCAAGAGAATCAAGATTTCAATTTAACCGCTGCCCAAGAACCAATCCTGAGTCTGCAAAATAGTGGGTTCAGAGAAGGTACCCCCCCACACACAAAAAAACTTTCTGAGTGGCTCTGACATCTTCCTAACTCCAGCCCTTCCTTCCAAAAGGCCAGCCAGCATTAAGTCGAGGAAATCATTGTCTTTGTCTGGTTATTACATAACTCCAATTCTTTAAGTAAAAAGTCATTGCTCACTCAAGTCAGAGAGATGGGGGTGGGGAGGGCCTCCAATCAGATGCAGGCTAGAGCCGTGCACAAATATCTGAGAGACTCTCAGTTTACTAAACTAACAGAAGAGGCCCAAATTCCTCCAGGTCTCTGCTATTTCAATTGAATGTGAAGTCCCCTGATTGGATCTCAGGCCCAAACAGTCATGGTCTAGTGTCTGGGGCATAATTCCCCCCGTGGCTGAATCCCACCCAGGGTGCTGTTAAGCTTTGCTGGTGAATACAACCTGGGCTCTAAGGTAAGAGCCCTGGGTCTGATTCCCTCTCAGATATTGTCCTTGTCTGCTGGTTCTAGTCCCCAGGGCATCACTCTCACTTGTTTGTTTCTTTCTGAGAAAAGCCCAGGTGGGGAGCATTGGAGCTGGGGACCCCCCACCCCGGGATCGAGGAGCCTGGGCCGGAAGAGCTTAGCAACCGCAGCTACTCCCGTGGCTCTCCCTGCCGCAATCCCTTGCTCTCTCAGGGCTTCACCTCTCCCTGCCCTGGCTCCACCAGCTGTTTCCTGCAAATCCAGCTGAGACAGCTGCTGGCCCACCATGCTAAATTTCCAGGGGCCCTGGAACCCCTTGACTCTCTTGGCCCAAATGTGGGCAAATCTCAGGCGTTCAGACAAGGCTGAGATTGTTCAAAAAGCACTTTGCTAGGAAACTGGGGGGAACGCCAACAAAGTAAATTTCAAAAGCAGAGAAACCGACAGCTTCGAGAGCGCAGATTCCTTCTCCCAGAATGACTCAAGTCTAGTCCCAGGAAAGTCTGTGGCAAGACTAGGTGAATAAAAGGGAGGCAGGAACGGAGGGAGGGAGGGAGGCAAGGAAAGCTCCAGCTTGCTGGACACCCCCACCGCCTTGCTCCTCACTCCTCAATTCTGTAAGGCTCGGATACAAAACAAAGATGCTCACGCTCTAGCCGGAGACAGAGATTAACCCCATCACCATGCCTGACAGAGCTCTAAGTTGTTTGACATTCTGCCATCCAGGCCCCTGGCTTGATCCAGCCCCCGGATCAGGGCTAGGCCGTCTACCTGTGTTGCCCTTTGGTGGGGGCTCCTTACCAGGCCTCCCAAGCCCCGGACAAGGAAGGCACTCCTCTGTCACCTTCTTCTTACACAGGCTCTAGGCTGTCCCTTACAGAGAGCTCAGTGAATGCATTCTAGCTTTCCTTAAAGTTAAGATCTTGGTTAGGTGTTGGGCCTCTTGGGTTGCTAATGGATGGGCACAATGGCGTTGGAGCCAGTACACCAGGAGACTTCGTCCTCTGAGCTTCTAACTGGGCAACTGCCTCAGGTACCCGGTCCTACCCCATTCAGATGCCTGCCCAGCCCAAAGGAACTTCCTGCATTCTGATACTACAGTGGAGTTAAAAAGCACAAATATTTACCCACTGTCAATAAGAATGTTGAAGCCTTTCTCTCAGAAAACCTCCAGAGGAGGTGAGGCGTCTGCCGGATGATGCCTCGAGTTTCTGTCTCCAAATCTTGGCTCAGCAGAGTCCTACCTCCATACGACCCGTCGCTTGGAGGATTATTCCCATCTGGCTGATTCATCAGCACCTCAGTATCCATTCTCCAATTCACCCTCCACCAAATGTGTCACCCCACCACTGCCAGCTAGGCTGGATCTATTGGTCCCACCATGGGCTTCAGGTTCCAACCCTGGTTCTGTCACCTATTAGCTAGACAACCTCAGTTAAGTCATTTAACCTGAACTGCTTTCTTTCTATGAAACGGGGATGAGTGTTTGTAGCGCCCTCTCATGGCTGATGTGAGGATTGATAAAATTACGTCTGAAAAACATCTAGCATTGTGCCTGACATGTAGGAAGAATGTTAAAATAGATCTAAGTGTAGAAACAGATGTATAGATATGCTCCCTTTCATGCGCAAACTGGTGCCCCATATCTATTCTCCAATATCCTTCAGTGATGCCATCTTTTCCAGAAAAGTCGGCCTCCTCAGAGAGATGGTGATGCCTGCAGAGTCTCCTGGATCCATGAGACAGACTGCTCATTATAAATTAATAAATTCACATTTTGGTTTTCGGCATCCATCTTTCAAGCCTGATTAATATGCTTTTGCTACCAGACAAGGCTCTGTTTCTGGTTGCAGATAAAATGATTTTCTGAGCCCATAAGGCTGGGGGTCAAATCTTGGACCAGAGAAAAGTCTCCAAGTTAATGGCTGTCCCCTGAGAAACCTCCCAGGAGACGACCTGCTCACCATCCCCGGAACAACTGGTCACCTCCATATCTGACACCTCTAGCTCTGCTGCCTCTTCCCCCATTTGGAATCGTTCTGCACTGGGCACAGGGGTTCACATAGGCTAGGTATTTAGGATCCACTTGTTTTGTCAGTGTGTGGGTGGGTGGACGGTTGAGCGGGTCACCGGGAATTTGTGCCTCTTTTGGAGGCAGGGAAGAAGCTGTGGTGGCCTAGCAACAGGGGAATCTGCCTAGCAACAGGGGCGGGAGGCGGGGCTTGCTGGATCGTGTGGAATGGCTGACGGGAAGGAGACCTTTCTGGATCTTGTCAAGCTGGGGTCTCAGGCCAAAAAGAGAGAAAGCAGACCCACAGAGACCAGGAGAGAGGCGTGGGAGGCAGGGCAGGAATAGAGTCAGCGTATTTGGAAACATCACAAACCTAAACTGGAAAAAGCCTCCTGCCTTTCCCAAAATGTGCTGAAGCAAGGAGCCCTCCCCAACCCCACCCGGAGTGAGCTGATGCCCCGAAGTGGACAAATTTGAAGAGTGTACCACCTTTTCTGCACTCCAGTTTGCAAGGATGCAACAGGATACACTTTCACATGTGCTGTCAAGTCTGGAATTTGCTCAACTCAGAAAGCCACAACTCTCCCCCCCCCCCCACCCCGGGGCCTGGAAAGGATAAAGACCTATATTCACTTAAAATCAATCCAGAGGCAGATTTAGCAACTCTCCAACCCAGTCTGTCTAGGGCAAGGAACCATTAAGAACTCAGGGCTGATCTGGCTTGAATCGCTTCCCTCCTTCCCTCCCTTCCACCCATCAGAGGACAAGGGCTTGGACATCCCCTCCTGTGAACTTTCAAGACCCTCCCCTGAAGAGAAGAAAAATTGTCATCAGCCTTTGACCTGATTAATAATTAAAACTGCTGAGTCTGAGCTGCCCCTAACAGCGAGGTGCTCCAAAACCCCAGCAAACTTTAACAAATAACCAGCCCGCTCAGGGGAGAGAGGAAGCTTTTTTCACTAGACAAACTGACAATTAGCCGCTATTCAAATCCCCCTCTAGTCTTAGCATATTGGTTCTCCTTTGAAAGTGGCTCGGCATGGGGTAGAATTTTTGGCCTTGAGTTTAGAACTACTGTGCATAAAATCAAAGCAAGGAAGCCAGCAGTTGAGAGAATAGAGGCTATTTGGGGATTAGCGATTTCAGAGTTAGATTTCTAATAACTTGGTGAGTGGTGGGTTAGGAATGTCCTCCAGGAGCATCAGGCAGTCAACACCGTGGGACATGTCCTCACATTGAACTGGAAAGCAGTGAGTCACTGCCCTAGAGGGTAGGAATACAAAATGGCATAAAATAACTGCAACTCAGCAGCACCGCATGGTAGTCTGCCTTTTGGAACCGCTGCGGGCTGCATCCAGCGCTTGCTGTCTTGGGGTTACATGTGAAACCCCAACTTGGGCTCAAAGTTTTCTCCCCACAGAGCCACAAATACAGGCACCCCCACATTAGGAACCATTTGCGGAGAACAAAGGGAAGAGAGTGGGGGAGGTGGGAGCAGGGAGAAGGAGGGGGCAGGCGTTCAAGCTGCTCATTTTCCCCTAGGAAGCATAAGGCCCAGCCACCACGGTGGGTGAGCAAAGCAAATTGGTAATGGGTGATCCAGATTGCATCGCAGAGTCTTGCTTGCTTTCCAGGCACTTACTGAACTTTATAACTCTTTTGGGGGTAAGACGCAAAAGCCCAGGGTTTCTTATTGACCAGTGGGGGAGAGGGAGTTTGAGCTGGCTGGTCCAAGTCTGCTGCTTTTCCACAAGACTGTACTGTATTCTGTCAAGAGATTGTTTTTAAAAATATTTTTTTAAAAGAGGGGAGTGAGCCAGAAAATTGTGATGGGAACAGCAGCTGCAGGCCCTTCAAGATTGCAATAGCCCAGCCTAGAAAACACTGGAAAGCTCAGTCTTTCAGATATGAAGAAGGCAGAAGACAGAGGTGGGCAGATGGCTGCTCATCCTAGGCGCCCGGAAGGGGAGGAGGGCCGTTCTGTGAGGACGAATTCCCTTTTGTCCTTTTTTTGTTTTAATTGAAATATAACTTACAAACAGCAAAGTGGATTATTCATAAATGTATGGCTTGATGGATGTATATATGTATTCATGCAATCACTAGCCAGACCAAACGTGAGGCATGACCACCACCCTGGGACTTTCCCGTGTGTCCCCTCATGGTCACTATGCATCCACCCCCCAAAAGTGGAGACCACTCTACCCTATGTCTAGATAAGTTGGCCAATTTTCAAACTTCACGCAGATGGGATCATAAAGTATGTACTTTTTGGTGTTGATATCTGTGAGATTCATCTACGGTGTTGTGACTATTGTTGGCCCATTCTTTTTCATTGCAGTGTGGTATTTCATTGTATAAATATGCCACAACCTACTTCTCCATTCTATTGTAGGGACAGCTGGGTTCCTTCCAGTTTTTGTCTATGATGCATAAAGCGGCTATGAGTATTTTTGTATGCATCTTTTGATAGATGTGCACTTATTTCTGTTGGGCATATACAGAAGAGTACAATTGCTGGACCATTTACTTATTAAAAACAATAACCTGGAGGCATGTGGCTGGCTCAGTCATTAGAGCATGTGACTCTTGATCTCGGGGTTGTAACTTGGTGCCCCAGGTTGGGTATAAAGATTACTTAAAAATAAAATCCAGAAACAAAACAATTACCTGGACTCAAAGAGGACAGAGATCATGTCTGTCTTCTTCTTCATTGCTACATCCCCAGACCTTGTCACAAAGTACATACTCAGTGAATATCTCTGGAAAAAAATATTGATAACAATGATCGATTTTTTCAAAATTAATGTACACATTTGATGCAATTCTAATTAAATAACAAGAAAGTTTTGTTGGGGTGGATTGAGTAAAACAAGTTTAAATTATATAGAAGAATAAATGCTTTACAATGGCAAATACAATGTAAAAAAGAAAAATAAAGGGTGAGGCTTGCCTTAGCAGATATCAGAATGTACTATAGAGACACTATAATTAAATCAATTTGATATTGGCATAGGAATAGATAAATGTATCATTGGAGTAAAATAGAGAGGCCAGAAATAGACCAAGTGTATATATGAGAATTTACTATATGACATAGTTGGTATTTCAATTCTGTGAAAAAGGACAGATTATTTAATAAATGGTGCCAAGGCAACTTCCATCTGGAAGAAAATAAAACTGGACTCCTAGTTTATACCACATACAAATTTAAACTCCATGTAGATTAAAGACAAACGTAAAAAATGAGACAATACCAATCTTGGAAATTTAGGAGTCTACATGTTCAGTATAGGAGTCAGGGGAGGGGGCTTTGTAAAACAAAACTGGAGTCCAGAATCTATACAAGAGAATATGGACATATTTTACCTGGTAACAATAAAAAAAAAAAAAACTTGTATGGCAATAGATAAACAAAGTCAATAGACAAACAATAGATTTGGGGGAAAATATTCATAATGTCCAGGACAGACAGATAATTTAGAACAAAAATAAACAGAAAAGCTCCATAAATGGACGAGAGACAAATAACAGAAAAATGGGCAAAAGCTGTTGGAAGGCACCTCACAAAAGAGCAATTTGTAAATGGTCCACATGCATAGGAAAAGAAGCTCAAAATTATTAGTATTCAAAGAGATGCAAATTAAAGTACAATGAGATATTGTTTTCATACCTTTCAAAAGCAAAAATTAAAATGAGGGCAATTTCCATTGCTGGAAGGGATTCGTGGAAAACAGTTCTTACATTGCTGGTAGAATTATAAATTTCTACAACCCTTTAGAATCTGACAACATCTCTTGAAACTGAACATATGTATTCACTTTGACCCATCAATAGAAATGAAAACACTGGCCATTCTCCTCCACACCCCTCCCCTCAGAAAAAAAGCTAGACACAAACTAAAACCCATTAATAAGGCTCAGTGATGGGCTAGTTAAAATAGGGAAAATGCCCTGGTTTTTAGCTTTTGCAGATTCCTAGTATATAACCAATCCCAGTGCCTAACTTTGAGGCACCAGCCTGGTGTCACTGAACGCCTGGGCTGGGAAGAGATGTGAACAATCCGCTGGGAGCTCCAGCACAGCCGCATGTTAGACTATTAGGCAGCCATTAAGGAGAAGGAGATGATCCTATAGAAGTTTCCTTGGTTGATTTCCAAGAGCGGTTGTGCGGAAGAAAAACAAAAGGCAGAAAAGTGTGTAAGGTGACATCATTATATTTTTGTAAAGCATATTTCGACCAAAAAAACCTCTGTGTGTGTGCATGTGTGTGCATGTTTGTGTGCATTCTGTTTGTACATGATTATATAAATATGAGAAGGAGCCGAGAGCCAAGGAAAAAAAATAAAAAGGGCACATTTATACATTAGATGTATGTCTATAAAAGTAAATTTTAATTAAAAAAACATAAAGATGGGGCACCTGGGTAGCTCAGATGGTTGGGCATCTGCCTTCGGCTCAGGTCATGATCTCCAAGTCCTGGGATCGAGCCCCACATCAGGCTCCTGGCTCAGCGGGGAGCCTGCTTCTTCCTCTGCATCTCCCCCTGCTTGTGTGCTCTCTCTGTCTCTTTCTCAAATGAATAAATAAAATCTTTAAATAAATATAAATAAATAAATAAATAAATAAATAAATAAATAAATAAAGAGCCTCTGATACATGCCCAGTTCTGCAGCAGGCTCTCGGGAACACAGGAACATGTGAGACATAGTTTCATTCCAATATCTAGTTGGAAATATAAAAGCAGATTGTCACAGGGCAATTTATTAACTCCTATTAGGCGTGAAATAAGTGCCACAATAGAGGGATAAGTAAAATGAGGGTAGGGGTGAGAAATCCCACAGGGGAGGGCTTTTTCTTTCTTGTTGTTGTTGACGTTCTGTGTTTTTTGTTGTTTTGTTTTTGACTAAGCCCTCCAGGCTCTCCTGGGCCCAGACTGGGTGCCGGGTCCAGGTCTCCTGCCCCGTGTCACTGTGGGTCCCGGGCCAGCCTCCTTTTTAGTCTCCTTCAGCAGGTGCCTTTGCCAGACCCCCAAATCCCCCTTCCCTGCTACCCCTAAAGACAAACACGTTTTATGTTAAAGCTTTGGCTGCTTTACTGCTACTGATGGCTGTTAATCACCATAGAAACAGACCTGGAAAAATATAAACTGGGGAAGCCACACATAGTAAAAATCATACAGGTGTCAGGAGGTTTGGTTTCTGGGCCTGGCTCTTGCCTCCTTTCTAATGTGCTAACAGAAGCGCTCACTGGGCGGCCACACTCCCCTTTTGTGCTCCCATCTCTCTCTCCTGGGGTGGCCAACCGTTCATCAAGCAAGAGCTACTTTGGGTTGCCATCAGCTTTACCTTGGGGAAGGGTCCTTCTACCGCAGAGAGTTCAGCTCTCCCAGGCCTCCCTTTGACTGGGTTTTGCCTCTCTATAACATACAACAAATAGGCCGGACAGGTCACCTGCGAGTCTCAGAGCCAAGAATTGGCTAAAGCCCAGTAAATCCCCATTGGTCCCAACAACCTTTGTATTCAGGAAGCTCCAGACTCTGATGAATTCTCCACCCAGCCAGCCAAAGCCCCCCTCACCACTCGATAGCCCCACCTCCCCCTGCCATCTGGCCGCTTTTTGTCCTCCTCCTCGGATCCAGTGGTTTAGCCTTCATCCCAAGACTGTCAGGAAGTCCATGAGCATCCTCCACCTGCGAGAGGCTGGCTTTGGCTCCTGTCCTCTCATTCAAACACAGCTTTATGAACTTACTGTGTTCGGTATCTTTAATTGGTTGCACCCACATTTTTCACTCATCCAGCTTGCCAGAGCATTTATATAAAGTTTTGAATCATGCAAGAAAATGGCCAGAAGGCCTGTTTATATAGGAAGAAAGAGGTAGGGTTTAATTAGAAGGTCTGAGGTAATATCCAAGGGGTCCATCCAAGCTAGAAAAGAGAAAAACTGTTGGGAATCTTAATAGTCAGATGGAAATCCACCAAGACCAGCTGCACAAGGGAACAGATAGAGTATGGCCAGAGGTCGGAGGTGGCAGCAGCAGGACTGACAAAGAAATTCTAGCACATTACAGTGAATCAAGGATGAGCCTTCAGGTCGGGCTTGTGGTATTGCAATAGCACGGCCAGACTTAGAACTTCAGCAGCCCTAAGCTTGGAAATGGTTATGGTGTCCCCCTATCCCACTTGTGTTTCACTCAAAAAGAAAAATACTAAACAGTAAAACAAGCACGTGGAAGTCAAAGTTTTTGATTTTTCCTCTCATTATTATTTCAGTACTTTAAAAACTATATGTATTCTTTCAAACTTCGTTGGGGTTTTTTTTTTTTTTTTGCTTTCTCGGGGCGCCTGGGTGGCTCAGATGGTTAAGCGTCTACCTTCAGCTCAGGTCATGATCCCAGGGTCCTGGGATCGAGCCCCACATCGGGCTCCCTGCTCCGCGGGGAGTCTGCGTCTCCCTCTCCCTCTGCCTCTCCCACTGCTCATGCTCTCTCTCTCTCTCTCTCTCTCTGAATCTCTGTGTCTCAAATGAATAAATAAAATCTTAAAAATAAAATAAAATAAAATAAACATTTTTTTTGCTTTCTCGGCACCCCCAAGTGTACGCCCAGTTTGCAATTAGGCCATCTAACACTACGTACAATACACATTGTCTTGCAACTTGTTTTGTTTTTCATATGAGCTATATCTTGGGCATCCATCCATGTCAGTATCTAAACAACATTGTGACTGGCAGCTGTAGGCTGCTTTCTAAAGAAAAACAGGATCCTTCAAATGCTGGTGCCTGTAGCCAAGGGTTAGGATCTTGGAGGAATTTCATGGCTTTAATACATTAGTGTGACAACGACTGACAAAGAAGTTTCCTCCATGTTTAGCTTGAGTTCACAAGCAACTGAACTGCCTTCAAACCTTAACAGAAAGAGATGAGATATAAATAAATAAATTGACTTGTTCTCTTCTTCACAGCTAGTTCAACTTAGGAGCAGCAAACATCCTTATCATAATTAAGGGGAAAGTAAAAATCAGAGAAAACTCATTAATACAGGGTTTCCTTTATGTTATCACTGTTAGAGAATTTAGGATTAGACTATGTCTTCAACTGATATTTAACTATTACTTAAATGTGGTACTTTTGTTACTGATTTCTGATTTTATTACATTGTGGACAGAGAATGTTTATACGCTATCAGGTTCTTTGGCATCTTCTTAATCCTGCTGTGGCTTAGCACATGGTCATTGTAAATATTTGGCATGTGCCTAAAATACTGCAATTTTATCCACCATCCTGGGTGAAGGCAGAAATAAGAAAACTAAAGTCCATATTCCTATTTGAAATTAGCATTCAGGGACAAGCTTCCAAATAGTATAAATCCTGAAATTTGCCCGACTGAAATCCTCAAAAGCTCTACAAAAAAATTACTTCTTAAAAATTATAAACCACCTTTAAAATTTTCAAACAGAATAAAGATTATAAAGTTGAAAGTAATAATTCCCTGATATCTCCCCTACGTTGAATCCCAGAAGGTGGATGTGGGGCACTGTGAACAGTTTCAAGAACTTCCCCCAGACACTGTCTTTGTAGGTGCAAGAATATGTAAATACATTGCCTACGCCCACCCTGAAAGGGAAATGCCCTACAGAAGTGGGATCTTATGGGGCGCCTGGGTGGCTCAGTTGGTTAAGCATCTGCCTTGGGCTCAGGTCATGATCCCAGGGTGTTGGGATCGAGCCCCACATCGGGCTCCCTGCTCGGTGGGAAGCCTGCTTCTTCCTTTCCCTCTGCTGCTCCCTCTGCTTCTGCTCTCTCTCTCTGTGTCAAATAGATAAAATCTTAAAAAAAAAGAAGAAGAAGAAGAAGAAGAAGAAGAAGAAGAAGAAGAAGAAGAAGAAGAAGTGGGCTCTGCAGTGGGCTCTGCTTTTTTCATTTAGTGTATGTCAAGTATCTCTTCATATCAGCACGCTTATATCCTCTCCGTTCTTTCTAATGGCTGTATGGTATCCCCTGGTAAAGCCGGGCCATCCTCTGTTGATGGCCACGTGCATTGTTACCAATATTCTGTTACAGACCGTGCTGCTGTGAGCAGCCTCATTCACACGTGAAATTGTTGCTGCTGGGCTCTGTCCTTTCTCAGGACCAACTGCCCCCTCCCACAGTGTACCTCACCAAAGCTCTCCCGTCCTCCCTTGCTGCAGACCCAGGTATTCAATGTGCTTCCCTCTCCTTCGGAGGCTGCCACACCATCGCCCCTGCGGGCTGAGGGGCAGCATTTAGTTCCCTCGCTCCCTGTTTGGCTAGAACTCCTGATGCCCAGCACACTGGCCTGTTTGGATTTTAAGTGTTTTCTTCCATCACTCCAAGAAGCAAACAGAGAAGAACAGTAAGAACAAATGCAGGGTGGTACAAAGCTTATGAAGTGTTTTAGTTAGTAATCCCTGGCTCTGGTTTCTGTCCAGGAAATGCCAAATTTCCAAAATTCGCCAACTCCATTTCTGATCCCCAAATTAGAGAAAGTCACATTGATTCTTTTTTCCATAGAACTCCTTCCTCCCCCCGCCCCGGAAACTGTCTTCTTATTTCAAGAGAGCACTTTGTGGCTCTGAGGACCCTACACTGGGTTCCCAAATCAACAGGTTTCTGCTCTGTCACTGTGGCCACCCCTGAGCATTTGCTTCAACCATAATTTTTCATTATTATACAACATCTCTAGGTAGGCTGCAACATTCTATGACTAATAAACAGCCTGAAAATGTCAGAACATTGCGTCCTACAGCCAGCTAATTCTGAGTGAGTCACACATAACCTCCTAGCACCTGTAACATAAGGCCAGCAGAATGCATCCTTTCCCAAGCCCTGCAGAGATTGGGTGAGGGGGGCCGCACAGAGAGGGGGGCAGATTTCATGAGAGAATTCAATCCCGAAGTGAGCTTTGGGTACGAGTGCCTCATGGGTCGGTACATCTGTGGACACCTGTTGTTTTGCCATTTGTTCTGCTGAGCTGTAGACACCCAGAATCCCCCAGGCTGATCCCTTGACTTTCACACCTGTCCACATCTGAATTTTTCATTTGTGATCTAAGCCAGCATCACTCTAAGAGCCTCTAGAAAATCAGGAATGGCTTTTCTAGGCTGTGCTCTACAAAACAAAAACAAAGCATATTTTCCTGCTCCCAACTACCCAGGAAAGGTTTGTTTCTGCTCTCATCATAAGAACACAAAGTGAGAATTTTGTGCTTGAAAGAGTTCAGAAAGAGAAACGTTACAGTAAAGACCATCTGAGTCCCTACCATGGGAAACTGCGGATTCTGGGGAAATCTTGGAACAGATGGTTTGGGTTTATCACACGTGGAGACCTCAGACTGAAGCCTGCTTCAAGGGTGAAGAGAAGAGGGAAAAGGCGGATTCGGTGAGTGGCCTGGAAAGGACTGGGGTGGAAGTAGCACAGAGGGGCTAGCTAAGGTTTTTAAAATGCAAATGATGTTCCCAGATTCATTTAACATAATGCATTTTTCTAGTGCCTACAGTTATTTCTGGTATGGTAGCTAAGTGCCTAGGATGGAGGAGCTGGGGAAGAAGCGGGGGAAGAACAGGCACCATTGACCAAGACTCACTGACCAAACCAGGACTAAGTGAATAGTGGAGATTACTCTTTAAAATTTTAGTTGGGGGTGTCCGTGTATCACCTAGGCTACAGCACTGCTCCTACACTAAGTATCTCCTCTGGCCCTAGGAATCTCTTTTTGAGGAATGGGCCTATGTCCAACAATCAGAGGAAGCCAGGACTGGGCAGGAGACAAACTGGGGGAACTGACCGAACTGTAGGAGCTAGCCCCCATGGAAGATGTAATACCCCAAAGACAGGGGAATGTGTTTTAACATTCTCAGTCCTAATTCTGTAAAAGGCATTAAGACATACGGTGCAGGTAGACAAGGTATTTGTGCAAATGTACCAAGTGCCTACCATGAATAAATAATGGTTATTAATAATAGGTAAACAAACACAGATCATCAGAAGTAACCTTTATTGGGCACCTATTATATGCTACATACTATTATAAGCACTTTATGTATATTAAATGATTCAATACAAGCCAATTAGAGATAGGTACTATTATCATTATCCCTGCTTTACAAAGGAGGAATCTGAGTCACAGAGAAGTTAAGCAACTTCCCAAATAATAACAGAGCTGAGGTTCAAACCCAGGCCATCTGGGGCTTCAGAGCTCATACTCCTAGCCACTATACTATTCTACCTCTTGTGACAAACAGACAGAACCCTGGCCAAATGAAGCTTTCAACCCATAGGGAAGACAGATACAATAAATCATTTCAATGCAAGGTCATAAATATTATAGTGGGGTCATAGCATATGTGGGTTGAGAAAGGAGCAGCCAGGTCTCTTTAGGAATATCAGGTAAAATTTTACTAGGACGAAAAGATAGCAGTAGAAATGAGGTACTCAAAACCCAGAAGTATGAGTGAGGCCGATGTGTTCAAAGAACGGCCAATACCACTGTTCAGAATGGCTAGAAGTAAGATGCACAGTGGGGGAGCAATGTGATGGCCTCACACAGGTAGAAAGGGATCAAATCGTGGAGTACCTGGGATGGCCTGCCAAAGAATTCAGTTGTTGATTCAGTGCCTTGAAATTTGTTTGCTGAGGATTTGGTTGTTGTTGATGATGATGATTTTGTTTCCCTGTCAATAATGAATTTGGGAGTGGCATACTCAGATTTGCTTGCTAGAAAGATAGCTCAGGCTGCAGTGGGGAGATGAAGAAGGACAAAGGGACCAGTTTGAAAGCTGTTGCAAAAGACTTTGCAGGGGGTAATTAGGACTCGTATTGGGGTACAGCAGGAGGGATAGAAAAGATTTTTGAGTATACAAAATATGTAGTTTTAAATTCTACAAGCCAATAAGAAAAACACAAACAGCTTAGGAATAAGTGAAATATGGAAATGGACAATTAACACAAGAAGAATCCAAATAGGCACCCCCCAAAATGTATGAAGAGATAGTCAACCTAATAATTAAGGTAATGCAAAAGAAAACAATGAGAAGCCATTTTCACCCTCCAAATAGGCAAAAATAAAAAAGGAGCACAGTATCAAAGATTAGAGCAGACATGAGGAAAACAGAACATTGCTAGTAGGGCCATAAATTAATTTGGCCGTTTATGGAAAGCAATTTGGCAGCATACAATAAACTTGATAATGCAAATACCCTATGACCCAGCAATTTCCCTTCTGATTATATAACCCACAGAAATTCTTGCACATGGGCACAAAGAAGCATGTACAGAAATATTTGTGACAGCGTTGTTTGTAATGGATAAAATGTGGCATATGAACTGCATACATAAATAAGATGTGTAAGTACGCAAATCTTTTCAAAAACATATACAAAATAATCCTATATATTCCTTATGACTACATATAGGTGTATGTAAAAAATAAGGAACCTGAGGCACAGAGAACTTATGTACTTGAAAACCACAATACTGGGGGGAGGGGAATTAAACTGGGGTGTTGGTTAAAAAGGACAGCTACTTCTGTGATGTTTTGTTATAAAAACAAAAAGACCAGAGGGGTTCCTGGGTGGCTCAGTTAGTTAAGCTTAAGCGTCTGATTTCAGCTTAGGTCATGATCTCAGGGTCCTAGGATTGAGCCCCCCCTCCGTGAACCCCCCATTGGGATCCCTGCTCAGCAGGGGGGTCTGCTTGTCCCTCTCCTTCTCTCTCTGCCCCTCCCCCTACTCATGCTCTCTCTGTCTCTCTCTCAAATAAATAAATGAAATCTTAAAAAAAAAAAAAAAAAAAGACCAGAAAAGAGGAGAGGAGAGTAACTGGGCAAACTGTTAACAGTCTGTGAGTCTGGAGTGGTGAATATGTGTTTGTAATATTCTTCTTTGTATTTGTATCTTTCACATTTCTAAAAACAACCAAATATATGTTTGTGTGTGCATGTATTTTTAAGAGAAAGAAAGGATACAAATGATATTTAGGGTGCAAAATCACTAAGACTTGATGACTGATGACAGATGGGGGCTGAGGGTGATAGAGAGCAGGGGTTAGTAGGATTCCCAGGCTTCTGGGTGACAGGGGAGGAGAGATGATGTCCCGATTCACTAAGATTAGAAATACAGGAGGCGAGAACATTACATTGGGAGGTTAGGGAGCAGAGATAATGAGTTACGTTTAAGACACGCAGAGTTTGAGAACTCAGCATCAAATGTTTGTCCTACCAAATCCCTCCTCAGGCAACATAAGCAGACAGCCTCCACATTGGCCACAACAAGCAGATAGGCGCAGGGGTGTCAGTATCAAGGTCCCAGGGACAGATGAGGGAGAAATGGGCAGAGGCTAACAGAAATAGTGGCAGATGTCTGGCAAGTCTTCACTGAAACCAGTTAATATAACAGCATAACTTTTAATCTGAAACTATTGGTCCTTTTATTTTCTTATGTGTAGGTGAGAGAGAGATCTGTTTCTTTGGAAATGTAATATATATAACTGGTAAAATACAAATTTCACAAGTAGGGGAAAAACTCTCTCTAGAGGCAACCATTGTTAGGAGCTTCTTTACCTGTGATCAAGGTGGCCACTTCAAAGGACCAGTGGCCTCCCATGCGGGGAGGTCAAGGCAGGCTGCAGGCAGGGAGAGCAGCAGGGCCTGGAGTACACGCCTTTATTTGGGTCCATGGTAGCATCCTTTGTGGTTCCCAGGTTGAGGCCCCATTGGTCAATTCAAATTAAAAAGAGCTGGATTTTGGTAAGCTCCCCGGGGGTCTCATTAAGGGGCACACAAGGAGGAGGCGGGGGAGACTGTTGATCACAGGGACTGTTGGGGGGGTCTTATCAGGAACTTACGTTTACTTGTTACTCTGCAGGCTGTTATCTAGGCACGTGCGTGGGAGGGCAGATGTCAGTTCAAGGCCCCTGCAGGCTGCTTGGCCATGCAAACTAGATACCAAGGTTGGCAGTATTACAGAGTAGTTTGGCAGAACTCTCTACACTTGTGAACAGTATAAACTGGTATGGAATAGTTTCGAAGATATATTAAGAAAAAATTAAGTTGCAGAACAGTGTAATGCTACCGTGTATACATAGACTATGTTATTGCTTGTATAAATAAAAGGGATGATTTGCATGTATATGCCAAGACTCTCTGGAAGGATGCTGCGCTTTCCAAGTGACTTCCTAAGTGAGGCACGGCGTTCTACTGTATGGATGTGCCATGATTTGTTTTGTCCCCGACTTCTGGGCTGGTTAGTTCCTTTGCAGTCTTATACTACGGCTAATGCTACAACAAATAACTTTATAGATCCATCTTTGGTAACGGAGAGGTATATTTCTAAGAGACATTAGAAGGGGAATTGCTGAATCAAAGGACATGTGCATTTTATATCGTTGATAGATATTGGCCATTGGTTCTTTGAAATGCCCACAGGTATTGATTATAAGTAAAGTGTGGCAATTTCTTTAAGTAAGAACCCCTGAGTGAGAACCCTGCTAACTCCCTGTAACACTCCTCTGGGTACCGAAAGCACTATTTCTTCCTCTCTTGGTTCCAAGAGGAAATGCTTTAAGAGAGCATTCTCTCCTAGAACTTCAGAAACAAATATTAGGGCATATATTAAGACATCCAGGGCAGCTCAAAAAGGAGTTGCTGTGCAATGTCATGCCTCACCTCCCCACTGCCGGGTGCTTCTCTCTTTGCTGCTGAGAGAAGAGGAGGAAACACGGGACCTACGTTCCCACGTGGAAACTGCAGCCTAGAGAGGTTGTCTCCATTTAGCGGGGAATATGCCCCCCAGTTCCCCCAGAGCCTCGCCTCTCTACTCACTGAGGCTGAGTTCCACGTGCCATTTACCACCATGCTTGTGCAAACACTGAGCCAGTGCCACCATGTCCTAACTTGTAGAGACGTGGCAAAGATTAAAAGGGTCAGCAATCATAAAGTGCTTGAACAGTGCCTGACCAATAGTGAGGCCCAATAGGAGTTTGCCGCCATCGCCGTACTGACCTGCGAAGTATTTCTCTGATCCCAGCTCTCTATAAAAGTCAGGAAAATGAACCTGATTCACATATTTATTTACCCAGGCCCTGTAGGCGTAAGTATGAGACCCTTCCTTTGTACCTGTTAAAGCCAGAAATCTAGAGTTTTGTGTGAAATCTCTTGATTTTTAAATGTTGTCCTACGTCTTTAAGAATCACTTTGAGAGGGCGCCTGGGTGGCTCAGTCGGTTAAGCGACTGCCTTCGGCTCAGGTCATGATCCTGGAGTCTCGGGATCGAGTCCCGCATCCGGCTCCCCGCTCAGCGAGGAGCCTGCTTCTCCCTCTAACCCTCCCCCCTCTCATGTACTATCTCTCTCTCTCTCATTCTCACTCTCTCAAAATAAATAAATAAATCTTAAAAAAAAAAAAGGAATCACTTTGAGAGCTCAGGGAAGCACATTTTCAGGAAGGCTGGCACAGAAGTTTCAGTATTTTGGTGGTGTGGAAGCTTCCAGCTTCAGGATAGTGTTGGTAGGGAATGACTGTAGAGGCAAGTCAGAGCCTGATAAAGTAAGGGTCATGATGTGAGGAATTCTGGGAAGAGCACTGCAGAGGTGAGAGATCAAATGTATTCTCCCTCCCAGACCCTCTCCAGTTCCAGCTGGTGGGTTTTTATGTCAGGGGCAGGTGGAACAGGGGGTCTCTGCCTCATTTGCAACATTCTCCCTTCCCCCATTTCTCACCCACAGTCCCTAGATTACTGAGGACAAGGCTGGACCCAAGAGGGCCATCTCGGCCCTCCTCTCCATCTTGAAGCTATTACAGCGCAGGATGGGGAAAGGCCAGCTCCTCTGGAGAGACGGTCAGCCTCCCTCTACAAGGCTCCCCACTCCTGGAGGGAATGGCTTTAAAGGAACATGAGGGGAGCCTGAGCTGTGTCTCCCGACCCTCCTCACCAGCAGGAGTGACCAAAGGAAGCCCACCTTTTCTCCTCCAAGCAGCTTCTGCTGTTCAGAGCCCCCAGTACACAGAAGGGTGAAGTATGAATACAGATTACAGCAATGACTTTCAAACTTTTCCACCACTGCCCACAGTAGGAGCCACAGACCTACCTTTTATATCACTGCCTCTAAAAGAAAATACATACAACTGAAGTTTTGCAAAATAACACATAACTATAAACTATGTGCAATGCACTGATATTCCCTATTCCATTACCTCACTCTTTTTTCAGTTATGGTCTGGGACCCCCTTACATCAATTTTAAAACCCTCTAATGGGTTGCTAACCATGTGTGAAAAACACCTGATTATAGACCGGAGTCCCTAAAACTAGTATTTTCCAAAGACTCTCTTGTATTTCACGTATATGAATAATATCTATGCCTACCACCACTAGTAAACAAGATGACCGTAGGAGAAATGTGGGGAGATATTTTTCTAGTTCTTATTGAGTTCTTTATTAGTTTTTACAGTTTGCTTCCATTTGGAAAGTTATCACTTTCCAAGTGATACTGATTTTTAATTTAGGGAAATGATTTTAAGTTTTCTTCCAAAATAAATGGGTTTAAGAGTGATTTAAGTGAAAATATTGAGTAAATAATAGTACAGGAAATATTCAGGTATGTCAAAAATCACAAATATGTTACTTTTGTAGGAAATATTATCTTGCAACATTCCATAGTGAAATAACCAGAAACGTACTTTCCCTAACATAGGATCTGCTTTCTCAGAGTGTTACTAATTATTCCCAGGAAATTTAGATTATATGACATTACATTATATTACATTTGGCGTGTCCCTAGCAGCCCCTTAAAACCAAGCCAGTGCTTCTTCCAAATGCTTGTTGGGCAGTTTTGAGTTTGGCATCCATTTGCAAAGTGAATCATGTGGCTCTCGAGAAGCAGGAGCTGGCCTGTCCTTCATCAGATCATCACGTGGTCTTTCTTTCTCTGTCAGGCGTTCAAGTTAATTATTTCCTGTTTCTCTGGGTCTGTTCCTTATCCCCCCCACCCCTTCCCAGGTCCCTCTACCTTCCCCTCCACACATACGGGCTTGGCCATTGGCAGGCAGTTCTACAGTAAACCCACCTTGGTCTCTCCACCGGCCCTGGAGGAATCTCCAACAAGAGCCTTGGAATTTACCAGAAGGTAGCAATCTCAGAGCAAAAGTGTGTCATTACTGTGGAACCAGAAGTTACTTTTACTTTAGTTCTCTTCTTTTTAGTATCATTTTTTGTAACTTACTGACCTTTTGTTCTTTTAGTCTCTGCCTGCTAAGGTACTGCGTGAGCCAGTCTGCCCACTGTTGTTTCCTTTGTGCCCGCTTGGAATCTCTGGCACCAGTTATCCTGTCACTCCTCTCAGAATTCCCACATTGGGCTTGACACTCCCAGCAAACTTGATCTGTTGTTCATGTAACACTGTTGCTGCTGCTGCCCCATCCCTTCCCATCAAGGCCAGAGTGTGCCCTCCTCCTAACGGCCTTTAATAGTTCAGGGTGCCAGACTGAGCTGAGCTGCACCCCATAGAAGCTTCATGCATAGAAGCCACTCCACTCCTATGGTCTTTGCTTCCTCATCCCCACCCGCATTCCCAGAAATCTTTTCAAACTAGCCTTTTATGATCATCTGGCCTTAATTTCTCCATATTCTTTATCCAATCCCGGCTGAAGTTTTGTCTTAAGTCTGTGAGTCTTGTCTACTTTATTCATCATCCTCTCCTCCCAGCCCCACCCCAGTTCTACTCTCCTCTTGTCTCTTCACATGCAAACACCTGAGTTCTTTACCATCTCTCACCTGGTGGACAGCTTCTGGCTATCTATTTCTGGCCCACTACATGAACCCTACATGAACCGTGTGTACATGTGGCATATGTACACATTCAATGTGGGGAGAAGGGGTATAAACACAAAATAGACTGCCCAACGCTATGGAGGGGGGAGAGCCGGAGAGGCTCCCAGCAGTTCTAGTTAGTATGTTGAGCATATTTCACCCTGTGACCAAATCTGTATCATTTTCAAACACAGCTTAAACAAAGAAGAGCCTTGATGCTTATTGAGGATTTAGATAACTACTTCCCTGTTAAGAAGAGATTTTTAAAATTGTGTTTTCATTATGACTCCATCTCCATTTATTGATCAAGGGATTTCTTGCCTCACTTAACTCTATAATCTGTTGCTCAGATTAAGAAAATGTGAAAACTATTGTTTGGTAGCATGAGTACAGACTTTAAAGTGATACCTTGGAGGCCAGATGATTCAAATACTATAATCCAAGAAAAGCAACTGATTGATCATGCAGAATGTTGTTTTTTATGCATCGCTCTTTCTTATGGACCGAGCATGCAGTGAAATGAATCAGATTAAATGTTTTGTAGGTATGCCATTATAGAAGCAAGAATTTACTAGTATAAAAACACCCAAGAGAAAGCACTAATACAAGATAGGAAATAATACATGTAAAAAGCCCCAAATAAACAAATGTGTAAATCATTATTCATTCAACACATTTCAAGCATCTATTGTATTCTTTGTTAGAGAATGATGCTACGTACAACTTCTCACTTATTAGCAGAAAAAATGCCCCTGATTTTAGTGTTTCCTTTCTTGCATCACCGCTACCTAGTATATTAGCAGCATATATATGCTTTTTGGGTTGTATGACAGATCGTACATTCACTGTTTATCTTTTACCCTATGCTTTGGAACCTTGTGGGCCACTTTTATTCCTCATTAATTCTTCCTCCTAAGGGCTAACCAGGAGGGAAAAGAAGTGAACTTCAGGTCAGTCAGCCTTGCTTAGCTACAGAAGCAGTCAAATCTCAGTACAATAAACTTTTTTTTAAAAGATTTTATTTATTTGTTTGACAGAGAGAGCACAATCTGGGGGAGCAGCAGGCAGAGGGAGAGGGAGAAGCAGGCTCCCTGCTGAGCAAGGAGCCCTATGGGGGGGGCTTGATCCTAGGACGCTGTGATCATGACCTGAGCAGAAGGCAGGCACTTAACGACTGAGCCACCCAGGCGCCCCTCAGCACAATAGACTTTAAATACCTGTCTAAATTCTTTTGTGTTTTAAGATTTTGTTCCACCCAAATGATTGAACAGGCCTGACAATTAAAGCTTGGACATCCTGAAGATATCACATACAACGTATGTGATAACTATTAATATATTATATACAATATATGTCTACATATATTAGTTACATTAATATATTACATACATATATGTCAGACAGTATCTGAGGTATCTCTGGAAGATTTTGTAGTAAATTAGAGTATAAGAGTATGTCTAAAGAGCAAAGGAAAGGGAACACTAATTTGCTCAGTACTTATTACACGAGAGACTCCGAACTGTTAAGTTTACACTGCTTATCACTTTTATAGTTTACAGTTTCCCAGAAAAATAGAATAGCATTTTATAGATGTGGAAACTGAGGCTCAGAGATATTCTGACCAGTCTGTGAGGAAAATCCTGGCTAACAGCCTCCAACCCACAAGCCCCTTACAAAGGACTGGAGAGTGCTGGCAGCTTTCACTAATCTACGCTGTCCACACTTAACATGGGTAATTGAAAGCTGACCCTGTGTTCCTTTCAAAAATCTCCAAAGAATCTGGCTGCAGAGACTTCATGGATAACTCATTTCAACAGCTGAGAAACAAAATGCTTCTGTGGAATAAAAACAGCCTTTATTTCAGTGGGGTTTTTTTTTTTCTTTCTTAAAAAAAGAGAAAAGGCATCCACCACATACTTAAGAACTCTCACAGAACGGACAAGTCTTCAGATTGGGTTGTGCAGATTACCAAGGAAATGGTGACAGCATTAGGGCACTTTGGCCTAAGATGTTAAAGAGACGATGTAATGAACAGCTGGGGATTTCTGAGGCACAATTGTATGACACAGGAAGCCCAACTGTTGGCCATCCTCACCGAGGGCAGCTGCCGGGCTCGGGTTTGCTTCTGCAAACCTCGTCCCTCGCCCTCGAGCAGGCGGCTGCCGCCAGCTGCCGCAGCACCCGCAGCGGCCCGCGCCTGTCCGCCCCCGCGTGCCTGCCAAGGCCGACGCGGCCCGGATGCGACGGTGCGCTCCCCCCACAACCGCGCACGTGACGGGGGGGGCAGTTTTCTTGTCCCCTCCCCCTTCTCGAAACCCCGCCTTCTCCTGAGAGGCTGCGGCTTTCTATTGCGCCACTACTGGAATGACCGCCGTGCCAGCCAGTCAGAGGGCGAACCTTCAAGTAAGATCCGCCCCCTGTTGGTCCTCAGGTTCCTTCCCGCTCATACAGGAGTCACTTCCGAAGAGAGAGAACCGCCATGAAGAGGGAAGGGGGTGCCGCCCAACTCTGCTCCGACAGCCTCCCCGAGTCCCAGCAGCAAGACGGCAACCACGCACCCAACTTCTCCAGCCACAGCTCATGCCGCCGTCGCCAGCGGCGCCGACATGACAAGGCGCTGCATGCCCGCTAGGCCAGGTTTCCCCTCATCCCCAGCCCCGGGGTCGTCGCCCCCGCGCTGCCATCTGAGACCCGGTAGTACCGCCCCTGCTGCAGCGGGAAAGAGAACAAAGAGTCCTGGGGACAGGTACCGTGGAGAGGGCTGGAGAAGGGGCCGGGTCGCGGGGGCAAGGGTATGAGGGAGGACTGCGGACGCCCGCTCTTTCAGTTCCCGCCATCCTCCGCGAGCTCAGGCCTCTGCGTTCCGGGGCCTGGCAAACCCCTGCCCCGCCTCCGCGCGGGGGCTTCTGGGACTTCGAGTTTCCTTTTCTGTAGTTGGGACGCAGGTCTCGGTCTAGTGACCACAGCTTGGGTGGCTACGGAGAGCCCGCCTTAGGTAGACCGTGATTTTTGTCTTTTACGTTAGCTGGACCCGGGGCCCTACCTGCTTAGTGCATATTTAGGTGGTTTTTTGTACGTTGCAGTTCTACTGATCATAGTAGCTTAACAGTATAAATCTTTTCTAAATTGTGGGTGAAGTTATGTACGACGTGACGAGGAAAACCTTTCCACGAATTACTTTATAGTCCAGTATGCACGATAATTGATACTTGGCATGCAGATTTGGAATGTGATATGTTTTTTCCTTCAGTAACTTTCCGCCTCTCCAGGAGGCTAGGTTTTTTGTGAAGATTTTGTGGGAGCTATGTAATAAGATGGGGAGTTTTGACATCCTCTGACAATAAAACATGTTTAAATTCTCTACGCACTTGGTACTGTCTTTTTTATTTTAAGTTTTAAAAAGCTTGTAACAAGTTTAACTGTAAGTTCATCTTCTAGTGTGGTACAGGTCCACAATCCCTTATCTTAATTGTGAAAGCCAGAATGCTACGAAAATCAAAAGTTTTCAGTAAGTTTGGCACCACCTCTGACTTGGCAGCCAAACCTGACTAGAACTAATGGAAGCCTGTTTATGGGCTTTATGGCATTAAGTGTGAGTATTTGTAAGCTTTGCTGGAGAAATATTGGTGTGTTTGCTTCTGGGGTGCAGTGTCAGACCCTACTTGGGGGGCTTTATGTAATGCATCCAAATTACCCCCTTTCTAAAGTCCAGTAAATTCAAAATTCAAAAACACATTTGACCCCAAAAGTTTCAGATAAGGGGTTGTGAGCTGTTAATAATTTTTAAAAACTAGTTATAAATAACCAATGAACATTTCTATGCATATGAAATTAGAGAACTGTTCCTACTTGAAAGTTGCATTCATGGTTACTTTATAGATTTCTTGTATGTTTTACCCAAAACCATTTTTCCCTCTGGTGTATTACTCGAAAAGGAGCCTGGAATCTAATATTTTAGGAAAGGTATAATGTTACTTTTAGTAACTAATGTAAAGGCATATTTAGTATTGTTTTGAATTAGCTGCTGCTTAATCCTTTCCCCTCTCTCCTCAACCAGTAACAGGGCATCATCCTTTCCCGATTTGCAGAACCTCTGACATTTTTTCGTTTATTCTCCTGTGGAATTAATTTTGTATGTTTTATGAAAACAAACGCATAAATGATTCCTTAGTCTGTCACTCATATTCATTTCATAACCAGTTAGCTTTTCTACCGACATTTTATAAACATTGTAGACTCTCAGTAAACCATTAAAGACGGGTGTTGCTCTTTGAACGTGACCTGTGAAGCGTAGGAGGGACTTGGATTGTTCAAGTTTTCTCTGAGCATTCCAACCTCATAATGAATAAATGTTTAGGGAAACTGAGTGTACTGCTTCTCTTTCAGTAAAATGAATATGTTTTAGCAGAATTTTGCCAGGAAGTTAATTTTTTGCTCTACATATGATGACATTTCTCTTTATGCAGCTGACATAACTCTAAATACATCAATCCAAATACAAATTCTGGTAATATGGTTCACTTTGTGTTACTGTGCAGAAAGGTGCAGAAATCCTTAAAAATTAAAACAATTTGGTTTTTGTGATTGTTCACTTTCTTTCTTTTCTCTTGTTTCGTGTTTTCCCCAGGCAATGTGTTATTTTTGTAAATATCTTAAAGAGTTTTTAGGTAAAAATTAAGATTTTGAAACACTAGTTGTGAAGACTCATTCTAATTTCTGTTGTTACTTAGATTAACATCTTACTGTAGTATATAAAGAAGGTAGTATAAGCTTGGCACTTGATCCTTTCTGCCTTTTGGCCAGCATGCCCTTCAACTCAGCTGCCTCCCCAGCTGGGCCCAATCACTGATATTGCCATTCTACCATCTACTCTTGTTATGAGTCTGTTCAGGTTTTACTGAGTTTTCATAATCTCCATTATTCATTCAGCAAACATCTACTGAGCATTATTTTGTACCAGTCACTGGAGATACCAAGCAATAGGATCAGATCCCTTCATGTAGCAGTCAGCTTTTCCTAGGAAGCACACTGTCAATTCCCTGGATCTGTACTCCTGTCTTATCATTTTAGTACTGTAGATTATATAAACCTCAGTTGTGCTTTTATAAATTTGCTCCTACAGGAAATGGTAAATTATATTTTCAGTTTTTTATAATCAGCTTAGCAAAGCATTATTGCCATTGTCAGAACGTGATTAAACCAGGTAGTGAAATCCAATCTATATCCTATAAATCTAGTATTCTCCCCTTAATCTGAATTATTGAGGTTTTAACGTTTGCTTATGTGATACCATATTAGTTATGCTTTTATTTTCAGGAAGCAGTCAATTATAGATTTCTTCAAACCAGCTTCAAAACAAGGTATGTATACTATTAATGCATTTTTTTGCAGGATCTTTTGAAGAGGGAGATGGATTCAATAAATTTCTCTAAGCTCTTACTTGATTAAGCATAATGTTCAAACTGAAAATATAATGAAAATGCAGTGTTTTTTACAAAGATAAGTTCTAAACATCATGAAACTTTTTGCTGTTATTCTTTCTTACATTTAAAATACTCAGTCAATAATGTTCATATTGCATACTATTTTGATTCTCTAATACAGTAACATTTTATAAATGGAGCCATATGAGCTTACAAGATGTAGCAAAAGGGAGCTTTATGGAAGTAAGGCTATTAAATAAATCATGTCTTAATTCCCCCCCATGAAATGTGTATCATCATCTAAATACTGATTTGAAAATTCTTGTGATAGCTTAGTATTTTAAGTATTATTAATTTAAGCAAATATACAAAATGTAATAGTTTGTGTTATTTTTAATAACATGCAATTTGTGTTTTAATTGGCTATTTAGACAGACATATGTTGGATTCTCCACAAAAATCAGACATCAAATATGGAGGAGGTGGATTGTCCATCACTGGGACAGAGCAGTTTGAAAGGAAACTATCCTCACCAAAAAAATCTAAACCTAAAAGGATGCCATCAGAAAAGAGCACTATTTTAGAGGCTTTCATGAAAGGTGTGAAGGAGCACCATAAAGATCGTGGTATGCATGAGTCATGTCGGCCTTGTGTGTCAATAGCCACCAAATATCCAAAGGCAGTTACAAAAGTCTATGTTCCTCCATATTGCTTGTCAAAGGAGATGAAGGCACTGAAGAAAAAACATCGATCTCCAGAGAGAAGGAAGTCACTGTTCATTCATGAAAATAGCAGGGAGAAGAATGATAGAGATCGAGACAAGACCAGTGCAGATTCCAAAAAGCAGGCCACAGTGACAGAAACTGACATCTTCAAGAACAGCTCTAGAAGTCTTAGCAGCAGGAGCAGCCTATCCAGGCACCACCCAGGAGAAAGTCCATTGGGGGCTAAATTCCAGTTGTCATTAGCTTCTTACTGCAGAGAAAGAGAACTAAAGAAGTTGAGAAGGGAGCAGATGGAGCAGAGAATCAACTCGGAAAATTCTTTCTCAGAAGCAAGCAATCTTTCCTTAAAATCCTCTAGTATAGAAAGAAAATGTAAACCAAGGCAGGAACAAAGTAAACAGAATGACGTCACACCTGGAAAGAGTAATCTTTCAAACCTGGTATGTGTAATAATTACTGGATTAGCCTGGCTACTGCTTTATTTAGCATGCTAAATCTAAAAATATTTAATAACCATTAGCATAATATTGGTATCTTTTGTTAAGGAAATACTGATACACAGTTTGTTTAAAACCTAATTTCATTACGTTTCTTCTGACTGTCCGTAGGATTCAGTTAAGTAGTGTTTCTTGCCCTTAATTTTTTCAGACCATGAACAAAGACCTTTCTTAAGAAAGTAAGCATTCTTTTTTTAGGCAAGTATAGTCATTTTTAAATTAGGCTGTGCTGAAGGGAGATACTTAGGGAATGGAAAAATCTAAAACAGGAAGAAATGTTTTAGAACAGCGATTCTTAAAATGTGGTCCCTAGACTAACAACATCAGCATCACCTGGGAACTTAGAAATGCAAATTCTCAGGCCCTGCCCCAGACTCACTGAACCAGAAAGTAGAGGTAAGATCATCAATCTGCAATTAACAAGCCTTCCAGATGATTCTGATATACTTTAAAGTTTTGAGACTCACTGGTTTAGATAGATTATATGAGTCCTAAATAATTTTGAGAATGGGTCTTACACAACTTAGATAATACTTAGAAAGCTATCCAAATACATATAACTTCACATTCTCCCTTGAGAATAGACCAAACCCAGATTAGCATAAAAACTTGTCTCCCCTAGAAAGACAAGTGCCTCTGTTTCAAAGAACTTCTCTACATACAGAGCAAATAAAGGAAGATCAGATATCAAGAAAGGGCTATGTTGATAAGATGCTATGAGATTTTAAAACCAGATAGACCAAAAAAGTAAACCAAACTATGACATTTTAGGAGGGAATGGAGAGTGTTGCCTTGTATATTCCTAGAAAATGTATTTGTAAACTCCAGGGTTTGTTTGCAAGGAGTTTGGTGTCTTTACCAATGAGATTTGCTAACAGTCAATAGACGTTAGTAACATTTGGTCCATTCTTATAAGATTTTAGAGTTTGGTTGTATATCAGTACTTGAACTGAAGTATTGAAAAGTCTGTTATGTCCTTTTTTTTTTTAGAGATTTTATTTATTTGAGAAAGAGCACAAGTGGTGGGGGGGCAGTGATAGGCAGACTCCCCACTGAGTGGGGAGCCCGACACAGGGCTCAATCCCAGGACCCTGAGATCATGACCTGAACCAAAGTCAGGCATTTAGAACTGACTGAGCCACCTGGGCACCCCTGAGTTATGTCCATTTAATTGGCAAATATTAGGCTTACTGTTTCTTTTTCAAAATAATGATACAGTGCTTAATCTTGAGTTAATATAAAGCTCTAAATTTGCATTATGAAAACTGGCTTTTATTTTTATGACATTTTTACATTTTATGATACAAATGCCCTTCATTTTTATAAAACTTCAAGAGTTTAAAATGTTTTATTATAGAAGTTTGAATTTATTTCCAAATATAAGTGCTTGCTTTAATTGGTCTAGAAATCTGTGTTTAAATGTTATAAAGAAAAGTTTACATTCTTTACTGGCCCCAATTCCTAATTAACTTTTTCTCATTTTGCTAATAGGAAAATGGACATTTCTCAAGGAAAAGATCCTCCTCTGATTCATGGGAACCTGCTTCAGGTAGAATCAAAATTAATTTATTAATTTTTAAATAAAATTGTACCTCAGTGGCACTTTTTTTTTTAAGATTTTATTTATTTGACAGAGAGAGACACAGTGAGAGAGGGAACACACGCAGGGGGAGTGGGAGAGGGAGAAACAGGCTTCCCACTAAGCAGGGAGCCCAATGCAGGGCTCGATCCCAGGACCCTGGAATCATGACCTAAGCCAAAGGCAGATGCTTAACGACTGAGCCACCCAGGTGCCCCATCAGGTGGCACTTTTTTAAAACAAATTGGTTTAAATACTCAATTTCCTTCCTAGAGGGAAATTGAATGTCTCAGATCAGTTAAGAGTTTGGTTAAATTATATTTTAAAAGAATAGTACTTGAATTAGTATGCATAACCTGTCGTTTGTCTTGACTTTTTTGTCTCTTTCAAGAGTTCTAGCAACACGTTTCTCATTTTGATATTCAGTGTTCTACTGCTGAATCTTGGCTACAATAAGAAGCATAATCTTATATTATTGGAATTGTGGACTCTCTGAGATCTTGGTATTATAGATGCTTTGTATAAGGTTGAAACTGTTATCATGATCCAAAACAGTGTTTCCTAATATTTCAAGTACAAAGATAACCTTTTTAATATCAAATTTCCAAGGACACCTACATGATATTAATTTGTATTTTTAGTATCTGTTGGTTGAGGAAATACATAATAACAAATAGCTACTGTTAATTCAGTAATTCTTAAAGTATCTTTGTCTTTTCTTAACTAGAAAATAGAACAGTGTAAAAGTCAAACATTGCAGAAATTCATAACACAGAAAATGAAAGGCTCCCAGAAATAACAACTGTTAATAGTCTGGTGTATCAGATTTTTTTCTGCCATGATTGCAAACTTTGAAAAATGGATCTTACAGATTTCCACACTCAGTAAGATACAGTGGACATAACAGTAATAGCCAACATTTATTGAACAGTGACTGTGTGCCATGCCCTGTTCTTTGTGCTTTTAATTCATTTGATCTTCACATCCTCATAAGATGATTTTAAAGATGAAAAAACAGTGGTACAGAGAGACAGATGTGACTCCTTGTTCTTCAGGTTTCATGTAAGACTTTATTTTTTATATATTCTAGAGGTACAGTACATTTTGACCAGGTGATCTCAAAAATCAATGTTTGGCCAAGGCTGAAACCATAATCACCATCATAGAGGGAGCTTCTAGATACAGGAATAAATTTGAAGTTTTATGTGGTTTTTAAAATTTTTATTTAATTTCTGCAATGTTGTTGATTTTAATGATCTAATTTCATTGAATTTTGACATTACGAAATACAACAACAATAATTTCTCAGCCACCAAGTTGTTCCTGTACTCACTGTATTACACATTTGTAGTAATAAGTGATTTGCAGTGAGGTGAATGGAGGAACAAAGTATTTTTAGTATAAAATATTTTGCTCTGCCAGTATAAAGGGCTGCTAGTGGTGGTGTTGCCACCAAGCTCTTCAGCTTTTTTTTTTTTCTCTAGTAATGACTAAGATAAAAATTCTCTTCAGCTCATAGATTTGCAGATTTCATCAGTGGTGACTGTAATGGAGTTTCATTTATATAGTTCCACATATTGCAGTTTTTGAACAGTGTTTGAAAAAGATGCTTTCTGGGTGCCTGGGTGGCTCAGTCAGTTAAGCATCTACCTTTGGCTCAGGTCATGATCTGGAGTCCCAGGATTGAATCCGAATCGGGCTCCCTGCTTAGCGGGGAGTCTGCTTCTCCCCCTGACCCTCCCCTCTCTCGTGCTTTTTCTCTCTCTCAAATAAATAAATAAAATCTTTAAAAGAAAAAGACGCTTCCTGTCCCGGGAGCTCTTAGGTATCAAAGTGTTGTCCTTTCCCCCTGCCTTTCTGGTTGAGATCATGTCATTGATGAACTCCCAAAATCAAGGGAAGAGGGCAGACACCTCGTGTTTACATCAGAGTTTCTACACGTTTTAGACCAGAGACTCTTTAAGGCCTGCGCTCTTATTTCACTAAAGACAAACTAATGGCAGCACACGTTGCTAATGACAGTGGATTTTTTTTTTAATAAAAAGTTTACAGATCAAATGTGAAATAAATATGAAAAAAATAAAAAAAGATGCTTTCTGCATATTTTCATAAGCAGATTTAAGATTCACTTATATTTTTATTTCTAATATTTTAGCATGTTTCATAATCATTTTTAGTTATGGTATTGTACTTTTTAATAAATGCACATTTGTGCTGCATTTCACTGTCAACAGAATATAAAGGACATAAGGGACTTTTTCACTAGATAACCTGAAGAATGCTTATCTTTATCAGATAGTGAATAGATCTTAATAATCCAAATATACTGTCTTGTTCATATTATTGCTATTATACTTCTCAGTTGTGATCATGATGTACATAATCACACACAAGTTAGAGGATTTCAGAAATGTTGATAAAGTCATTTAGCTCTTTAGTCTTCCAGAATCCTGTCCTTGGGCTGCATTCTGAGGTCCAAATTAATCCATCCCTTGTTTATTCTATAATTAGTAAACAATCTCCTATTTTTTTTCTTTTTTTTTAAGATTTTATTTATTTATTTGATATGGGAGAGAGGGAGAGGGCAAGCACAAGCACAAGCACAAGCAGGGGGAGCAGCAGGCAGGGGAGAAGCAGGCTCCCCAAAGAGCAGGGAGCCCGATGCGGGACTCGATCCCAGGACTCTGGGATCATTAACTTAGCCGAAGGCAGCCACTTAACTAGCTGAGCCACCCAGGCGCCCCTAACCAGTCTCCTATTAATGGACAGTTGGATTTTTACTTTTTTTCTATTTACAAATTTAGTCTCTTGTCTTACCTGTTATATATATTAACAGCTGTTTGAAATGTTCTTAAACAGTTTACAGCTTGTACAAGCAGTGCAAAAAAGAATTCTGCAGTTAACCCACTGCTTTAGAGAGCTTGCAAAAGGGGAACTTCCCCACAGTACCATTTCAACCTCCTCTAATTCTAGATGTCAGAAGCTCTTAATAAGCTGATTTTTCCTAAACTTTGCCCATAAACAGGTTTTCTCTCCTGTTCCGAAATTGAAGACCTGAACAAATCAGAAATTTCTCCTCATGTCTAGCTGTATATAAATTAACTTCTGTAGGAAATGGAACAGAACTCAAACTGGCAGCTCTCTAGCTGTCTTTTTTGAAATCCTAAACTTAAAATAATCAGTGTAAGTCCACCCCAAGTCTTTTTCTTAGTTACTTGATTTCTCATCTTATACTGTAAAGGACCCCTGTCCTTTTTTACAAGACATTTAACCCCAGCAAAGTGAGTGGGCATGGAATGATTTCTTCAGGTAATAGGAGCTGTCTGTAGAAAAATGGCGATAGAGGCATTTGTTTATTGATTTTACATGTTTATAAATGGAATTTTTCAGATTATGTTCTGATCAAGCTATCCAAAAAGTTGCTTACCTCTTGAGTTATTTTGTTGTTGTTTTAATCAAATTGTTGAGGATTTGAGGACATCTGCCCATGTGCAGAGAAAAACTTGATTTTGGGGAATACTGATTATATAAATAGTAATATTTAATGATTAGTGGGTTTTAATTAATGATACATCACATTTTTAAACACAATAGGAAATTTTTTAAACCTGGTTAACTCAAGTATATGTGGTTTATTAAAGTTCTCCTGGATGGAGCTCCTAAACTTAGGTGGCTTAAAACAATAGTAATTTATTTTCTCATGGTTCTAGAAGCTAGAAATCCAAAATTAAGGTTATCAGCAGAGGCATGCTCTCTCTCAACAATTCTTAAGATTTTATTTATTTATTTGAGAGAGAGCACACGCACACAAGCGGGGGGAGGGGCAAAGAGAGAGAGAGGGAGAAGCAGACTCCCCACTGAGCAGGGAGCCCAACTCGGGGCTCAGTTCCAGGACCCTGAGATCATGACCTGGGCCAAAGGCAGATGCTTAGCCAACTGAGCCACCCAGGCACCCCTTCCTTGTGTGTTTTCACGTCATCTTCCCTCTTCAAATCTGTCTCCATGTCCAAATTTCCCCTTTTGAAGGAAGCCAAAGAGAAGGGTATTTAGGTTCAACTAAAATGCCAGCCTGCTCCACCCAGAGAAGTACATTTTGTGAGAACCAATGGAAAGGAGCCAGAGTTGCTGTAGTACATTCTCTGTGAATTCATGACATGATAGTGTAAGTGGCTCAGTGAGTTAAGCGGCTGCCTTCGGCTCGGGTCATGATCCCAGGGTCCTGGGATCGAGTCCTGCATGGGGCTCCCTGCTCAGCCGGGAGCCTGCTTCTCCCTCTGCCTGCCTCTCTGCCTACTAGTGTTTCTATCTCTCTGTCAAATAAATAAATAAATAATCTTAAAAATATATATATAAAAGAGCTCAAGACTGCAGATTGCCCCTTTTTCTGAGGACACCAGGCATAACTGGATTAGGACCCACCTTAATGACTTTATTTTAACTTGACTACCCCTGTAAAGACCCTATTTCTTATTAAAATCGCATTCTGAGATTCTGGGAGTTAGGACTTCAGTGTATCATTTTGGGAGCCACAATTCAACCACAACTCAACACAGCTAAAGACTAGAAGGATACACAGGAAGGAATAAACAATTAAACACTGGGGAGAAAGACTTGGGTGGATTTTCTTAATTGGGAAATTAAAATAATGTTGCCTTCAACTAGTTATCGTATATGTGTTTTAAGGTGCTATAAATTTAAATGTAGAAGTATTACATTTCCAGGGGCTCCTGGGTGGCTCAGTCGGTTAAGCATCTGCCTTTGGCTCGGGTCATGATCTCAGGGTCCTGGGATCGAGCCCCACATCGGGCTCCTTGCTCAGCGAGGAGTCTGCTTCTCCCTCTCATACTCCCTCTGTTTGTGTTCCCTCTCTTGCTGTGTCTCTCTCTGTCAAATAAATAAATAAAAATCTTTAAAAAAAAATATTACATTTCTGGAATCAGATAGTCCTTGGTCTAAGAAAAAATATATGAACTTTGAGGGAATTGCCTTCCATGATAACAGATATGCAGCTTTTGTGTTTTGGGGAGCAATACCTTGAATTTTGTTTAGGTAGTAAACTTTTAACAGCTTTAGAATGAAAATGAGCATTGTCATTAGCTTTAAATTTGGACACCAATATTTTATTAGTTAATAAATAAATGGTAGTATTACCTCTTTTTCCTTATCCCACATATATTGAATGATCTCAGCCTAAACTTTTACAATTTTTTTCTTTTTTTAAATTTTATTTTATTATGTTAATCACCATACATTACATCATTAATTTTTGATGTAGTGTTCCATGACTCATTGTTTGCATATAACACCCAGTGCTCCATTCAATACACGCCCTCTTTAATACCCATCACCAGGCTAACCCATTACCCCACCTCCCTCCCCTCTAGAACCCTCAGTTTGTTTCTCAGAGTCCATTGTCTCTCATGGTTCGTCTCCCCTTCCGATTTCCCCCCCTTCATTTTTCCCTTTAAACTTTTACAATTTAAACATTTTGTCATAGTGTTCTAGACACTCACTGAATAAACTTTATTAAGATAGGAAAATATATTTTTCACTAATCTGGCAAAAATTAAATTTTAGCAGGGTCTAAGCAGAATAAGTTCCCTGACAAAAGAAAAAGGAACTCTGTGGACTCAGATCTGAAAAGCACAAGAGAATCTATAATGCCAAAAGTAAAAGAGTCCTTCCTTGAGAAGCGTCCTGACGGACCACATCAGAGAGAGAAATTTATAAAACATATTGCACTGAAGACACCTGGGGATGTATTGCGCTTGGAAGATATATCCAAGGAACCCAGTGAAGAAATTGATCGCTCCTCTGGAGGCTTGGCACCTTCAAATTCTGGCCACCATTCTTCCAGGAATAGTGACCAAATCCGTGTGGCAAGTACCAAAGAGACTAAGATGCAGAAACCCCACTTATCTTTACCTCAGGAAAAGTCTGCAGTTAAAAAAGCTAGCAACTTTCAGAAAAATAAAACTGCTAGCTCTGTGGCATCAAAGGAGACAAAACTTCTACCTTTACTTTCCCATGTTCCAAGTGCTGGTTCCTCCCGGGTACCATTAAATGCTAAAAATTGCACTCTTCCAGTTCCTAAAAAAGAAAAAGAGCGTTCCTCATCTAAAGAATGTTCTGGGCATTCTACAGAGTCCTCCAAACACAAGGAACACAAAGCAAAGACTGATAAAGCTGATTCTAATGTATCTTCAGGGAAAATTTCTGGGGGATCTTTGCATTCGGAATATGGCACTCCTACAAAGTCTCCCCCAGCTGCTTTGGAAGTTGTGCCATGTATCCCAAGCCCTACAGCACCTTCAGATAAAGCCCCTTCAGATAAAGAGAGTTCAGGAAATTCCAATGCAGGTAGCAATGCACTGAAAAGAAAACTAAGGGGTGATTTTGATAGTGATGAAGAAAGTTTAGGTTACAACCTAGACAGTGATGAGGAAGAGGAAACATTAAAATCACTGGAAGAAATAATGGCTTTGAACTTCAATCAGACTCCTGCAACTACAGGAAAGCCTCCTGCTCTTTCCAAGGGGCTTAGATCTCAGTCATCAGACTATACAGTAAGTAGTGCTGTGACATTTATTTTTACTTGAAGAGGGAAAGATGGATTAGTGAAAGAGGGATAAATTGCTAGAACTTATTTGAAAACTTAGTATTTGTTATGATTCATAATTGGACTGAAACTGGTATAGTTCTTGTTTGGTTAATGGATTTCCCATATCTTTAGCTTTATTACTGTAAATCAGTGGTCTCCAAACTTTTTTGATCACACACACTTCTATTAGTAAAAAATTTTTAAGCATGTACTCCAATATATATGTATACTTATAGATTATATACATGTACCACTATACTACTGTGTACTTTCTAAAGCATATGCAAAAACAGAATTTAAAAGGAAGAAGAAAAAAGTATTTTCCTATAGAAGTTATATAGAAGTTACTATAGACTAAGTTCTACTGGAGTTTCTATAGAAGTTCCATATAAATAGAAGTTCTATTATTTTCTTCCTGCACCCCAATGGATCACCTTGCACACCCCCTGCTTTGGAGACCACTGCTGTAAATGAAGGTAGAGTGTAGAAATGTTGTTAATTGTGGTGTGCAATTTTATTTATAAAGTGCTTCATTCTATCTTGGGAATAAGCTGCATTAAATTCTAATATGTCTGTAAAATTTGGTGGGGAAGGTATTAATGTTCCATGGTAACACCTAAAAATTAGTTTGATTCCATTAAAATAGAATTTAAAAATAAAGACAGGGTAGCCATGGAGCCCTTGGGTGTTTGCAGTCAGTTCCTAAGGCTGGCAGGGTTTTATAAGTAGTGCCTTTCCTAATAAATGGTAAAATCAAATTGCCTGCAGTACAAAATACTAGATTTAAAGCATGATGGTAAAAATTCTCTAAGAAAGGTATCCTCCTGGCCTAGGTTATTGAAATAGACAATATTCTTTAGTACTCTGAATAACTTATATAAGAAATCCCAATTCTTCTAAGATATGTTATAAAATATTTCTAAATTTTCTTCTTGTTTTAGGAACATGTTCATAGTGGAACATACACAAATACTTTAGAACGTCTAGTGAAGGAGATGGAAGACACTCAAAGGTTCGTTAGCATCATGACTACCTTGCTAACTTTAACATACTGCTTGTTTGTGTGGCTGGCTTTTAATTTTCCTTTAAAAGTTATGAGAAATTAGCATGCATTTTGTGCTAGTTTTATTGTCAACTTTGTTAGAAATAAAGTATTCTCGTTCACAGGTGGGGTCAGAACATCAGGTTTTTATGGTTTACTGCATTACCGTAATAATACAAATTCCTTTCTGCTTACCACAACCAGAATCTAACTGGTAGCTGAGATTCTTGATCAGAAAGTGTGGGCAGAGTTTTTTGTGTGTATTTTTTAATTGTGATAAAATATATAGAATTTAATTTACCATTCTAATCATTTTTAAGTTTGCAGTTCAGTGGCATTAAGTACGTTCACCTTGTTGTGCAATCACCACCACCATCCATCTTCAGAACTTCTTTTCAGCTTCCCTAACTGAAATTCCATACTCAATAAATAATAACTTCCCATCCTCCTCTTCCCCCAGCCCTTGGCAACTACCTTTCTGCTTTCTGTCTCTATGAAATTAACTATTCTAGGTACCTCATATAAATGAAATAGTACAGTATTTTTCCATTTGTACTGGCTTATTTTAGTTAGCATAGTGTCTTCAAGGTTTGTCCGTGTTGTAGCATGTGTCAGAATTTCCTTCCCTTTTAAGGCTGAATAATACTCCATTGTATGTATATATAGCACATTTTATTTATCCATTCATCCTTTGATGGACACTTGTGTTGCTTCTATTTTTGGCTATTGGAAGTATTGATGCTGTGAACAAGGGTGTACAAATATCTCTTCCAGTCCCCACTCAATTCTTTTGGGTTGGTATATTCCCAGAAGTGGAATCCTGGACCATACAGTGATTCTATACATAATATTTTGAGGAACTGCTGTACTGTTTTCCATAGTGGCTGCACCATTTTACATGCCCATCAGCAGTGCACAAGGATTCTAGTTTTTCCACATCCTCACCAACACTTGATATTTTCTGGTTTTTTTGATCATAGTCATCCTAATGAATATGAAGTGGAGTGGTACCTCATTATGGTTTTGATTTTCACTTTCCTAATAACAAATGATGTTGATCATCTTTTCATGTCCTTATTGGCCATTTGTATAGCTTCTTTGGAGAAATGTCTATTCAGATCTTTGCCCATGTTTTTTTTAAGATTTTATTGATTTATTTGAGAGAGAGCACAAGAGGGGGAAGGGGCAGAGGGAGAAGGAGAAGCAGACTCCCTGCTGAGCATGGAGCCCCATGTGAGGCTCAGTCCCAGGACCCCAGGATCATGACCTGAGCCAAAGACGGACACTTAAATCAACTGAGCCATCCAGGTGCCCCTTGCCCGTTTTTTAATTGAGTTGTGTGGGGGTTTTTTGTTTGCATAGAATTTTTTTTTAACATTTTTATGTTCATGTAGTCCAAATTTTGAAACCAGCATAGCCACACACGGTATTTCTACATCAAGTTACTCTTGAGGAAGAAGTTTAGAATTAATGTTTCTCTCTCTTTCTGTCTCTGGCGCGCGCGCTCTCTCTCTCTCTCTCTCTCTCTCTCTCTCACACACACACACACACACACACACACAGAAATCAAAAAGTTTGAGGATCATAATGGACCTGATAAAATTTGTCACTAGTTGTAAACTACTTTTGCTAATGAGGGGGAAAATACCTTCCTTATTTAAGAAATATCCTCAAAACTAGTCCACAGAACTTCACTGAAAGCTCAACTGACTTGGGGTGCCTGGGTGGCTTAGTTGGTTAAGCTTCTGACTTTGGCTTAGGTCATGATCTCGGGGTCTTGGGATTGGATCAGGCCCCACTTGGGGCTCCCCGCTCAGCAGGGAGTCTCCTTGTCCCTCTCCCTCTGCCAGTCCCCCTGCTTGTGCTCTCTCTCTACCTCAAATAAATAATAAAATCTTAAAAAAAAAAAAAAAAGCTCCGGCACCTGGGTGGCTCAGTTGGTTAAGCGACTGCCTTCAGCTCAGGTCATGATCCTGGAGTCCCGGGATCAAGTCCCGCATCGGGCTCCCCGCTCAGCGGGGAGTCTGCTTCTCCCTCTGACCCTCCCCCCCTCATGTGCTCTTTCTCTCTCTCTCTCTCTCATTCTCGCTCTCTCAAATAAATAAATAAATAATAAAATCTTTTAAAAAAAAAGCTCAACTGACTTGAAGTTGGTATATATGTGTCTCAAACTTGATAGATCAGTTAGCTAACCATAGGAAATACAATTAGAAGTGTTCCCCTTTCTGAATTTAGAGAAATTGTCTCTACTGTAAAATTCTTTAAACATTTCATGAATTCATGTGATTTGTAATGTCAGATCTGAAGTTGTTTATTTAAAATGAACACTGCACAGACCAGAGGCAGAGATGCTAGTTTGATCTGATGATTGACTCTTTTCTGTATTGGTAGAGCAGTACATTTACCAGTCACGTAGTGGGGCTGGAGTTAGGAATAAAGACCTTGATTAAAATAACTTAATCTTGGCAAGCAGTATAAGCAAAGACTCCGGAGCTAGACTCTCTGGCTTTGAATCCCAGCTCCTTGCATTGTGAGCTTGAGCAAGTTAGCATTCCTAATGTTTGTTTCCTCATGTATAAAATCGGTAATAATAAACTACATGGGGTCCTTGTGAGGGTTGAAAGATTTAATACATAAAGTTCTCAGTACAGTGCCTGTCCCATAGTAAGGGCTCAGTGTTAGGTATTGTGATGATAATGATGATAACAATGATAATGACTACTGGTGCTAGAAAGACTAATTAACATCAGTTTGTTGGTCTGCTAGAAGTCAAAGGAGCATTAAAGATTCAAGGGGATAATCAAATTATTCTTTGCCATTTTTCCTTCCCCTTTCTCTAAATGATTTGGATATCATTCTTGAAGTCCTAGCTGTAAAGAAATATTCAAGTCTTCTATGTGAAGGAACACTATTCTAATACCATACCAGTAGCTGGGTAAAAGTCTGTTATACATCATGATGTTTGGGAAGACATAATTTGTCTGTAGTGCATCAAAGTTTGTCATATAACAAGGTACTTATTAATAAGAGGTTGGGTTTGGGGAGTTGTTTTGTTTTTTGGTGCTGCTTTTAGACATAAACTAAAGATTATTTTTAGAGTAAACCATTTTCTGTAACATTTCTTTCAATTCTCAGGCTAGATGAACTGCAGAAGCAGCTACAGGAAGACATAAGGCAGGGCCGAGGTATTAAATCCCCCATCAGAATTGGAGATCAAGACAGTACAGATGATGAGGATGGCCTCTTAGAAGAGCACAGGTCTAGCATTTTTCATAATGTATACCCTATTAAGTTTATATTTTTTTAATTTTGTTCTTGTGAAATAAATGAACTTGATGGTTATATACTTTATGAGTAATCTGTGATTGTTTTCTAATCCATCTCTGATGGATTTGAAGGACAAATGTTAAGGCCAAGTTACATCTTTTTCCTCCTGGTTATTGTTTCTTTTCACACAGACCCATTTAATGGCTTTGGGCTAACTACTAGCAAAAAGTGGGAGGAACAACACACATGTTCTCATGCTGGTCTTCTTATCTGGGGTTAACATTGGTCCTAAGAAAAGTTTTCTTTGCACCCAACCTTTAAACACAAAACCATATGCAATATAACTATTTGATATTCAATAACTTTTTTTATTCCAGGGAATTTCTAAAGAAATTTTCAGTTACAATTGATGCTATTCCTGATCATCACCCAGGTGAAGAAATATTTAATTTCCTCAATTCCGGAAAAATTTTCAATCAGTATACCTTGGATTTAAGAGACTCTGGTTTTATAGGACAGAGCGCTGTAGAAAAGCTTATTCTTAAGTAAGTAGAAAAATAGAAAAACATTTTGCTTTTTCTTATATAAAAATTACCCTAAAAGATTTCTAACTGACATAATCTTCTAAAAGGTTAATTTCTATTATGACCTATCCAGTTTTCTAATCCTTCTTACTAACTATTGCTTTTTGTGTTTATTATTTAATTATAGGAAACAGTGTAAGATAGTTCCTTGGTGTATTACATGCTTTTATTAGGATTAAGATCAGCATATAATAACAGCAACTGTCAAAATAATAGGGGCTTAAAGTAAGAAGTATATTTCTTTCTTATGTGAAAGAAGTTCACAGGTAGGAAGTCCAGGGCTGGTGTTTCACCATATAATCTTTCTTCTCCACCATCTTAAGCACCTGGTTGCTTCAGGTGCTGCTGGTACTCCAGCCCTTTACCTTAAAATTCCCAGAAATCCCACACATTTCTACTTAATGGTTAGTTGGATAGAGCTTAGTCAACATGATCACGCCTAGTTACAAGGAAGGCTGGGAAATAGTTTTTATTTCAGGCAGAGCCAGCGTACCCAGCTAAAAGTCAGGGTTCAGTTGCCAAGAGGAAAGGCAAGAATAGATGTTGGGATGGGCAACTAGCAGTCTATACCACAGTGCCCAAATTGGTCTAATTTCTCTCAGGGCATGATTATCTCAGATGCAGAGAGATCCCATTAATTCTGGTGCTGAGTTTTATGGAAGTACAAACCCAAGCTGACAAAAGCAGACAATGCCCTGAGACTTAATAGGGGCTTTCTCAACACTGCCAGCTAATGTAAATTTATCCACCAGGTATATCCGGAAACAGGCCAACAGACTGGATCAGCTTTAGGCCATCACTTGAATTTCCTTTATGAGTAACCGATCCATATTGGAGTAGAGTCCACCTCTAAGGACTGAGGATGGTGTGCTTGCTCATTTCCCTGATTATGTCACATGTGGTGGTAGCAGTTTCTTACTATGAAAGTAACAGTCATTGATTTCATTTTATTTTTTCAGATCAGGAAAAACAGATCAGATTTTTTTGACAACACAAGGCTTTCTTACCTCTGCTTATCACTATGTCCAGTGTCCTGTACCTGTGTTAAAGTGGCTGTTTCGGGTAAGAGAAATGTTTGGGGAATATAGTTGTCTCCTACTGCATTTCCTAGTCAAAAACAAAGTTAAAATATCATATTTGCACATTACTAGAGGAAAAAAAACAGCACATCAAACCTATGATTTCAGTGGGTTAAAATGAGGCAAAAAGAGTCCATGTGAAGAGATTATAAGGGAAATGCTAATGCAGATCGTGTGCGCGATAGTAATGTTAATTGTGCCTAAGACATTTCATCCCACTGGTAAATCATTATCATGGTTAGTTTTAAGAAGAGTTCTTCTCATTCTTACGTTACCTGTTTTTTTGGGAGGGGAGGGGAGCGGGTTTAGTGGGGGTTTTTCTAAAATATTTTTTTCTCCCATTTTTATGGAGATTCTTGCATATGTATTTTTAGGATTTGACTTGTATACCAAAATTTTCCCATTTGTGTGTGCGTGTGTGTATGCAGATATATATATCTGCAACCAAATGTTTCTTTTCCCCAATAATGTTTAATTCTTAAATCCACTTAATTATCCAAATTTTTATATTATCTGCATGGTAGCTTTAGAAATATCAGTGGCATCAAAAAATATGACTATTAAAAAATATGAGTATTGTATGAAGTGAGAAGTGGGAAAAACATGAGTTTCTATTCTGGGCTTTAAGATAGCATTTCAAACAATCTCATATTTGGCAAGAAATAGATATTCCAGTTTAGCCATTTATTCATTTTTTTCATAAGAGTGCCACCTGTGGCCAGGTACTGAAGAGAACAGCAATGAAAAAATCTACATTTCTGATCTCATGAAAGCCACAGTCTAGTACTATAGAGATAGTAAATGGGTATGTGTGTAAATGCATATTTAGAGATCTATTATGTCAGATGGTAAGTGCTAGGAGGAAATAGTAGGCTATGGTAGACACAGAGAAGTATCAGGGTGGGGAAAAAAGCTTGCTTTTTTGAATATGTATATAAGATAATTAATGATGAGGGCCTTACTGGTAAGGTGAGGTCTGAGTAAAGAGAAGAGAAGAAAGTAATGGAGTGAGCCGTGCCACTGTGTGGTAAAAGACCATTCTAGGCAGAGAAAATAGCAGACTATTTTTTCTTTTTTAAGAAAATATGTCAAGGGCGCCTGGGTGGCTCAGTTGGTTGAGTGACTGCCTTCGGCTCAGGTCATGATCCTGGAGTCCCGGGATCGAGTCCCACATCGGGCTCCCTGCTCAGCAGGGAGTCTGAGTCTCCCTCTGACCCTCCTCCCTCTCATGCTCTCTCTCTCTCATTCTCTCTCTCAAATAAATAAATAAAATCTTTAAAAAAAAATAAAGTATGTCAGAATTTATTTTAATGCTGTGGTTCTAATTTTTTTTAACCCTTCTTACCCAAAGAATATAAAAACACTAATTCAGAAGGATATATACACACCCCAGTGTTAATTGCAGCATTATTTACAATAACCAGATTATGGAAGCAAGCAGCCCAAGTGTCCATCGATAGATGAGTGGATAAAAGAGATGTACATGTACACATGCACACATGTACAATGGAATATTATTCAACCATAAAAATGGAATGAAATCTATGGTCCTAAATTTTTGTAGGTTAATTGTTAAAATGTAATTAAAATGTTTGCATTTTCCTGATTTTTATGAGTGTAAAACTAGAAAGACACTTTACTACTTTTTAAAAACTTTTGCAAAGGCAATTTGCATTTGATTGTGAAAAGTTCAAGTAAAATGGAAAGATTTTTTAAAAAGGCTTAATGCCATCCCAGTTTCCAGGGGCTATCAAATTTTAGTGTTTTCTAGATTGTTCTCTGCATGTACATAGATTGCTGTATGACAATATAAACAGAATATGTGCTGTTTTATGTTTGTTTATTTCAGATAACAAATTATTGAGTGTTTTCATGTCAGTATAGATATGTTGTCATCCTTTTTAATGGCTTTATATTCTTTTGTAGTGTTATACTATGATTTATTTAACCCAGTCTTAGTTGATAGACATCAGATTGTTATATGCACCTCTTTACACATTTATTTAATTATCTCCCAAGTACTGGGTTACCCACCTTAGAATTATTATTACCCAAAAAAGATTGTTACCAAAACTTGTCCTGTTTCCAGCATGCCTTTGGATGGTGCTTCCCCCTAGTGGCAAAACATAATAACAGACTTTTGACACAGGTTGATTTTGAAAATGGCACAAACATACAAATGATGCAAATACAAACATACAATGACACAGATATGCCTGATTGAAACCAGAGTTTAGGTTAATCTCCCTTACATTTTAGATTTAAATTTACTGTAATCATAATCTACAGCTCCAAAGCAAAAAGGAAAGAGAAATGTTTTCCCCTACTAAACCACTTTAAAATTACCTTCGTTACATCATATGATTCTTTTTTTTTAAAGATTTATTTATTAGAGAGAGTGTGCATGCAAATGCAAGCAGGGGGAGAGAGAATCTCCAGGAGACTCCCTGCTGAGCGGGAACCTGACACAGGGCTTGATCTCAGAGCCCTGAGATCATGACCTGAGCCAAAATCAAGAGTCGGATGCTTAACCAGCTGAGTCACCACCCAGGTGCCCATCATATGATTCTTTAAAATGTTTTTTTTAACTTGAGAATTTTTTCCCAAAAAATGGTTTTGTAAAATTATATTAATTGTATGCCTCTGCATATAAATTTCTGTATGTAAAAAGGCTAACTAGATGAAAATATAAGGACAATAACTTTGCATAAATATTACCAAATTACTTTTTAAATTTTACCAAATTATACTTAACACTGGGTATGCTGCCTCTTTCCTAGTACTCTTATGAACACTGGCGTTATGTTCTTGATCATTAACAATCTTAAAGTCAAGCTTCTCTTTTTTTTTTCTTTTTTTAAGATTTATTTCAGAGAACAAGCACAAGTTGGGGGGGTGGGGAGGAGAGGGAGAAGCAGGCTCCCAGCTGAGCGGGGAGCTCCATGCAGGGCTCCATCCCAGGATGGATCAGGGCCTGAGCCGAAGGCAGATGCTTAACCAACTGAGCCACCCAGCTGCCCAAAGTCAAGCTTCTTTTGAAAAGCTAATGACAGTTTATCACTTCTCTTTGCATTTCTTTGATTACTAGTGATATTAAACATCTTTTAAAAAGTATATTGATAGGGACACCTGGGTGGCTCAGTCCATTGGACCTTCTGCCTTTGGCTTAGGTCATGATCCCACAGTCCTGGGATCGAGTTCTGCGTCGGGCTCCCTGCTCAGCTGGGAGCCTGCTTCTGTCTCTGCCTGCCACTCCCTGTGCTTGTGCTTGCTCTCTCTCGTGCCTGGGTGGCTCAGTTGTTAAGCGTCTGCCTTCAACTCGGGTCATGATCCCAGGGTCCTGGGATCGAGTCCCGCATCGGGCTCCCTGCTCAGCGGGAAGCCTGCTTCTCCCTCTCCCACTCCCCCTGCTTGTGTTCCTGCTTTCACTGTCTCTCTCTGTCAAATAAATAAATAAAATCTTTAAAAAAATAAAATAAAATAAAATCTTAAAAAATAAATAAAAAGTAAATAAATAGTATATTGATATATTATTTTGCTTATTTGTATCTTTTCAAATATTTTTATTAGTTTGTGGTTTGATTTTTGCCTGTCATCAACTAGTAGCCTTTTCCTTTATGGTTTTTGGATTTCATCGCACAAATGAACTAGAAAGGCATTTTTTGATAGTTTTCATGTTACATTTGTCTAATATAAACAAGTTGTAAAAACAGCATGTTAGAATGGAAAGGGCCCTGATTTTAGAATTAGACCTGAATGATAAGTTCCAACTCCTCATGTATTACATTAGGTATTTTAATCTCTCTGAGCCTGTCTGCTCATGTGTAATGTATGACCACTTCATAAGGTTATTGTAAGTATTAAAATGAAATGCATATAAAATACATCTTAAAGAAAATACACATAAAATACCTTTATATATGCCTGGCAAGTAGTAAATGCTCATTTTCTTTCTTTTTTAATACTCTTACCTACTTTGGCAGATGATGTCGGTTCATACAGACTGTATTGTGTCCGTGCAGATTTTAAGTACATTGATGGAAATAACAATTAGGAATGGTGAGTATATGAATTTACTCTGATTAGCTGTGTGAATTATTGGTTGCTATGTACACAGTCTCTTTCGTATTGCTAAACATTTAGGATATTCAGAAATACAGAATAAAAGATTATTTTTTGTGATCTAAAAATCTTTAATGACATGAAACTCCAATCAAAAATGAGTATCTGTATTTTTCTAGTTGCATAGAGAAAAAGGGTATAAGACCTTACAAGTGACAGCCCTAAACTAGTATTTACCAACTCATGGGTTACTGTTCTGGGTAAATGGAAATAATTGCAAGTTTGTTATTTATTTAGCCAATTAACTTTAACTGACTTATTGGTGAACAAGTATTGTACTGATTGTGCACTGAGGAGACTGAAAGTACTACAAAAATGTAACAGTTGTTTGCTCACCTTTGAGATCCCTTATAATGAAACAAGCATTGTGATTTACACCTTTCACTTGTTTTGGGGATTGAGACTATATGGGCCCTGAAGATGGTAAAGTCTTTCTGTGTTAGGAGTAGTTGGTATATTACCGTTGTTATTTTCAGTCTTTTCAAAGTGTGTTACTTCTTGAGTTATACTCTTTTATTCATCATCACTCTCAGATACTTTAATAAATGTCATTTCCTTCATTTACTTGAAAATCTAAAATTGCTATATGATCATTCTAAATAACTATATCGTTAACATATCATTACCAGATGTCGTTTCTCTAAAATCATCATAATCCATATTTCACATGCAGACTGTCACCCTGCAACTGTGTTTGTGAACCTGGGATTTGGGATAAAATATTTTCTTCTATTAACTAGATACCTTCAGTGATTCGCCAGTTTGGCCCTGGATCCCATCATTATCTGATATAGCAGCTGTGTTTTTCAATATGGGAATTGATTTCAGATCTTTGTTTCCTCTGGAGAATCTTCAGCCAGACTTTAATGAAGATAATCTAGTGTAAGTTTTATTTTCATAATTAACTCCCAAAAACATTCTTTTAAATATTTTGTAATATGATAAGAGTTAATACTTGTTTGATAATTTCAGTACCCATTCTTGGTTTTTTTAAATCTCTCAAAGTTGAAATGGATCTTGAATTGGATACATTCCTAACATCTCTTTTAATCTGAAAGTCATCATCAAGTTTAACAGGGAGGATATAGGGGCACCTGGGTGGTCAGTCATTGGGCATCTGCCTTTGGCTCAGGTCATGATCCCAGAGTCCTGGGATCGAGCCCTGCATCGGGCTCCCTGCTCCAAGAGGGGCCTGCTTCTCCCTCTCCCACTCCCCCTGCTTGTGTTCCCTCTCTCGCTGTGTCTCAGTCTCTGTCAAATAAATAAATAAAGTCTTTAAAAAAGGGGGGGGGAATATAGAAACATTTAAAATTTTTAAATGTTTTTTAAATGAAACTGACATTATTTGACATTATTTGTTATTTGACATTATTTGCTTATTTGACATTATTTGTTGGTGATACTGGCCAAAGCAATTAGATAAGTATTTGACATTATTTGACATTATTCTGTTGGCAATACTGGCCAAAGCAATTAGATAAGAGAAAAAAATAAGAGATATAAAAACTGGAAATGAGTTGGTAAAAGTTTCATTATTTGCAGAAGTGTGTTAATGTATGCAAAGAAGCCTAAGAGTCCACTGAAAAGCTGTAACAAATAAAAGAAACAAGTAAGAGAAACTGGTATGGGGCACCTGGCTGTCTCATTGAGTAGAGCATGTGACTCATGATCACAGGGTTGTGAGTTCAAGCCCCACATTAGGCATGGAGCCTACTTAAAAGGGGGGGTGGGGCACCTGGGTGACTCAGTCGGTTGGGTGGCCAACTCTTGGTTTTGCCTCAGGCCATGATCTCAGGGTGCTGAGATCAAGTTCCACATCAGGCTCTGCACTCAGCAGGGAGTCTGCTTAAGATTCTCTCTCTCTCTCTCTCCTCCCTCTGACCCTCCTCCCACTCACCTGCTTGCTCGCTGTCTCTCTCTCTCTCTCTCTCAAATAAATCAAATAAATTTTTAAAAAAAGAGAAGTTGGTATGGATTCCAGGGTACAAAGTTTAAAAAGAGAAATTAGTAACCTTTGGGTATATGAGCTGTAGCTAGTTTAAAAGATAAGCTGGGGGGTGCCTGGCTGGCTCAGTTGATAGAGCATGTGCTTCTTGATCTCAGAGTCTTGAATTCGAGCCCCACCTTGGGGGTAGAGATTACATTAAAAATTTTTTAAAAAGGGGCGCCTGGGTGGCTCAGTCATTAGGCGTCTGCCTTCGGCTCAGGTTGTGATCCCAGGGTCCTGGGATCCAGCCCTGCATCAGGCTCCCTGCTCAGCGGGAAGCCTGCTTCTCCCTCTCCCTCTCACCCTGCTTGTGTTCCCTCTCCACCTGTCTCTCTCTATCAATAAAATCTTTAAAAAAATTTTTTTAAATAAAATCTTAAAAAAAAGATAAACTGGAAGAAAAGACTTCATTTACAGCAGCAAGAAAATTATAGGAAATACCTAGGAATAAACTTGAAGAGAGAGAGAGAGAGTGTGTGTGTGTGTGTGTGTGTGTGTATGTGTATAGAGACAAAATAGAAGACCCAAATAAATGGAAGAGCATACCATGCTTTCAGATGGGAAAATTCAACATTATAATATAAATAGATTAGAGCTCCTGAAATTAAACCATAAACATAATGACATTTGAATAAGAAATGCCAATGGGATATTTTGTGGGGAAAGGGAGAGTTGATACTATACAAGTGATTCTACAAAGTCATGTGGAAAAAAATAGTATCTAGAAAAGTTTTGAGAAAGAAGAGTTAGGAGGCAGGACTGGCCTTAGCAGATAATAGTATGGGACAAGTGCAACATGCAAAGTTCTGTCAGTGGAACAAAAGAAGTCCAAAATCAAACCAAATACATATAGATACTTAGTAAACGCTAAAGAAGCTATTTCCATAAATGAAAGAGTAGGCTATTAAGTATCTGGTATTACCCACTATCTGGAAAACTGGATAGCCATATGAAAAAAAATTTTGCATCCATACCTCAAACTGATAGAGCAAAGATTTAAATGTATACAATAAAACCATAAAATAGAAGAAACCAGCAGGTTTTTATAATCCTAGAAAAGGGGAAAATGGTTTTGTGTATGAACTAACACTCAAAAGCCATATAAAGGAAAATTAATTTATTTGACCACATTAAAAACACTTTGCCGTGGGACAGTAATCACTATACACAAAGTCAAAAAAGCTTCAAAAGGGAATGGGAGGGAGATATATATTTATATGAATTTTTCATATTCATGTATGTATGAATGAAACACTGTGGTTACAGGTAAAGATTTAGTTTCAAATTAATAAAAAGATAATAACCTATTAGAAAAATGGACAAAGGAATAAACTGATCACAGAAATAAAACTGGTTCTTAAATATGAGAATATACTCATCTTCACTTCTGAGAAAAAAGGTAAATTCTTGTTATTGCTATATCCAAAGCCAAACTCTTACCTCTCTAGTTCTCTTTCCACTCCATACAGGATCCCTTGTTGCTCAGATATAATCTGTATCTAAAAAATATGTTGGATAGCAAATTTTCAGATAAAGACTATGTTCTATCACTTTAAATAGGGAAAATAATGCTTTCCCAGCCCAACCAAAAAACCCAACCATTTCCCCCAAACATTGTTAAAATACTCAAACCACCTATATTTAAAACGTTAAAATACCAGTTATTTTATTATTTAACATTTCATGAATTCAGTAACATGTGGTCACGTATGTTGTATGCAACAGATTTGAATTTTTCTTCACTGTTGTAAGCCGGTACTGTGGTGGAAATAGTGAAATAAAGATATATAATGAATGCATTAAGGCATAATACATGCAGATAATATTCAGCAAAGTAGTTTTTTTTATTGGTTACTTACCAGTTGAAGAGTTGGCATCAGTTAGGCTTGGTGACTACAGCAGGGAGGTGGTGGCTGTAGTCACTGTTGCTGTGTAGTGGTAGGCATCAACGAGCACAGAGCAGGAAGGAGCTGGTGAAGGAATGAGTGAGCCATGATGAGATGCCTGTTTAAGCAACATGAGTACAAGACTGAATCCTATTGAGATATGACCACAACTCACTCTTCTCACTGAGACTCACGTGCAACTTAACCATTTTTGTTGGTGTGTATGAAATGTTTGAAGGCTCTTAAATATTCAGATAGGGAGAGTAGGATACTAAAGGGTAGTCGAACAGTTCTTTTCTTGACCATTGTTCTGTTAGATATACAGACTTAAAATCTGAATCACAACTAACCTCTTTTCTGCATTCCATCAATTCTCATATCCCTGTGTTCTAGTTCCTCTGCTCATGTCACAGCTGTTCTTTCCTTTTTTGTTACCAGTGTTCGTCTAATTCAGTTCCTCTTTTCATGCCTACCCTGGCAAAAAAAAAAAAAAATCTCCTTTTCCCCAGGGGCTTTCTACCTCCAAGGTATTTATTCCTTTCACTGTTGGAGGATTCCTTTTATGAAACATAGCCTTGAACTTCTTTCTCCTCTGTTCTCAAGCCTATTTACACCTTGTATTGAAGACTCTACAATTTGACTTATTTTCTGTTTTGCTGTCTCTTTTGTTTTAACCAAATTGATCTACTTGCTGTTCCTCCATATTAGTCATCATTGCATTGGCTCTTCCTCATACTGATCTCTCACCTCCATCCTCAGTGTCAGCTCACTAAAATATTACCTCTCTCTCTCGTTGAAGCGCTGTTTCTAAGAGCAAGACGGGGCTTGGGTGGCTCAGTCTGTTAAGCATCCACCTTCAGCTCAGGTCATGATCTTGGGGTCCTGGGATCGAACCCCACATGGGGCTCCCTGCTCAGCAGGGAATCTGCTTTTCCCTCTCGCCCCCACCCCCACTTATGCTCTCTCTCACTCTTGCTCTCTCTAATGAATAAAATCTTTAAAAAAAAAAATAAGATCAAGACAGTCTTATCTGTGTGGAACAGATTACTAAATCATGGTACATTAATCATCATCACAACTACTAATAATTACATGCTGCTTACTATATGCTAGGCACAGTTCTAAGGGCTTAACATACAGCACTTCATTTAATGGTCACTACAACTATTAGATAGTATTCTCATTCCATTTTACAGGTGAGTCAGGCACAGAAAGGTTAAGTAGTTTGCCTGAGGTTTATAGCTAGGAAGGCACATAGGGCTACTAAGCAGAGACTTTAAAAGCTAAGAAAGGGGCGCCTGGGTGGCTCAGTCGGTTAAGCGACTGCCTTCGGCTCAGGTCATGATCCTGGAGTCCCGGGATCGAGTCCCACATCGGGCTCCCTGCTCAGCAGGGAGTCTGCTTCTCCCTCTGACCCTCTTCCCTCTCGTGCTCTCTGTCTCTCATTCTCTCTCTCTCAAATAAATAAATAAAATCTTAAAAAAAAAAAAGCTAAGAAAGCTTTTCATATATAGGTATGGAAGTATAAGATATATTAAGTGAAAAAGAGGTACATAACAGTATATAGTGTGCTGCCATTTACATTAAGGGGGGCAAATAAATAAATACATATGTATTTGTATATATATAAAATGCCTGTGGAAGGAAGGACTAAAACGAGTAGTGATTGGTGGGGAAATGGATGGCAAAAGGCCTAGACTGAGGACAGTTCTTCACAGCAGTACTGTGCCTTGATACCTTTTGGGTTTTTTAACCATATGAAGGTATTACTATTCAAAAAATTAAATAAGAAAGTACGTTTTGAAGGCCAAATTCATGTGTCTCCTCCTCTACGAACCTTCACTGATTACCTCAACCAAAACTGCGGTGCTTAGAATTGTTTATTTATATTGCTGTCTATTCATGAGACCTTTATTATGAGTTCTTTTGTAGTCAGAGCCACCTTCTACATAGTTCTCTGACACCAAGAACAATGAGGATAGTGCCTTATAAAAAGTAGCTATTCAATGGAAAACTAATGCATAGAGATAGGTATCAGATTAGTGTTCACCTGGAGTGGGAGATAGCAAAGTGACTTGGATCTGGCATGAAGGGACTTTTGTGGGTAATGGAAATGTTCTACTACTTCTTTATTCTGTTGGTGGCTACACTACTATATATATTTATCAAAACATAAAATGGGTATATTCCTTTTATTATATGTAAATTATGCCTCAACAAAACTTTTTTGTTGTTCAATCTTAAAATAATTATTTTGTGCCTAATTTCACATTGCTTTATTCACTTTTCAATAGTTCTGAAACACAGATGACATTGGGGGGGGAAAGAAGTGAAGATTCATCTTGTAAGCCAATTTTTTCAACTCTTCCTGAAACCAACATTTTAAATGTGGTTAAGGTAGGGAAAAACTCTTTTATGTCTTTAGCACAGTACTGGAACCATTTAGTTTTGTGGTTAGTGGTTTTAAAATAAAATCACTAGTGTTTTACCAGGTGATTTCCAATCTTTGAAATTTGTTAGCAGTATTCTTTGTATTAAACAGCACTGTTTTTATTTTTTGTTTTAATATTAGGAGTAAAAGGGAACTTTAGATTCATAGAATTAATATAGTTCTAGGATACCTTTACCAAGAAGCTTTTAGAAACCAGTATTTTTAGAACCAATAATTTTTTTAGAATTAGGACGTATGAAGAGAAAAAAGTTACTACTTAGTGATTAAGAATTAATAACAGTGTTAAAACCTTTTAGTGGCTGAATCAAGTCAGTGATACTGAACCATTAAAAAAATCTCAAAAATGAAAATTGGAGAAGAAAATACTTACCGTGTCACCTAATTCAGCTATTACATTGCTATTAACATGAGTATTTCTTGCCTTTTTTCTAGACATCTGATGTTTTGTTTTCTATAAGTTCTCTTTTGCATTTTTTTGTCAGAAAGTTTTTATAATTTAAACTCTCCAAGTAAACTATATCTCCTTAAGTTGTTTTGTCTCTGTACTTCTGTCACAGTTTCTAGGCTTGTGTACATCTATACATCCAGAAGGTTACCAGGATCGTGAAATAATGTTGCTGATTTTAATGTTGTTTAAAATGAGTTTGGAGAAACAGCTGAAACAGATTCCTCTAGTGGACTTTCAAAGCCTCCTGATAAATCTGATGAAAAACATTAGAGATTGGAACACAAAGGTAACCATACTTAAAGCTTTTGTATTGGTTTTAGTATTGTTTTTTTGTATACCATCACAAATTGACTTTCATAGTGCATATGGAATTAATAGTTTCTAAGCTCAGTTAAGATCTCTGGCAGATGAAAAATAAACAGGAAGCGACTGTCTTTGTTGGAACTGTATTAAATTTATGATAACTGAATCTTCTCTAAAACTGCAGCTATTCATTCCAAAAAAAAAAAAATGTTTATTGGGGATTTATTGGGGGTCAAGCATTAATGGAAGTGCTGGAGATACAGCACTGGAAAAGATAAATCCATTGCCTTTATGGCAGTTTTATGCTAGAGGGTTAAATAATAAATGTATATTATATTATGTCAAGTTGTAATAAGGTCTACAAATTAAAATAAAGCAGGACATGGGTATAAAGAATAGCAAGACAGGAATCTTCTGCTGTTTCAGATAAAGCAGTCAGGGAATGCCCTTCTGAAGTGACCTTTGAGGAGAGACCTACATGAAATGATGAAGCAAAGTCACACATACAACAAAAATTAGAGTTGAACGTTTATAGCCATATGAAGGGTAAACATGGATAATTTTTGTTAGGTTTTTAAGAATTACATTTTTTAACCTTTTTTGATGGAAAATTTCAAACACGTGCAAAAGTAGAAAGACAGGTATGATGAACCCATAAGTACTTAATCACCCAGCTTCAACAATTAACAAGACATAATCAACCTTGTCTCATCTGTTACCTCATCCCACTTTCTTCCCCTACTCAGAGATTATTTTGAAGCAATTGTGTTAGACCTTAAATACTGAAATAGTTGAGGATCCCTAAAATGCAAGAAATCCCAGGTCAGGAACATGTATGATCTTCTGCAGCTCTCATTATACACCTTTAGAAGCTGGTATTTGTATTTAGCTCATTTAGGGGTACCTGGGTGGCTCAGTCAGTTAAGCGTCCGACTCTTGATTTCGGCTCAGGTTATAATCTCAGGGTCCTGGGTTGGAGCCTCCAGTCAGGCTCCACACTCATCAGGGAGTCTGCTTGAGGATTCTCTCTCCCTCTGCCCCTCCCCCCTGCTTGCACACACACACACACACACACACACTCACACTCAAATTAAATTAGATGTCTTTAGATTTAGATTTGTATTCTTCTAGGGAGTACTGTTTAGAATATAGGTATAGGTATGACATAGAAAAAAACACTAAAGCCAAGTGAAATTCTGATAAATATATTTGTTCAATATGTTCCAAAGTTTAAGATAAAACTGAATTTATGTACTTTGTATGTTTTAGCAGGTTCTAAGCTCCATGCTGTTTCTAAAAATGAGTGCTCTTTTTTTTTTTTTTTTTAAATGAGTGCTCTTTTTGTCATAATGCTCACATAGGGCAAGAAGGTGTGGATGAAGAAGATGTGGATGATTTGGTTTCACTGACCTATTGAAAAATCTTGCTCATTCTTTGTTTTCAGGTGCCTGAACTCTGTCTGGCCATAAATGAACTGTCTAATCATCCACACAACCTTCTGTGGTTGGTACAGCTAGTTCCTAACTGGACATCACGTGGAAGGTATTGAAAATTGAGAATTAAACATTAAGAAAAATTTATATTTACATTAATGAAATACTTTTGGGTCCTTTATTTCCTTTCATCATTCCTTGAATGTTAGATCAGTCTTTTATTTCATAGTCAGCTGTGGGAAAAAGCATTGAGAGCTTGATTCTAATACTTAACTCAGATCATTTTGTGATATTCTTGATTTTTTAATTTTAGCTTATCTTACAACTTAATACAGATGACACATATCATGAAAATGAATGAATTAGCTTTTTTTTACTTTAGTAAATATAAATATGAGCAATAAAATAAATTTTCTATCAGTATATCAGCAGGGCCAAAGATAAAGACTCTTAATGATTTGCAGGCAATTCTAACTTTATACACAAATACTTTACATGAAAATTTTACTGTTCTATTAAAGTTTATATGTTCTTATACTGTCTTCTCTTGAAATACTAGCTATGTTTCCACTGTTTCCAGTTAGAAGAACTTTGGGCTTATTCATTTGCTTCTCAAACAATATTGATTAAAATGCATTCTAAATACTTTTAAATTCTAATTCCAGGCAACTAAGACAGTGCCTCAGCCTAGTGATTATTTCAAAGCTTTTGGATGAGAAACGTGAAGATATCCCTAATGCCAGTAATCTACAGGTATAAATAATATTTTTGTTTTCATAAATGGGAAAGGTAGTGAAGTGTAAGGAAAATTGATGGTTCTTAAGTCAGAAGTTCTGGGGTTAGATCTCAACTCTCAAGCATAATACTATTCATATAATCTTTAGAATGGTACTTAACTAATGAGATCCATTACATTGACATGATATCATATTCAGTAACATATAGGTTGGTTGTGGATAATTAGATGAATTAATGTATAAATACTGGGAAAATCAAAATGTGCTATCTAAATATGACTATATGATTATCAAGGTTAGCAATTTTATCACAAGATTAGAACTTGCAGAACTATTGTACATTAATTGCATCTTGTACCTGTTTTAATATTATATTGTCCTTAAATTGTAGAGCTCAAACATGGGTTGTCCTCTAGTAATTGTTTAGTAGTAAATATATCATGTATAGATGAGTGGGTTTAAATATGTCCAGCGGAAGCTCCACTGAAAGGTACTGAAAGCTTTCTACAAACATTAATAACACTAAGGGAGCTACATGGGCTACACATAGTTGGAATTTTAAAACTCAACATCTAACCGGGTCTAGATATGTTCTTCTGTGAACTGCAATTCAATACAAGATGATTTATTCTCTACTAGGTCCTAGGGATAAAAAAATGAATTAGAGACTCTGCTCTTGAAAACATAATCTAGGTTGAAACAAAATAAACCCTTGTAGTACAGTGTAGTAAGAACAATGATAGAGGTATGCACATGGTGCTGTGAGACAGAGATTGAAAGGGACAGCTGATTTCTTCATTAGTAGAGCTCAGGTAGATTTGATTCCGGGTATGGGGACTGTCAGTCCTTTCAGTGATAACTTACTTTCATCAAAAGAGAATTCTTTTTAGAATTCAGTGACTTCTACTCATAGGGAGATTCAGCTTTGCTGACTTTCAAATAATTTCACAGAGAAAGCGTTCTGTTTGGCCTCTATTGTAATGCCATTTGGTCTCCTCCTCAAGCTTTTATCCTCAATTATAAGTATTGAACCTTTTAATTTAAAGTCTGTTTTAAGCAAATGAGGACTTTTAAATAAAGGAGAATTGGATATCACTGGATTATAAAGAAAGCTAAAGGGGCAAAATTAGAGAAGGCAAAATGAACAGAGGACCACTGAAAAAAAGTAGACTAAGAACAACTGTATTGCTTAATATTGTTCAGTTTCTCCTCTTTCTGTTGATAGATATCAGTCCTACATCGCTATCTTGTGCAAATGAAGCCTTCTGATTTGTTGAAGAAAATGGTCTTGAAGAAAAGGGCTGAACAGCCAAATGGCACTATTGATGATAGTCTTCATTTGGAACTCGAAAAGCAGGTATCCGGGGTAGATCATCTCAGAAGAGTACATATGAGTATAACTGATGCCAGTTTCCTAACAGCAGGCTGATAGCATAGGCATTTCTGGATTTAGAGACTTAGATACATTCTAGCAAACACAATTACAAAGTGAATGATATTTTTTACTTACTGCTGTTGTGAAATTCTTAAGTAACCTTGAGAGTTGAGAACCGAGGTAAAAGGATGGTTGTTGGTAATTTAATACTGGGAGTATTTTTTATACTCCTTTACTAGGGCACTTGTGAGATAGTAAAAGGAATGCACTTGAGTTAGAAGTCAGGAAGCCTAGATTAAATGCTTGGATTTTCCTACTTACCAGCTCAGTTAACTTTATTAGCAAATTCTTTAGTCCTTCCTGGGCAACTCTCCTAATAATGTAAGCTGGAATGATACTATGCTAGCTAATTCATGGGTGTTTGTTTTATTTATTTCTCTAACAGGCATATTACCTGACCTACATTCTTCTTCATTTAGTTGGTGAAGTTAGTTGTTCTCATTCTTTTTCTTCTGGACAACGGGTAGGTAGATTTAGTGTTTTTTGTTTTTAATAAGTGTCACTATTGATGGAATGAATGAATGTTCTTTATTTAGAAGAAAACTTCATAAAAGTTAACTTTGGGTTTGCTGTAGAAATCCCAGTGTACACTGGAAAGAGGAAAGTAATAGTAACTTTGCAACCATATCATTGGCAAGAATTACTTGTTTGCACATGTTAGTTCTGTTTATTGGAGTGTAATTTAACCATCATAACTTGACAACAATATAATACATTAATAAGATACCAAGGTCACCACATGGGCCAGCTATTAGCTGGTTTTTTCCTGTCTTTTCTCCCACTCACTTTTTTTCCCTTTAGAACTAATATTTGCCTTCAAAATTAAATTGATGGTAAGTCAGGCTACTTTACATATGCATTTCTTAACTATCTCCCCATGTTAAGATACTCATTTTGAATTATTCTGTCCTTTCCATACTATCATAATCCATACTTCTGGGGAAAGTTCTTGTTTAAAGTCATCATGTTTCATACTGTAGGTATTCTAACCTGTTTTAAAACTTAGTATTATTTCCTTAGTCATTGTGAAAAGGACACAACACTGGGGGTTCATGTGGGGTTTTCTTGGTTCTGTTGTTTGTTTTGGGTTTGTTTTTTGGTTTTTGTTTATTTGTTTTTTAGACACATAATGTTACATTAATGTCAGGTGTACAACATAGTAATTCAACAGGTTTATATGTTATGCTGTGCTCACCACAAATGTAGCTACCATCTGTCACCATACAATGCTATTACAACACCATTGACTATATTCCCTATGCTGTACCCTTTATACCCATGACTTATTCCATATCTGGAAATTTGTATCTCCTACTCCCCTTCAGCCATTTTGCCCATCCCCTACCACCCCCTACCTTCTGGCAACCATCAGTTTGTTCTCTGTATTTATAGGTCTGTTTCTGCTTTTTGTTTGTTTATTCATTTGTTTTTTAGGTTTCACATATAAGTGAAATCATGTAGTATTTATCTTCTGTCTGACTTATTTCACTTAGCATCATACTCTGTAGGTTCATCCATTTTCTCACATGGCAAGATCTCATTCTTTTTATGCCTGGGTAGTATTCTAGTGTGTGTGTGTAGCACATTACACACACACACACACACACACACACACACACACCACATCCTCTTAATCCATTCATCTGTCACTGGACACTTGGGTTGCTTCCATTCTTGGCTTGTAAATACTGCTGCAGTAAACATAGGGATGCATATATTTTCTCAAATTAATGTTTTTGTTTTCTTTGGGTAAATACCCAGTAATGGAATGACTTAAGTCATTTGGTATTTCTATTTAATTTTTTGAAGAACCTCCATATCGCTTTCCACAGTGACCACACCAATTCACATTCCCACCAACAGTACGTGAGGGTTCCTTTTTCTCCACATCCTCGCCAACACTTGTTATTTCTTGTCTTTTGATTCTAGCCATTCTGATACGTGTAAGGTGATACCTCATTGTGATTTTGATTTGTATTTCCTTGATGATTAATGATATTGAGCATCTTTTCATATATCTATTTGCCATCTGTAGGTCTTCTGTAGAAAACTGTCTAAGTCTTCTGCCCATTTTTTAATTGGATGTGTGTGTGTGTGGTGTTGAGTTCTTTATATATTTTGGATATTAACCAAATCGGATATCAACCTTAATTGGATATATCATTTGCAAATATCTTCTCCCATTCAGTAGGTTGCCTTTTCATTTTGTTGATGCTTTCCTTCTCTGTGTGGTGGTTCATGTATTTTTATAAACAGTCTTGTACATAGCACTATGTTTGCTCTCTTTTTTTTTTTTAAGTTTATTTATTTAACTAATCTCTATACCCCCAAAATGGGGCTCGAGATCAAGAGTCACATGCTCCCCTGACTGAGCCGGCCACCTGCCTGCCCCTAAAACTGTTTGCTCTCCTGATTGGAATCTAATGTAGTCATCTATCTGTATTGTTCTTATATGGTCCTCACATTTTTTTAAATAATTTTTTCTGATTAAAAGCAAAGAGTATTGTTTAACAATTCAATTATTATAAAACTATATAAGGTAGAAAATGAAAGACTCCTATTATCCAATGCCCTCCTATAAATTTCTCCATAATCTGTGCATATACTAACTTAATTACTTTAACAAAAATGGAGTCATACTATTCATATTATTTGCAACTTATCTTTTTTTTGCCTTAAGATATTAGCACTTATATCTAATAACTATAGTATTTCAAAATCTTTGTTGATGAGCATTGTATTATGCTCCTTGTGATTACACACAGTACTAACATGAACATGCTTATTTGTGTATGTCTACCAACCTATACAAGCATTTCTTTAGGATAAATTACTAGAATTGGAATTGCTAAATCAAAGCTTGTAAATTTTTCAAATTTTAATTATTGTAAAATAATGGTTATCACATTTCCCTTCCAAAGAGTGTCCATTTACATTCTCACCTTATATATTCAACCTTACTGTATGTATACCAGTGACTGTTTTGGACTATACACTTCTAAAACTTAAGACACTTAATTTGTCAAGACACTACTTTTAAACCTTCTTTTGTTCATAGAGAAAAAGTAAGTTGACTGTTATTTGAATATTCCATTAGAGAATATGTTAAAAAAGAGGGACTCTTTAAATTTCTGAGCATTACATCACAGTCAGAACTCTAGCATTAATTTTCATTAATGTAGCTTAATATACAGCAAAACAACTTTCATTTTTGTGTATATTTTTATGTTAGCAGTAAACCTTAACAGTCTTATTGTCGTGGCAGTTACTGTTTTCAGTGGTATGACTGCTATTATGTTATGGTTAACATCAGAAATCGGTAATTGGAGAATGAGATTTTTTTAAATGATTGTTAGTTCTAAGCATCATCTCTTTGTTAATTTGCAATGCTTCAGAGTTGTTTTCATCCCTCATGTTTGTTTTGCACAGAAACACTTCGTGCACCTCTGTGGGGCTTTGGAAAAGCATGTTAAGTGTGATATTAGGGAAGATGCAAGACTGTTTTATAGAACTAAGGTAAGTGTTTGTTTTTCATAAGAATTGTTAGGGTTTTCTGTTGTTGTCTAGCTTTGATTACATTAATATTTGAGGAAGAGAAGTGAATAAGCCTCTCTTTAAAAAGGGGGAGTTACCTGGGTGTCTCAATCAGTTAAGTGTCTGCCTTCAGCTCAGGTCATGATGCTGGAGTCCTGGGATTGAGCCCCACATGGTGGGGGCGGGGAGAAGGGGGGGCTCCTTTCCCTCTGCCCTTCACCCTGCTCATGCTCTCTCAACCTTCTTGTGCTCTCTGGCTCTCACTCTCTCAAATAAATAAAATCTTAAAAAAAAAAAAAAAGAACATATAAGGTGAGAAATATGACTTTCTCCTTTAATAACAGAAATCAGTTTCTACTAAATACTTCTAGCTAAATTAAAAGTGAAAGGAGAGGCACCTAGCTGGCTCAGTCAGTAGAACATGTAACTCTTCATCTGGGGTTGTGAGTTTGAGCCCCACATTGGGCAAAGAGATTACTTTTTTTAAAAAAGTGAAAGGGAAAAATCTCAAGACAAATATATTTTTCATTTTACTGTGCTCTCTATTCTAAGACTCCTGACACCTGAAGAGAAAGTTCTTCCAATACTAATAAAACTTATTGGAACGCCTGGGTAGCTTAGTTGGTTAAGCATCTGCCTTTGGTTCAGGTCATGATCTCAGGGTCCCATGATCGAATTCCGCATTGGGCTCCTTGCTCAGCAGGGAGCCTGCCACTCCCCCTGCTTATGCTCTCTCTCTGACAAATAAAATCTTAAAAAAGAGAGAGAGAGAATTAGTTTCTTTTCTGATTACAAATTAAGACTTTTATTCCTAAGTTAGTTTCAGGGATTAAAAGCAATTTTGTGATAGTTGAAAACTTGTTTTGTTCAGAGAGAAGAAATAGGTTAGCTGTTATTCTTTGAATGTCCCATTAGAGAATGTGTTTAAGAAGGATTCTTCAGGTTTCTGAGTTCTACATCATCCAGTCTGAGCTCCAGGATGGAAATGATTCAGCAGTAAGCTTGCTAAGCTTTTTTCTTAAAAGTTTAGTATATTCCAAGACAGTAGAAAAGCTGACAATGAGTATGGAGTTAGGAAAGCAACTTGAGTTATTAATAAAATAATTTAAGTTTTTCCTAAAACATTAAACACTTTTTTAAAAAACTTTTTTCTTTTAAGGATTTTTTAATTCCAAACCATCTTTTAGCATTTGTAATGTAAAGCTGATTCTTTTTTGCCATTGTGTTTGGATAAATCAGTAAATGTGAAGTTTCAGCTTTGTAACTTTATATCTTACATTAATTAGCTGTAAAGGTTCTCATTTCAACAATGCCCATTTGGATTCAGTATGTGTATTTTTTTAGTAGATTTAAGTTAAATACAGAGGTGAGCAACTAATGAAGTTGTATCGGATTGCAGATTTTCAGAAATATGTAGGGGATAGCTCTTTGACTTAGAGGGGAAACCATAGTTTCAAAGAAGCACATTCTTTTGAACATTGACTAGAGTTACTGGCCCGTAGAACTTAGTGGTAGTGGCTACTGCTGACAGATGTGCTAAAAGGGGACCACCCAAGGTTTTTGTTTCTTAAAGCCAAGGGCCTGCATAGATTGCTGCCAGGGCTTGCTTCTCTTACTTAGAGTGGAGAGAGACACAGGGGTCTATGGAAGTTGTGTCAGGGGATGGTCTGCTGAGGAGTTACCTCTTAACAACCTGTAATAGAAAAGGTGGTGATTATTTTGGAGAAACCAAATCTGCTGAACTCTGGAGAAAAAAGTAGACCTTTTAATTTACTTTATAAACTTAAAGCAGCTATAAAATTCTTGACTTGTTTAAAACATTTTTCTGAAGCAGTTATGTTTAAGAACTAATTGAGAATCTCTTAGAGTTGTAGGGAAGCTTGAGTTTCAGGCAGAGACTCACTAAACCTACAAACATGGAATATACTTTGTATTTAAAGAGGATTCATAGTACTTGCAGAAACCTAGAGAGACAGTACAGTGAATCTTGGATCTTCTGATAATGTGGAAAGGAACAAATGACAGCCATTTTTGTGGCCTTGAGTCTTTCAAATAGAAGTTGGAAAGACAAAGACAGCCAAAGCCTTGGGCCCTATAACAAAGCCCACAATTCAGCTACTCTCTGTGGGTGTTCAAAAGCCAGCAAGTTGAAAATATAAGTGTCTTGCAGGCAGGGAAGGAATATGTTTTTTCTGGATGATCTTTAGTAACTGATGGGAAAATAGAGTCCTAAGCGTTCAGGAATTTAGATTATGGTGACTGAGAAAAGTCTTACATTAATCACTATGATTTGAAAGCCCCTTCAGAAGATGAGTAGTTTATTTTCTCTTTCTTGACAAAATTAAATTGAATTGTTGGGCATGGGCCTGTCACAACTATCATATCTTTCATATCAAGCATTAAATTGATTTTAGTTAAGGATGTTTTGATCTGATCCCTTTTCCCCTTTTTGATATTTTTAAGGTAAAAGACCTGGTTGCCAGGATACATGGAAAATGGCAGGAAATAATCCAGAACTGTCGGCCTACTCAGGTGTCATTTTATTAAACAGTTTTATTTATTCTTAGTAGTTTTGCTAAATGGTATTTCTTTATACTGTTTAAAAAAAAAAAATGACAGAGCACTTGCTTCTACGTATCTTAAGATAAACTGAAAACTCCAGTATAATAATCTGTGTATGTTTTTTAGTATTTGTTTGCTTTATATTTATTAATTTATTTCCAGAGATGGTTGAGCCCATTTTAAAATGTCACATTGCATCAAATGGAGGTTGATATTTTCATGGGGAGCATTTTTCTTAACAGCTTTATTGAAATAAAATTCACGTATCATATTTCACTCATTTAAAGTGGTTTTTAGTGTATGCACTGAGTTGTGTAACCATCACCACCAAATATTTTAATGTACTTTAAAACATTTTTGTTACTCCAGAAAGAAATCTCAGAACCCATTAGCAGCCACCGCCCATTCCCCAACCATGTGCATTTCTATTCCCAACTCCCCCCAAGCCTTTAGGTAACCACTGTTCTTTTGTCTATATAGATTTGCCTATTCTTCACATTTCATATAAGTGAAATGATATACTATGTGGTCTTTTATGACTGGCTTCTTTCACATAATGTTAGGTGAATCCATGTTGTAGCATGTATGTCATTTCTATTGCTAAATAATATTCCGTTGTATGAATATATCTTATTTCACCACTTATTAGATGGGACATTTAGGTATGCTTCTACTTCCTGGCTGTTGTAAATAACGCTTCCATGAACAACACTACACAGGTTTTAGTGTGAACATATGTTTTCAAATTAAAATATTTTGGGTGTATACCTGGGAATGGAATTGCTGAGTCGTGTGGTAATTCTATGTTAAATGTTTTGAGGAATTGCCAGACTGTTTTCCATAGTGTGTGCACTGTTTTACATTCCCACCAGAATGTATAAGGTTTCTAAATTCTCCACATTCTTGCTAACACTTGTTATTATCTGTGTTTTTGATTATAGCCATAGTAGGGGGTTGGTAGTAGAATCTCATTGTGGTTTTAATTCATATTTCCCTAATGACTAATGATGTGCATCTTTTCATATGCTTACTGTCCACTCATGTAACTTCTTTGGAGAAATGTCTATTGAAATCCTTTGCCCATTTTTTAATTGGGTTTTTTATCTTTTTATTACTGAATTGTAGAAATTCTCCATTTGTTCCAAATACAAGTCCCTTGTTAGGTATATAATTTGCAAATAACTCTCTAATTCTGTCTGTTGTCTTTTCATTGCCTTGATGGTATCATTTGTAGAACAAAAGTTTTTAACTGTGATGAAGTCCAGTTTTATTTATTATTTTTCCTTTTGTTAGGCTTTTGGTATCATATCTAAGGGGACTTTGCTTAAGAGGGGCATTGTTTAAGCACCTGGTATTACATTTGCCATACTATAAATTTGCCTTTTACAAACTAACTGATATGTTATTGTCTAAAATTATGCTTCTCAAATTTTAATGTGCATATAGGCATCAATTTATTGAAATGCAGATTTTGATTCAGTAGGTCTGGAGTGAGACCTGAGAGATGCTGCATTTCTAACAGGTTCTCAGATTGATGGCAATGCTGCTGGTCCAGGAACCATAATTTCAGTAGAAGGGACTTAGAAGTGGCTTATAGTTTATGTCAAAGCAACAGGAACACTGAAGATTAATTAGGAAAAGTAATCTCAACTCTTCTGCATTTTGACTCTCTTGCTGTTATTGCCGCTCATAAGATATGCCTACTCTTTGAGAAATCTTAATGTTTTGTTGTTATTTCAGTTTCTAATCTCAGTAGATCTTGTTTTAGCCTGGCCATCTTTGCTGATGTTGTATTAAATTAAATGAATGTAATACCAAAATTTTTCTACTAGTCAGCTTAACATTTTACATAATCTTCTTAAATATGATCCTCTACTTGTGTGTATTGGTGAGGAAAACATCTTGGACTTATTTTGTGCTTTTTTTAATAACTGTTAGACCACAAAATGTGAAAACTGATTCTGATTACCATAAATTTTCAGAGAAATGTACAATATAAAGATTTTATTACTTCCTTTATCAAAACCCTGTTTGATGATTAGTAGTTTTATAAGGATTAATGCATAATCTGACTTTCCTTTATCCTGTTTTTTTCCCCATTCCCTTTTCTAGGGGCAGCTTCATGACTTCTGGGTACCAGATTCTTAACAGGAGTTGAAGCAGCAAAAATATGAACCAAGAGAAATTCAGTAAGACCTTTTTCTAGAGGAGTAGAAAGAATGCTACAAACCAGTGGAATCCATGCTAAGAAAATGTGCTGCAAATGTGCCACTTGAATATCTAGTATGAAGCTGGTAATGAAGAAATTGCCATTTCTGAAGCAGATATGAAACACGATCTGCTTAATTTTAAGGCAACTGACATTTTAAAAAGAGCAGAATCCTATAACAAGAGGGGAGGGGTAGAAGCAGCTGATAGTTGCATGTCTAACCTGCCCCTATTAACTCCTCTTGTTAATTTGTAAGCCAGTTATCCTTTTGTTTTGTTTTGTTTTGTTTTGGATTGTATTTATGGCACTTGGATAATCACAGGAAGTATGTAGGAAAGGGTTTGAACCAAGTTGAGTAGTTTGACATGGAAATCAAGACCAAGTTCCAGTTGGGTTTAATCTTCCCCTTGGTTATTTTAGGACTCAAAAAGAAAACTTAGAATTGAGATTAATAACAAAAAGAATAAATCTCTTCTGTAACTCGTATAAGCCACAGGGAGGTTTCAATCCATACATTTTCCTTCACTATTCAAGATTAGAAATCTGTTAGGTTTTTAAAATACATTTAAACAGTTAAGAAACAGAAATTTGGTATATTGTCAGATCCCCCTTAAGGGGAAGAGGTTAAGCTATAAAATAGTGTCTCTGTTTTTATGCCAAAACATTTATTGCAGTTTGTTTTGGGTTCCTTTTAAGTGTATATATAATTTTTAAATACTGGTTAAAATCTTAGAATTTGGCTAAATCTTAGAATCCTGGCCCTTGGTTAGCCATATTATAGAAGTCTATAGTATAAAAGCTTAAAGATCTGGACAAGTTTCCAAAACCCTTACTTTCATGAGTATATAAGCTTGGCAGAGACCTGGATGGTGTTTATTCTTTGGGACATTGCACACGCGTGTGTGTGTGTGTGTGTGTGTGTGTGCGCGCGTGCACGCGCGTGTGTGTGCTTGTATTTTAAATTTGTTGCACTTGAAAACCACAGCTGCTCTAAGTATTCTTAAACACTGGAAAGCCATCCTTGGGTTTAAATGGTGAAGGGTTAGTAGAAGTGCACATGCTGGTCTTATTAGCCCAAGGGCCCTTTGAAGCCTTTGGTAGTAATAGACTCTTACTAGCTAACTGAAAAATTCTTTTGTTGACTGAGTGTCCCTTTGTGGAGAGGGTTGTTTCTTGAATGAGAATGTCAACTTTTTTTTCCTTTCAATATTGACTTGGATGACACTGCTTTCCTGAGCATTCTGATGTCTCCAATTGTGGGGGGAAAGATGATGGAGAGGAAGGGAATTAGACTTGGGGTTTATGGTTTGAGGGGGGAGAAAATAATTTTTGAAAAATAGTTTTCTACCTCTAAATTGAGGCTTAGGAGTAAAAAGCATTTTATCTTAAACTTATCATTTACAATAGTATAAGTAACTTTTGAGCCCATGTCAAGCATTGAGCAGTTAGAGATTTTATAGGGAAGACTAAGTAAATCCAATTCCTTAGAACCCCGACTGAATGAGGCTCCAGGAGTCAGACCAACAAAAGTTTTATTCTGTGTTGAGTTTACTGGTAAGAATACTATTATCTCGATACTACCTCTCAAGGGTATTATTAGAAAATGCCACTTATGGTTAATGAGATAGATACAAAGAGTTCTATTTGACAGAAGCTTGAAACTCTGGCATCTATCTGCCCAACAATGGGGGCTTTCACTCTTTGTAATTTAATACTTTGTAGATACATTATTTGTGTGTAATTTTATAAGTGTTCATATTTTTCTCATTTTGCATTGTGTAAAGTGTACAAAATCTCAAAGTATAAAATACTGCTTATATTGCTTGTAATTACAGTGTGTAAATATTTTCTAATCGTGTACATTGACGGGGGGACAAGTGGGTTATTCAGGTTTTTTTTTTAAGTGACCCTTTTGTATTGCAGTTTCAACTGATAACTGCTCATCAAATTTAAAACCACTTTGATACATTTTTATTTAGCAGTTCCAATAAGAAAAGTCTCTATTTTTAATTGTCTTTCTTCATTAGAGAAAAATACTTCATCTGTCCCTTTAAAAATGGCCAGACATCAGTTTGAGCCCTTGTATTTTTGACTCTGGTAGATGTCTCCGTCTCCAGGTCATACTCCAGTCAGTATTTGCATTGGGTTCTCATACAAATTCTGTGATGATTCTCTTTTAGCACAAGTAGCCCATGACTTTTCTCCCAAATCAAGTATTACCCTTCTCCCTCTTGAGTCCCCAAGTTTTGTCTCCCTCCTGCTGTTGTTGCCCAGTGAATGGGATGGTAGTGGGGGGAGAAAATGTTCATTGCACAGAAAATGTCAGGCCACTTTTGGGACTTGGCAAACAAAGCTTGCACTGAGTGGTGGTGTGTTTGGCAATATTACTGTGCCAAAAATAACCTTGTCTAATTTTCTGGATATGTATGTCAAACTTATTACCCTTGTTGCAAGCTGAAAATTAAGGTACTTGTAAGTGTTTATGCTTTTGTGTGTAACTGTTTGCCTTTTCTAAACTGCTTTTCTTGTTATCGGAAAATATAATTCTATTAGTTATATCATGTTAAGTGAAGAGGCTCTCCATGCACAAAATGCATCTATCTAGCAGTAAAGTTAACAGCATTTGTACATTTCCTGTCTGTCTTTTGATGGCAATGGTGCCTTTGTCACCTTTTGGAAGGTTGGCATTTTGGTTTTGTTTTGAAGTACAAATAATAGCTTGCTTTTGACTTCACAGAACCTCCCCAGATGTAAAAGAGAGAAAATGGCGCATTGTCATCCAGGCTCAGTCAGGAGCATTTGCATTTTTATTTCTGTCCAAACAAGTATAGTTGGTGGGGACTAGCCAGTAATAATGCGTGGAGTCTTTAAACCAAGGGTAATTTTTAAATTTAAAAATAAAAAATTTAAGAGGTGACCCAATAACAAGTGACTGAGTTGGAAAATTAGGGAAGAGACTGTCCTGGTTTGTCTCCAAGGAGGCAATATTAGGGTACCGGTGGCTGGGCATGTAGAGCACGATCTGTGGTGGTTATTTCTTACTCGTTTACAGTGTTGGTGCACCTCGTTATCTGTGCATCTGTTTTCCCTGGGCAGTCCTGTCAGCCAGTTGCTCCACCAGCTCTTAGGCAGTTTACAAGTAAATGCAGATTTCTTTTCTCTTCCCTTCTTTTTTTTTTTTTAAGATTTTTTACTACATCTTGTTTAAAGTCCCATGAATGTATGTGTGTGTTATTAAAAATGCTTTTTCTCAGTTTGAACGTGTTTGGTAATATTTGTTTGGGAGTGGGGGATAGTTAAATATCTGGGAATCCTGTTTCTTCCCTGCCCCATCCCCCTAGTTTTTAAACTGATTCTTTTTTCCTCTTGCTTTGGATTCTTCCATCTGTTTTTTTGGTTTGATGTCTCCTGTTTCTGGAATACATAAAGCTATAGTTGTGCACAGTTCACTTTTACAGAACCCACTTAATAATTTGCTGCATAATTTGTGGTCAGCAATTCAGTACCCCCTTCACTCGGTTGATTCAACAACTATTGCATACCTACTACATGCTAGGCACTCTTTTGAGGATTCAGTGGTGAACAACACAAACAGCTCTCATGAATTGTACCTTCTGGTATCCAGGTGAAAATACTTTGTTATTGGCCAAAGAGGACTGGAAAGGAATCCTTTGGCCTGGCTCCCTTGTTCTAGAGCCCAGGTCAAGGAAAGGGGAAGCCATATGATGCAGAAGCAGGGCTCAGGACTACCTCCAACCTGCCAGGCAGATAAAGCTGTGCATATGCCAGCTGAGGGGAGACATAGGTTGACAACTCCTCACAGAAGAAACTATTATGAGCTCATAGAAGGGCTAGGCGTAGTTGCCAGAGGCCTCAGGTTCCAGAACCATGCCAGTATTTCTTTCTTCCTTCTGACAGGCTGGTTTGGAGAAGAACACTTGTGAGCATTTTTCTGACTGGGGTAGAAGGGTGAGGGAGTAAGTAACAGCCAGACGAAAGCAAAGACGTTGCCTTAAGTACTGGGATCCTGGCGACATAGCCTTTTGCAAGTTAAGGGTCTTGACCTTGACCTTAGTCCTGACCTCAGATCCCAGATTGACCACACCAACCATTTGATCTTTGGCAAGTTACTTAACCTGTCCGAACCTTAGTTTCTTCCTCTGTTGAAAGCAATAATAATGGTGTCTATCTCAGAGCTTATAAGGATCAAGTGAGCTAATGCATGAAAAGTACTTAGCAAGGTGCCTGGCATATATGCTAGGTATTATTATTTAGCTCTAATTTGAAGCTCTTCTCAGATGACAGTTAAAATTGAACTTAAGGAAGGGCATCTGGCTGGCTTGGTCAGTGGAGCATGCTACTCGTGAGTTTGAGCCCCATGTTGGATGCAGAGATTACTTAAAAAAAAAGTTGAATGTAAGGCACTTGGGGGTTCACTGACATCTAAGCAAACCATACCTTAAAATGGTAGTGTGGGTGTGCTCTATTCCTTCTGACAGGCAGCTCCAGAGGCTTCTCTGTCAGCTCTGTCTCTCGTGGTAAAAAAAAATATATATATGTATATATATATATACACATATATATGTATCTGTATATATAAGTTTGTGGCTTTTTTAGGACTCAGCATGCTAAAGCTGAGAAGGGGTGGTGGGTGGTGATTTTCCATCATTTGTCGACATGTCCTGACACTCCCTTTTCCTTGCTAACCGTTCACCAGGCTGGAGTCAAGAGAGGGCAAACCAGAAGGCCCAGCTTTGGGTCTGACTCCAAGACGACTGGCTGGGAGGAAAACTTAACAGGCAAAACAGGCTTCTGAGGCACAGTGGAACAGTGAGACTACAGCATTGGTGCCCTGGTGACAGTCCCTACTGAAGAAGCACCTCAGCTATATATTTGGCCCAAATAAAGATCACGCCACCTAAAGGGAGAGTGCTGGGCAAACCAGAGGTGGAGATGGCAAAGCAGGAACAGAAATGCTGCCACAGTGAACAGGAAGCAGGACAACTTGACTAGGCCAGAGTTCTTTGCCTCAGGGAACCTCTGCTCAAGTTTCAGGAGTTCATACCTACCCCCTTCACCTAGGATCCCTGCTATACAGTGAGTAACTGCTCTGTGCGAAGCCTGGAACCAAACACTGGTGTGTAGGTGGCTGAGAACAACAGCCATTTTCTTACAGCGGAGTTGGGGAGAATAGCCTAGCAAAAACAAAACTACGTTTTATGTTCTGTGCTTGTAAAGTACACCAGAAGGTTTTCAAATGGGATCGTCTCCCAGCCGCCCTGTGTAGCAGCCAGGATAGTGACATTAAGGATGAGTAACAACCTGCTCAAAGAATGCCCTCCCTGTATCCCAGGACACAAACTCATGGCTAGGTTAGGATTCATTTCTTCCTTTGATTTGGAGTCTCTTCCACTGTCAGTATTCCCCTCATTCATATTTTATGAGCTTGATTTGCAGAGAAGAGCATTGTCAGAGGGTCTTCCTAGAGAAAGTTCCATTAATTACTGTCCCATCTGATCATTAGGTTCTCAAGTGGAAGGACAGCAGAAAGAAATGGATTGTGATGTAAATCTATATTATCGGAGATACTTAGGTAACTGCTCAGCTACAGTTATGCAAGTGCCATACTGGAACTCTGCATTGTAATTTACACATTTTGTTCATGTGAAACGTGTGAGGTTATAAGTTGGCTGTCAGGGCACCTTTGAGGAGGAAGGCTTGCCTCACAGAGTGTAGGCGCGAGTGTGATGCTAAACCTGCCTCCAGATCGCTACAGCTGCACAGGTACCTGAAGTCGGCACTGTGAGTTGTGTGAGAACCTGAGGAGCTGTATCCCTTAGCCCACTGGGCCCCTGCAGGCTAATCTCTCTCCTGTCTGGTACTGTGGAGCTAGCAGTCTTCCTGCCCTCCCTCCACTGTCACCGCCACCCCCAACCCACTTTCCCACAGGACTGCAGATTTATTTTTCTTAGCCATGTCTTTCCTGGGCTTCCCAGCTTGGACTTCCTTCATCTATTGGGATTTTCTTCTGTGGTGTCTCCCAACTATTTGCTGACTTCTCCCTTCTGTTTCCCACTAGGAACCCTCCCATCTCATCACATTAAACTCACTTTTCTCTTTCACACCCCTTCCTTTCTGCCTACTCCCCCAATACACATCTGTGCACAAAACTGCACATTTATGCCTTTGATAATTCCCCTTCAGGTTTACCCTGTTTCCCTCTTCTCAGGCTTTTCCAGTACTGATTATCTGTAAACACAAGAATGAATTTCAAGGCCAGTTACTTAACCTCTTAAAGCCTGTTTTCTCATCTATAAAATGGCACTGTTAATCCCTCAGGGTAGAATGAGGGTACAGTTTTTAAAATGAAGCTGGGTAGTCTTTGTAAGAGTGTGTGTACACTTCAACACAAGCATTTCTCCCCAGCTACCTCCCCCTTCACATACACACATCCTATTTACAGAGTGCTGGGGGAGGTGGGAGTGTAGCGTGGGCCCTGCTGTCTAGCAATCTGCAGTCACACACATCAGCCCAAGCTATGAGATTGTATATGATGAAGTGCCAAACGGAGCTTTGGGTAATTCAGGAAAGAGAGATGACATGTCTTTCCCAGGGTCCTTTTAGTTAAATAATGACAGAGCCATTTGAATCTTGTGCACCCTCCTTCAGGCCAATGTGCATCTGCCTCTTCTCCTACCCCCTGCCTCTCCAGAACTCAGACTCTCAGGCACATGCAAGAGTCTGTTACCTATGTCCCTGTAGCCTTCAGCATTTTAGTCCTGCTCTTCGGCCCATTACAATAATGTCATGGATGAGGGAGGGGGAGGATCAGGCCAGGTCACAGCTAGAGCCCCGGTTTGATTCAAACCCTAGAGGGGTCTTTAACAGGCCATGAGGCAAAGGTATAGCCCGAGTTGCCAGGAAACTGCAGCACCAAAGGTTGCATGGGAGGACCATCCTGGACCCCTGGTTGGGAAGTTGATTCTGAGGGGGGCTTCCTAGATTGCTTCTAGGTGAGGTGACTGAGCCTAGGAGGGACAGGATATCTGATTGCCGATGAGGAGAGTTAACTGGAAGACCTGGAGTAAGAATGATGTTCATGAGCTGGAAGGGAAGGCAGTTATCTGAGTGACCCAGTCCCTGAGGAGGTAAATCCCAGTTACCATAAGGTTTGGTTGAGTGGACAAGGGCAAACCCTTGTGGCTTATTTATCCAGAAAAACCGCATTGTCTTTGTGAACTTCTGCTCAGGCCGTTACTTCATCCCACCAAGCCCGACCCACTCAGACTTCAAGCTGAAGGACCAAGCAGCTGGAGGCTCTTGAGCTGGGAATCCAGGCCCTGTTCTGTGTTCAGAGCTGCCCCAACGCTCGGCCTCCACCTACTGTGGCCCACTGCACCCTAGGCAGAGAGCAGAAGAGAGTGGCAGGCGCGCAAAAAGTGAGGTCCAGATTAGAAGACAGGTTAGAGGGCCCTCGGAAAGTTAAGCCCCCAGAGAACAGTTTTGTCAGTCCCCAACAGTAAAGTCGGAGGGGTCCTAGGGCTAGAGGGGAGAGAAGGTGGGTTTTAAGCCTGTCGAGGGCGCACGGCGTGATGAGGCCACCACCAGGGGGCGATACGGAGGCCACGGCCCTGGGGGCGGAGGACGCCAGAAGCCCGGAGGCCGTGGGAGTCTGGCCTCAAACCTTCTCTATTGTGTAGGGTGGGGGGCATAAAAGAAGAGAGCGGCGCCCTTCCCTGCACGCCACCCAGTCGGCCCCGCCTCCCTGGTCCCGCCTTCCAGCCCCCGCCCCACCCCCGGCTCCGCCTCCACCCCCGCCCCGCCTCCGGCCGCGGCCCCTTCCTCCCGCAGCTGGTGCTGTGGGGCCGCGGAGCAGCGCGTCGCCGTCTCTATGGCCAGGGATCGGAGCGCGAAGGTGAGAGAGGCAGGGAGTGCGGGCGGCGGCGGGGCCTGGGCCGGGGGGCGGAGGCCAGGCCAGGCCTTCCCCACGTCCATTCCACCCTCCACGCTGGGCCAGGCCTTTCTCAGAGCCGAGTCTCCGGGTCCCGCATAAAGGCTCTGGGGGCGGGGAGGGGGGGCGCGGGCCAGGCCTCGGGCCGTACTGGGCGCAGACCCGCCACCGCGGAGTCGGGGACCGGCGCGGGGCGGGGACCCGCGTGGCGAACAGTGTTCCCTGGGATCTGGGTCACGTCTCCTGGCGTCCGGCGGGATCGAAGGAGAGCTTGTCCTCGAGCTGCAGCAGTAGAGACTGAGATTAGATCTGAGGAGAGGGAAGACGCGCGGACCGTCCAGGATGGTGGAAGAGAGGGTAGCGGGGGAGGGGCTCTCAGGCCAGAAAGACGGCCATCCTACTGGGCAGAGGGGGATGCCGCCTACACTAAGCAGGTGGACATCTGGGATGAAGGTCGAGAGCCTGCTGATCCAACATCGATCCTGTTTTGGGGGGAGGGGGTGTCTCCCCTCCTCAGTTTCTTCAGCCCTAGGATCTAATAGTCGGAAGGTGACCAGAGTTCAGGGGGCTGGCCCTGGGTAGGAACCCAAACTGTGGAACTGGGGGTGGAGTGTGGGGTGTGGACTGGAGACCTTGAAGCCTTGTGGCCACTGGGGGAGGGAGGGCAGCAGCTCCGCCCCCCCGTTTAGCCCCGCCCTCCCTCCCAACAGGTTAAATGGGGGTTGAGAGCCCCTGTCCAACTCCCACATCTAGAACAGCAGTATATACATCGGAGTAGACCAGCGCTAAGTTACACGTCCCATTCCATCCTTCCTTTGCTAAAGCTAGGGCTCCTTTCACCTGGGTTCGGTACCCCCTCCGTCCTTTGCAGAGAGGCCCATCCCATCCGAGCATCTGAGGTCAGATGCCTCCCCACATCACTACACACACACTTAGAATCTGGCCTTAAAATTGGGACTTTCGGGAAGGGAGGGAGGGTCTGCTCTGCACCTCAGTGGATACTGGCAGCCTCCAAGCCTGCAGTGAGAACTGGACCCCTGTTTGTACATACGCTTGTCTCTGCATACATGTAATTGTGTGTTTGAGTACTGTGTGAACACACATTTACTTGACCCTTCTATGAACATGAACATGACTGACCTACTGTATTGGGTTTGTGTGCATGTCCCTACACATATGTGTGTATGTGCTGGACCTTTCTGTGAATAGGTGTACAATCCTTCATATGCACATGTGTAGGTTTATAACCTTCCTTGTCAATCTCTGAGGCTGTGTAACCTGCTGAATGAATGGATATGAATATGTGAATACAACCTGATTTGTCAGTGTGTATGAACACATCTGGCAGGCCCTTTATATGAACATATACATGCACAAACCTCCCTGTGAATGTATGTTTGCATGACTCTCCTGTGAGTACATGTGCTCACAGTCCTTCTGTGAACATGTGTGTATGTGAACCTATTGCATGCACATCACCCCTCTCTGGATTATGTGTGACTTTTGCCATGAACCACACTCTGAGTGGTTCCTCTGACCTGGGGTGTGTTCCTCTTGCCCAATCCTAGGGACTGATACCTCATAGCCATAGGGCTCCCCCCACTTCTGCACTAAGCAAATAGGAGGCCCCAAAGGTAAACAGGTGTGCCTCCACAATGAGAGGCGGGGCATGGGCAGTTTGCCTGGGACTTCCTGCTGCCCAGCCCCCACACGAGGGGTGGATGCCCTTTCTGTGGTCCAAGGACCCTCTTCTCTCCACTCATACTACATTCTCCCCTTCGGGGCTCTGACCACTACAGTGCTGACCTTTACCTCATAAATAAATGCTCCAAATTTCTGTTCTCCCTCTGGCCAGTTCCTGGTCCTTCCCTTCTCTTCAAGGCCACATAGTTAATATTTGACCTGGAAAAGAGGGGAGAGGCCAGTGGCCCCTGTGGCCCGGTCTGTGGGTGTCTGATGAGATTGGGTGGGTCAGGCTTCCTTCATACCCAGCCCAGTCAAGGAAGCTTTCAAGAGCCACCTCAGAGATCAGGCCTATTACAGGGGTCACAGAAGGCCTGCCACCTACTTCCACCCCATCCGCAACTGGTTGGCTTGAGTGTCCCGGTGTGGGAATAGTCTCCAAGATGTGCCAGGGGAGGTGGCCAAGAACTCAGGGATCTCATCATTCACCTTTTCCACGTTGCTTATGTCTCAACTGGTCTTGCACACTAGAGCCTCTGGCACAGACTTTACACCTGTGCAACCAGGGGGGCCCAGATGCCAACCCCCCCATGTCTATGAGTGACTGTTTGCAGGTAGGGGCATGTGTGGATGCCTAGGCCAGAGGGTGCAGTACAGACTCGCATGGGCAGAGTAGAGATGTGCACCCCCTCGGAGAGGAATGCTGAGGAGGAGAAGTGTCTCATTAAAGAGAAATTCCAGAGGGAGCTCTCAGGCCAGGGAGAAGAAGAAACAAAGGGAAAACAGGATAAAATAAACAAAGGCCCATTAAATGTCTCTGCCCAGCCTTCTTGCATAAGGCACCCCCGCAGGCAGCAGGGGCAGCTGCGGTCCCAAGTTTGGTCTCATTGTTGGTAGGAGAAGGCATTCTCCCTGAAACGGAGCTCTAGTCGAGATGGAGACCTAGCTTAGCTTCTGACTTGGTCAGAGGAGGGCCATTACTTTGCGTTTGGGCTGGGAGGAGTCTAGGGTCTGGTAAGGAGGGCAAATTCTGCCCAGCTTGCATCAGAGCAGAGAGGTAGACAGAATGACAGTGAGCTGATCCTGATGTGGGATTCTGTGGGCCTTCTCCCACCAGTGCCCCCTGAAGTCTGCGGGTAATGCCATCTACCTTCTACCCACACACAGATAAAAGAGCTTTTTTTTTTTCCTGTTTCTTTCTTCAGAAAACAGACCTCAGAGAACCAGGACTAGTCCTTCTGTCGGGGCAGGGTGACCCCATCAGTGACCTACAACCCCTGTATGACCCTACAACTCCCTTCCACCATGGAGTTTGTATCTGATGCAGAAAGGCAGTGTGTGATCCATCCCTCCCTCTGACCTCTAACCTGGGATTCCATGGCCACACAACCCTGTGATTCCATGTCCCCTCGATTCCAGGACCCTCCCTGGCCCCATGACCCCTGACCTTCCAAGTGACCTCTCTGGACCTTGACCCCCGTGACTGTTCTTCCCATCATCCCCTGTGACTCTGGCCCTGGCTCCCCTTGGGGGTCTTACTGGTCTGGGCCTCCCAAGGAAAATGTGGGGGAGGCTCTGGCCCCTCCTCCTGAGCTTCCTCACAGCAACTGCAGTCCCTGGACCCTCACTGCGGAGGCCATCCAGAGAACTAGATGCCACCCCGCGGATGACCATCCCCTATGAAGGTTAGACACCCCTCCCCCAACTTTGAAAGGCAGCGGGAGCCAGGTCTGGGAGTAGAGAGGCAGCCCCAGGGCCGGGCTCACTGCTCCCACTCTCCAGAGCTCTCCAGGACCCGGCACTTCAAGGGTCAAGCCCAGAACTACTCAACACTGCTACTGGAGGAATCCTCCGCAAGACTGCTGGTTGGAGCCCGAGGTGCCCTGTTCTCTCTCAATGCCCGTGACATAGGAGATGGGGCTCACAAAGAGGTTAGCCCCCAGAGCCTGGAGTACCTGGAAGGTCTCCAGCTTTATAGCCCTCTGGTCAGATAGCACTGCCCTTCCCAAGCCAGGTCTCCTTTACCATCCAATAGCACTCCTGACACTTCTGTACCCCAGTTTCCCCTGTTTCCTGCAGTCCTGTCACCTGGTCCCACAGACAATGGTGAAAGACAAGGGAACTGGGGTTAGCAAATCAGCCCATTCCTTTCCCCGTCTCCAGATCCGCTGGGAGGCCTCCCCAGAGATGCAAAGCAGATGTCATCAGAAGGGGAAAAACAACCAGGTATGTGGTCTGCCCTGTCCCCAGCTCCTTTCCTTCTCTTCATTTGGGGATGTCAGGGTTGGTGGGGACACAGATGGAGAGGTATGGATCAGCCAGTCAGTTGCAGCAACCACAACAAACACGTGAGTGTAGATGGAGTGGCAGGCCCTAGGTGCAGCACTTCTAAGCCAAGCATCTGGCGACCTACCGGCTTGGCCCATAGTGGCCTCTTAACCTCTTCTGGGCTCCTGAATAATAATCATGAGAGCAATAAGTAATCTCTAGTAAATGCTGACTTAGCTGTTATCTCTCCTAATTCTAAAATAACCCTATGAAGTAGTTTTGTCCTCCATTTTACAGATGTAAAAAATGAGGTTTGGTCAAGGAATCGCTCAGGTACCCGGTATACCATGGAGGGGTGGTAGTGAATTACTACTCTTTCTGGCTAAAGAACAGGGTGTCTGCAGGGGTCCCAGGTCGGGCTATGGAATAGATGCCTCTGGAGAGCTTTTTAAGAATACACATCCCCAGGGGCGCCCGAGTGGCTCAGTCAGGTTGAGTGTCTGACTCTTGGTTTCAGCTCAGGTCATGATCTCAGGGCCGTGGGATGAAGCCCTGCTTCGGACTCCCCACTCACCCCACTCGGCTCCTCTGGTTCCTGGGGCTCCCGCTCAGCAGGGAGTCTGCTTCCCCTCTCCCTCTCCCTCTGCCCCTCCACCTGCTCATGCTCTCTCCCTCGAAAATAAAACAAATAAAACTTTAAAGAGGCACCTCTAAGAGACTCCATCAAAGATGCCTGCTGGTACAGCCTGCGGCATGGGCAGAAAGGGGGGCTGGTGAGGCAAGTGGAACCCAGGTCACAGAGCACTGTAAGTGCCCAGCTCGGGGGATGGCTTTTACCCTGTGACAACGGACACCCTCACCACTTGGTACTTTATAGACTCTCCAACTTTAGTGTGCACATGAAGCCCCAGGGTATGTTATAAATGCAGATGCTAACTCAGTAAGCCTGGGGAAGGGCCCAAGATTTGGCAGTTCTAACAAGCTTCCAGAGGAAACTGATGCTGCCGGTTCCCAAGCCACACTTGAGGTAGCAAAGCCTTAGGAGAACACTTCCCAAAGCATGTTCTGAGGAACGCTGATTTTCAAAAGAAGGGCTTAATGCTCACATGAGTCTGGGAAGTGCTGTATGCTCAATCCCACAATGCACAGCAACATCTTTAAGGCTCTGAAAAATCCCCTGGAAAGGCAAGTTTTAGCCATGGCTTCCAACTTATTTGACCACAGAGTCAAATAAGTCAAATAAGACTCCCTCACCCCCCTTTTCTTATGTAAACATCTTGGGGAAACACTACTACAGGAATATTAATCCTGCCCCAGGCACCAGAAGGATTAAAATAGAGTGAGTCTGGAGGCAGGAAAGACAATGGGGGTTGGGAGCATCATGGGGGTCGGAGGAGGGAGACCTGAGCAGGCTAGTGGAGAGAAGGGACAGATACACCGAGGGAGGGAATGGGATGAGACAAAGAGGTCTGCGTGGATTCAAACCCTGGGTAACAGGCAGGAGGAAGAATCATTAACAAGGCAAAGAAGTCAAGGTCTCAGCTTACGGCATTTAATGGGCAGAGAAGAGCAGTGTGGCTGGAGGGGGTGAGGAAGGGGCAGAGCCCTATCATGCAGGGGCAGAAGTGGTGCAACCCCATGTTCAGGACTCTGGTGAGCCACCAAAGTTTTTTTTAAATACAGCAGTGACATGATTTGGTTTACATTTTTAAAATACACCTTGGAAAGTGGGTTGCCAGAGGGTGCTGATGGGTAGAATATCTCTGGAAGGAGACTGCAGACAACAGTAACAGCAGTCCCCTTTGAAGGCAACAGGGATAAAAGGAGATGCTCTGTTTACAACATATCCCTTTGTACCTTTTGAATTTTACACTGCATACATGTATTCCTCATTCACTGGCTAAATAGGTAGCTTTTATAGAGTGGCGGAGGCTTGGGAGAACAGTCAGGCAGTCCCTACATTTGTTCAGGGAAGAGGTGACAGTGGTAACGTGGACTAGGGTGGTGGAGGGGAAGGGGAAGTGGACCACATCAGGAGACACTTAACGACAAAGACTCCTGGAGAAGGACTGAATGTGGGGTGAGGGAGTGGGAGGCAGCAAGGCTGACTCCTGGTATCTCGACTGAGTAATAGGATGCACGGATGGAGTGAAGTGGGAAAGACTGGATGAACAGGTTTAGGAGGGAAGATGTGGGTTAGGGAGGACGGAATGAGCTTGGTTTGTGACGAGGTGAGTTTGATGTGAGTTTGATGTGTCCGTGGGCTATCAGATGGAGAGAGGGCCAGAGCCTGGGGATAGATTTGGTAGTGTCACCCCAGAGGGCATGTGGGGGCTCCAGGACGGGGGCACTGCTGAGAAGGAGATGTGAGAGAAGCATCTCAGGGCGGCGGGAGCCCTTGGGGGCCCCAGAACTGGGGATGCAGGGGCCTGCGGGAAATGCAGGAGAAGCTGGCTAAGTGTGTCAGGTAATCCTGACAGTGAGAGAGAAGCAAGAAGAGGGCTCATGCCACTGGGAAGCCAAAGGACAGTGAGTGCCGGGGAGTAGTCTGTGTCCCGGACGGTGAGCAGGCCCACTGGGATTTCAGAAAGAACCATGACCTGTGGTGGGGGCAAGAGCTGGACGACAAAGCTGGATTGATTAATGGAAAAGGCCTCTAAGCAGGCTGGGGGCTCACAGCCCTCCCCCACCCACCCCACAGACGGAGTGCTTCAACCACGTGCGATTCTTTCAGCGGCTCAATGCCACCCACTTCTACGCATGTGGGACTCATGCCTTCCAGCCCCTCTGTGCAGCCATTGTGAGTATGCCTGCCCCAGCCCTGATTGCTGGTCCCAGGCCCCTGGCCCCTGGTCTGTGGCCCTCCGTGGCCCCAGACTGGTCTGACCTTGGGCCACACCCCTGCCTGTCCTGGAGACCACTGACTTCTGGCCCCATATTCCCCCAGGATGCTGAGGCCTTCACCTTGCCAACAAGCTTTGAAGAGGGGAAGGAGAAGTGTCCTTACGACCCAGCCCGTGGCTTCACAGGCCTCATCATTGGTGAACATGCTGTCTCCTCCCCACCCCGGCCCCTCACCCACCAGCATGCTATTTGTGGGACATGGATCCCGTTGCCAGGACTTGCCACCCGTGTATGTTATGCGCCTTGTTGTATGTGACATGTCTCACACTTGGCATGTCTCTGCTCCAGATGGAGGCCTCTACACAGCCACACGGTATGAATTCCGGAGCATCCCTGACATCCGCCGGAGCCGCCACCCGCACGCCCTGAGGACTGAGGAGGCACCGATGCACTGGCTCAATGGTCAGGAGATTGAGGCACAGGATGCTGGGGGAGGGGGGCAGGGGACTATTTATTTTTACTCCCTTGGGCAGTTGACCGTCCCCTCCCTAAATTCCCAGGTGAACCTGTCTATTCCTTTGTGGTGCTGACTGAGGGGTAGTGGTGGAGGGGATCCCCAGCCTGTCTCAGAGGCCACTTGAACTGTCCAACCCACAGATGCTGAGTTTGTCTTCTCTGTCCTGGTGCGAGAGAGCGAGGCCAGCACAGTGGGTGATGACGACAAGGTTTACTACTTCTTCACAGAGCGTGCCACTGACGAGGTCCCCAACAGCTTTGCTCAGAGCCGCAACAGCCACCGTGTGGCCCGTGTGGCCCGTGTGTGCAAGGTGAGTAGGACCAAGTCCAGGGCAAGAGTGTAGAAGCTGAACCTTTGACCCTGACCCCGTGCCCCTGCCTCCCCAGGGAGACCTGGGAGGAAAGAAGATCTTGCAGAAGAAGTGGACCTCCTTCCTAAAGGCGCGTCTCATTTGCCACATACCCCAGTATGAGACGCTACGTGCTGTCTGCAGCCTGGACGCTGACACCTCAGCCCGCACGCACTTTTATGCGGCCTTCACGCTGACCACACAGTGGTCAGTGCAGGGACAGTGGGGAGAGGGAGAGGAGGAACTGGGGACAGCATGGGGGCTGAGCAGAGGTCAGTGAGGATACGATAGGATCCCTCGTGGGGAGGCTGGCTGCAGAGAGAGACTTTCAGGTACACCCAGTTAGCCTGGGGCCAGAGGCCACAGTGGCCTACTGACCTTTGGAGAGGTCCTGAGGCCTAGAGCTGGGGTCGGCCAGGGTAACAGCAGGCTCCAGGCTGGGCAGGTGGCAGGGGGGCAGGTTCCACTCAGTGTGGCTCAGCCCCTTCCCCTATGTCCCTTCCTAGGAAGACCCTAGAGGCCTCAGCCATCTGCCGCTATGACCTGGCCGAGGTGCAGGCTGTCTTCGCAGGTCCCTACATGGAATACCAGGATGGTGCCCGGCGCTGGGGCCGCTATGAGGGCGGGGTGCCGGAGCCCCGGCCTGGCTCAGTGAGTGCCCAAGCCTAGGGTCGGCGCTGGGTGGACAGAACCCCTGGGAGGGGCAGAAGGATCTAGCCTTGGGGGTGGCGGGGGACAGGCAGGCAGTAGATTCCTGAGGTTCACCACCTCCGTCCCCCACCCCAGTGCATCACAGATTCATTGCGCACCCGAGGCTACAACTCATCCCAGGATTTGCCATCCCTGGTCCTGGACTTTGTGAAGTTGCACCCACTGATGGCCCGGCCCGTGCTGCCCACACGCGGACGGCCCCTGCTGCTTAAGCGCAATGTGCGCTATACACACCTCACAGGGACGCCTGTCACCACGCCTGCCGGGCCCACCTATGACCTGCTCTTTCTAGGCACAGGTACTTCTGACCCCTGGTCTGAGCCCTTTGGTAACTGAGTCCTTGATCCCCGTTGACCGCTAATCCCCTGGATGACTTTTGATCACAAAACCCTGGTGGCCATTGATGTTGATTCTTCATTGAACACTCACTACTGGTCCCCGATGACCACTGGCTCTGGGTAACTGCTGACTCCTGTCACCAAACACAGTGATATTTGACCCTGATCACTAATCATTTCTGCCATGACTAGCCCAGAGTTCCCAGTGTCCTGAGGAACTGCTACCGGCTGAATCCTTGTCCCTGATCTCATGACTCCCGAGCTGCTCCCCTTAGGCTATTGCAGGGGACCAAAACCAGATTCCACTGTTGGGTTCTGACCCTCTGCCCACTCCGTACCAGTCGATGGCTGGATCCACAAGGCCGTGGTGCTGGGCTCTGGGATGCACATTATCGAAGAGACGCAAGTGTTCAAGGAGCCCCAGTCTGTGGAAAATCTGGTCATCTCTCCAATGCAGGTAGCCTCTGACTCATGACCCTCAATATGGCTTTGCCAGAATAGGGGGAGGGAGTGGGTGGCTGGGCAGTGGCCGTGTGTGTCTGTAGGTGGGAGTTGGGGGTGTTGCCAACCAGCTTTGCTCTCTGACTCCCAGCATAGCCTCTATGTGGGGGCCCCTAGTGGAGTCATCCAGCTACCACTGTCTAGCTGCTCCCGCTACCGCTCCTGCTATGACTGCATCCTGGCCCGGGACCCCTACTGTGGCTGGGACCCCAGCACGCATGCCTGCACCATATTCAGCGGGTCCCAGGGGAGCAGGTGAGAGGTGGTGGGGGGCGTGGTGAGGGTCCCATGTGAGCAGGGAATCAGGGCCTGAGGGGAGGAGGAAGGCCTGCCAGCTGTGGGGGACGTGGGGGCAGTTGGCGGCAGCCTCGTGGATGCTGCTGCTGGGGAAAACTAAAGCTCAGTTCCCCTGTTCTTGAATCCAGGACGGCCCTGATACAGGACATGGAGAGAGGCAACCGAGGCTGTGAAGGCAACAGGGACACAGGTAAGTGACCTTCACAGGCTGCACAGCCTGTCCTCTCTACATCGATTGTCATTTACCTGTGCATGTGTGTCTCCGAACGGCCGCGTCTGTGGGCTTTCATCCAGGACATCCCAGCAGAGTTTGGCAGAGTAAGCGCTTCACAGACGGTTGTTGCCCAAAGAACCATAAATGAGGAGACAGGCTCAAGATGGGAAGTCTTTGTCGCTTCTGGAGCTTAGAGCCAAGTTGGGTGGGGGGGGGCAGACAATTAAATGATCACCCAAATAATTATTTCATTGGTTTTTGTTACAAAAGGAATACTAACAACTATGACAAGGGTTTGAAGGATAATGGGTACTTCCCTGAGGAAAATCAGTTGACTGAGCTGATGCCTGAAGAGCAGAAGTTAATCGCCACAGTGAACATGTACTGAGTACTTGTGACATGTGTTGACTGAACACTTACACACACGGTCTCACTTACTCTCCCAGCATCCCTGGGGGACAGGTGCCACGATCCCCATCCCCATGAGGGGCAATCTCTCTGAGGTCCAGGGAGAATAAGTAAACCACCCAAAATTAATAGGCTATTAAGTGGCAGGGTCAGAATTCAAACCTGACCCCGGGCGGCCTGACTCGAGTTTGTGCTTTTCATCACTGCTGTGCTCTTTCCTCCAAGTGAACCAGTGGAGGGCGTGGGGGGGGGGCGGGGGGCAGCACCCGAGCAGAAGGAACAGCAGGCAGATGAGCTTGGTGTGTTTGAGGAGGGGCTGGAGAAGTGGGCAAGGACCACGTTGAAGGAGGGGAGCGGCGTAATCAGTATGGTGTTTTTAAAAGGATACCCCCACTGCTGCATGGAGAATGGATTAGATGGGGGCCAGAGTGGGCCGGCTTCCCCAGTTGGGGAAGGAGAGAAGTGAACAGGTCTGAGATGGATTCTGGAAGCAGAATCTTGGTGAGGGTTAGATACAATGGTGAGGGGGAGAGAGAGGCAGGGGAGACTCCCAGGTTTCTTTCTAACTTAAACAGCTGAGTAGCTAGTGGTGCCATTCACTGTGATGACAATTCAAGGAAAAGACCTGATATAGTTTGGGAGGGAGGCTTTGGCCTTAGTTCCTGTGCCGTTATGTCCAAGAGGCCTCACACGGAGATGCCCTGCAGGTGGAAGATGTTAGAGTCTGATAGTCAGGAGAGAACCCTGGGCTGGAGGTCAAGATTACAAATCACCAGGAATTGAAACTGGGAAGGGCCAGTGCGAACCTTACATGGGAGCATGAGCACAGGAGACCTTGGTCAGTTGTCACCGTGCTAGGGATGCTAACAGTGAACCATCTGGCCTGCCATCTCTAATGCCCTCCCTGAGATAGACAAGCATTGACCACTCCTGTTTCTCACCCCCCTCCAGGGCCACCACCACCACTGAAAACCCGCTCTGTGCTCCGAGGGGATGATGTCCTCCTGCCCTGTGACCAGCCATCCAACCTGGCCCGGGCCTTGTGGTTGCTCAATGGGAGCATGGGCCTGAGTGATGGGCAGCATGGCTACCGCGTGGGCGTGGATGGGCTGCTGGTGACAGACATACAGCCTGAGCACAGTGGCAACTATGGCTGCTATGCTGAGGAGAATGGCCTCCGCACCCTGCTGGCCTCCTACAGCCTCACAGTCCGGCCAGCCACTCCTGCCCCAGCTCCACAAGCCCCTGCCATGCCTGGGGCACAGCTGGCCCCTGACGTGAGGCTGCTCTATGTGCTAGCCATCGCTACACTTGGCGGCCTCTGCCTCATCCTAGCTTCCTCCCTCCTCTATGTGGCCTGTCTTCAGGGAGGCAGACGAGGGCATCGAAGGAAATACTCTCTGGGTCGGGCTGGCCGGGCAGGGGGCTCTGCTGTGCAGTTGCAGACTGTTTCAGGCCAGTGTCCTGGAGAGGAAGATGAGGGTGATGATGGGGAGGGGCCTGGGGGACTGGAAGGTGGCTGCCTCCAGATCATCCCTGGGGAGGCAGCCCCAGCCCCACCGCCTCCACCACCCCCACCCCCACCGGCTGAGCTGACCAATGGGCTGGTGGCTCTGCCCAGCCGGCTGCGCAGGATGAATGGCAACAGCTACGTGCTCCTGAGACAGAGCAACAATGGAGCACCAGCAGGGCCCTGCTCATTTGCCGAGGAGCTCAGCCGCATCCTGGAGAAGAGGAAACACACGCAGCTCGTAGAGCACCTGGATGAGAGCTCTGTCTGAGCGCAGCCTCCTAGGACAAATGCTCTTCCAAGCCAGCCTGTCTGCCCCAGGCTGGGCTGCTGCTTCCCCAACACAGCCACTCTACCTTCAGTCCCCCCTCAACTCCAGGCCCTTCTCCCAACTTTTTGATGTCCCAGTAGGGCTGGCAGAGTCAGGCCCAGCCAAAGCCCCCTCCTCAGTCTCCACAGACCCATCTGTGAGCAGCCCAGGCCAACCGGTGCTCCTCAGAGGTGGGTACTCCCTCAGGACCTGGTGTTCTGTAGACCCAGTCCCAATTCCTATTCCCTTAACCCAAGCACTTGGGAGGAGAGGATGCCATCCTCCTGCCCCATTTGTCTGCTCAGACCCTTCCTCTTTCTCCCAGGCAGGGCTCTGCAGGTCCAGATGACCTCAATGTCACCACCCTCTGCATGGCCCTATGTGCTGGACGGTCCTGAAACCAGACGAGACCTCTGCCAGCCACCAGAGCCACCTGAGCCCTGCGTACATTCACACATGCACATGGATGAATGTCTGTCAGCTGGGCTGCAGGGCCCCCACCCCCATCTCCCGGTGCATTCTTGTGTTTCATTTCTCCTGGACTTTGGGTACCCTTCCAATTGCCACATCCCATCCTATCTAGTCCTCTCCCCTAGTTCCAGCCCCATGTGGTGACCTCTTTGGCAAGAGCTTGGGAACAGGCCAGCCTGGGGAGGTAAGACTGTGAGACTGTGTCATTCCCCTCTTCTTCCTTAATGTGCAGCCCTCGTGAGTCAGCCCCCCCACCCCCTTGGTCACTCTCAAGAGTGACAGAGAGAGCCCCAGGCATGTCCCTTCACGCACATGTGCTTACATTTCCACATGCATTTCTGAGCCTCCCTTTGCTGCCTCGGACCTGTGTCTGTTGGGTTTGGTCCATGGACGTTTCAGAGGGAGAGCCCTCTCCTGTCCAGCTGTCCTCTCAGACATTTCCCTAGGATGGGTGACCAACACTGCAATGAGCCAGCCTCCCTTTTGGGGACCAAGCATTTGCTACCCCTAGACCAGAGCAGGGGGAGGAGATCTGATGTCTCACCTGGCACATGAAGCCCGTTCTTGGAACTATGCAAAGGGCAGAGGCTGGGAGTTTGGATGCTTGGCTCCCATCCCTGTCCTACCTCACCGGGGCACTTTCAGGGTCCAGGGGCCTCTAAAGTCTCCAGGCCCATATGGGACAATCAAATCCTGACTGAGCTCCCCTGTTCCCCTTGGGTGAGGATGACTGTTATTTTTGTAGCTGAGAACGTGGAATCCCCACGGATTTTTACTGCCCTTCACCCAATCTCTCCCACCTCCACCCCACAATGAATGTATTTATTGTGAGAACGGCTATACTTATTTAGGAATGCCCCCACTCACCACCCAGGTGGGCAGAACAGGCATGTGACAGAGTGGGGAGCCTGGGCTCAGCTCCTCCCCCTCCTGTTGGTTAATAAATACCCTCTCTCCCCACAGCTATGTGTGTTCCGCTTGATCTAAATTGGCCTTCCCTGATCACCAGGGGGCAGGCTTCTGAGCCTATGGAAACAGTGCTGCAGGGTTGGCTCTGCTCCCCATAAAACCATTTGCAGAGAAAACTGGGATCCTCAGCTTCCATCTGGCTGCCCTGGGCAGGTACACAGGCCTTTATAAGGCTCTCACCACTCACTGAGCATGGTGATAAGGGCATGACAAACAAAATTACAACTGTTCAAGAATTCATACAAAGGTTTCTAGGTTTTTACCTCCTGACTCTCTTCCTCACCATTCCTCCCCCTTGTTTCAGCTGAGCCTAGAAGATGCTCCCTGTTTATCATTTCTCTTGTTCGTCCACAAGAAGCTTTTCAGTACCTCCCCTCCCCCAACAAAGGACAACATGAATTCCTTTCTGCAGAGGAGCCTGTCTTAGGGAATAGTTAGGACAAAGGCAAGCTTGTTACCACAGATCTAACCTGAGAATCACTCTCCAAGGGTCAGGACTAGATTAATCACGTGGCCTTTGATACTAACCATCCTGAAGGGTTATATGTTCCGCTTCTGGTTTTGGGATAAGGAAAAGCGAGGTTATATTTAAAATCTACACATATTTTGAAGACCTCAAGTGTAACCTCGAACAAGTTTATTATTTTTTTTTAAAGATTTTATTTATTTATTTGACAGAGAGAGACACAGCGAGAGAGGGAACATAAGCAGGGGGAGAGGCAGGGGGAGAAGCAGGCTCCCCGCTGAGCAGGGAGCCCGATGTGGGACTCGATCCAAGGACCCTGGGATCATGACCTGAGCCGAAGGCAGACACTTAACGACTGAGCCACCCAGGTGCCTTCGAACAAGTTTATTAACCTCAGTTTTCTAATCTAAACATTCACACGGATATAAAGTGGTTATCCTAATGCCAGGTTCACAGCAGGATATAAGATGCTAGCTCTCTAGCTCAATGGTTACAGAAACAGGACACGGGGGGGTTCTTCAGATCCCAATCTTGAAAGCACTCGCTGGGATTTAAGATCACTGTTATCAATCTGGGTTTCAGAAATAAATGCCTGTAATACCCTTGAAGAGTCAGGTTTCAGAGATATCAAATGGGGAAGAATTAGGAGACTAACAGTCACTGCCCTGCCTCATGAGCAACAAAAAGACAGCTCTTCTTTATCCCAAGCAAAAGCTTTGGCGTCAGTTTCCCTTTTGGTGGGCTCTATCTGCCTGTGTGGACTTGGAATCCCCTGAACCCAAAGAGGAAGAACCACCTCCACTGGGGTAAGAGTCCAAAGCCTGGGTATTGGAGTTGGTGGGCAACTCTTCATGGCACTTGCGCCTGGGCTAGGGCAGCATCTTGGACCTCTCGCGGGCGCAGCCCACCCAACGTTGTCGGTTTGTTGGTGAAGGGGTGCCACTGGCCCTGGATGCTAGGGCTGTCCGTGTGGAAGGGCTTGCGGATGCGGATCACGTCCAAGCCCGACTGGTCCGCCAGCTTCTGCACCAGCGTCGCAATCTCCTCGACTGACTTGCAGTGGATGCTCTCCTCACGCACTGCCCCGTTAACTGGCGGAAGGAAGGGGGTCGGGGGAGAGGAAGCGGATGAATCAGGGGTCAGAGCAGAGGAAGGCGAGCGGGCCCAGTCTCCACGCCCCCAACCCGCCCCCAGCCGCCCTCCAGCCCTCGCCCCGCCCCACTCACGGTATTCGGCCACTACTCTGGGCACACAGCACGGCCGCGAGTTTACGTATATTACGACCCCCGGGTTCCGTCGGGCGAAGTCGGCCACCTCTCGTTCCACGAACTCCCTGAGGAAGCCGAGAAGAGTAAGCACAGCGACCCCTGACCCGGGGCGACCTCAGCCCGGAGAGCACCCCGCGCCCTTTGCCCAGTTCACCTGGCGCCACGAGACGACGGCGCATCGCGGCTGAGGCTAAAGCTGAGACGCTGCAGCTGCTGCACGTAGCGCCCCAGCCCGTTGTGGAGGACACTGGCCAGGAAGCGGCTCGGGGTCCCGCGCGCCGTCATAGGTGCAGCGCCCAGGTAGCCCAGACCGGCCTGGAGGGGCTGGGGGGTGGGGGGGGCGAGACGAACGCCAAGGCTTCCGGTTCCGGGAACACCCGCGGCCGGGAGTTTTGCTTCCGCGGTCACGGCGCGAGGCGTGCCAGTGACCCGGGTTGCGGGCGAGAGGGGCGAGGGGAGGGTAGTGACGCGTGGTCAGGGTCGCGAGCAGCGCAGCTTCTGTCAGTAGAGCCGAGGGAGGACGCGGTCGCGGGGGCGAGGTGAGCGCGGGGACTGGCGGGAGCCGCCCGGTGGCGCTCTGGTCGTGGCGAGTCCCCTTTGAGGGAAGGAGCGGCGAAGAGGGCCTCCCCTTGGGGGCTGCGCGTTGGGGTCAGGAACAACGCAGGCGGCGGTAGAGATGGGAACGACGAGGAGATCCCCTGACCCGGCGGGAGTGGTGAAGAGATGATCTAGGGAAAGTAGAGCGGTGAGGGGCAGTGTGGAGGATCGAAGAGGTGAGGCGGTGGCGGTACGGGACCATACAGGTAGAGCGCCGGATAGAGGCACACGGACGTGAAAGATGGGCATAGATGTGAAGTAGCAATGCAGAGGGGCTGAAGAGGATTCAGAGAGATGTTTATGAGGGACAAGTTGTTAGAAAGAAGCCACCTCGAGTGGGCTCTGTAGAGTGTGCTGTGCAGAGGATCCCTAGGGTCTGACCTAGTGAAGGCACCGAAACCAGGGACGGAAAGCATTTCAGTTAGTGACTTCCTCGATTTGACTAGGAATGTGGGTACTCCTTCGAGGTGGGTACCCCCTCCGTATCCTGCTACTCCTGCGTGGGGAGTGGATGGGTCGGAGGGGCCTGCCCAGAAGCTTGGTCCCAGGCTCTCCTCGAAGACGGTACAGGAAGGACGCTCTCCCAGCCTTGGAGGTACCAGTGTTGCCTGTAACTGCAACTGAAATCCGCCAGTATTTGCGGGCACATGCGATCCCCTTCCAGGATGGCCACAGCTGCCTGCGGGCACCGAGCCCGTTTGTGAAGGCCTTGCAGCTCAAGGACCAAACTGGTGCTACTGCTTCCTTCAGCCTTTTCATTGACAAGACCACAGGCCGCTTTCTCTGCATGACCAGCCTAGCAGAGGGGAGCTGGGAAGACTTCCAGGCCAGCGTGGAGGGGCGAGGGGATGGGGCCAGAGAGGGGGTCCTGCTTGGTGAGGCCCCAGAAGCTGAGGACAGTGAGGAGGTCCGGAGGATCTGGGACCGAGCCATACCTCTCTGGGAGCTGCCCGAACCAGAGGAGGCCCAGCTGGCTCGTGTGATGTTTGGCCTTACCAAAGTGACAGATGATGCACTCAGGCGTTTCAGTGTGCGGTATTTGCGGCCTGCTCGAAGCCTTGTCTTCCCTTGGCTCTCCCCTGGAGGTTTGGGATTAAGAGGCCTGAAGCTACTAAGTGCTGAAGGCCAGGGAGATGAAGTGCACTATAAGGAAACCACCATTCCCCGGCCTGGTGTCTACCACAATCTGTTTGGATTACCACTGATCAGTCGGCGAGATGTTGAGGTGGTACTGACAGGTCGAGAGCTGGACAGCCTGGCCTTGAACCAATCCACAGGACTGCCCACCCTGGCCCTACCCCGAGGAACTGCCTGCTTACCCCCTGCCTTGCTCCCTTACCTTGAACAGTTTCGACGTATTGTGCTCTGGCTGGGAGATGACCTTCGGTCCTGGGAAGCTGCCAAGTTGTTTGCCCGAAAACTGAATCCCAAGCGATGCTCCTTGGTGCGGCCTGGGGACCAGCAGCCCCGTGCCCTGGAGGCCCTGAACCGAGGCTTAAATCTTTCTCGTATTCTGCGTACTGCCCTGCCTGCCTGGCACAAGTCTATTGTGTCTTTCCGGCAGCTTCGGGAGGAGGTGCTAGGAGAACTGTCAAATGTGGAGCAGGCAGCTGGCATCCGCTGGAACCGCTTCCCAGACCTCAATCGTCTCTTGAAGGGACATCGGAAGGGTGAGCTGACAGTCTTCACAGGTGAGCCCTTGGGAAATCACTACTTGGGGTAAGAGGCAAAGGATCAGGTGACAAAAGCATGTGGGTTTGGGCCATGGCAAATGTTAAAGAGGAGGCTTCTCCCAACTTTGAAGCCCTTGCTCCAGGTCTTGGTTTTAAGGGTAGAACTTTCCTCCCTCACCCAGGTCTGTGTTCAACCCCCCTGCAGGGCCAACTGGCAGTGGAAAGACGACATTCATCAGTGAGTATGCCCTGGATTTGTGTACCCAGGGGGTAAACACACTCTGGGGTAGCTTTGAGATCAGCAACGTGAGACTAGCCCGGGTCATGCTGACACAGTTCGCTGTGGGGCGGCTAGAAGAGCAACTGGACAAATACGACGAGTGGGCAGACCGCTTTGAGGACTTGCCTCTCTATTTCATGACTTTTCATGGGCAGCAGAGCATCAGGTAAGATTCCAAGGCCTAGGGTTTTCAAAGAATGGAAGGGCAGGAGAAGAGATCCCAACAGAATTTTCAGGAATGTTGGCTTTTTGCTGGGATGGTTTAAAGAGACTACTTATAATTGACTCTTGAATTCATTGCCTTTTCCTCTTCCCAGGACTGTAATAGACACAATGCAACATGCAGTATACGTCTATGACATTTGTCATGTGGTCATCGACAATCTGCAGTTCATGATGGGGCATGAGCAGCTGTCCACAGACAGGTGACATCCTCTTGTCTCTCTGGAACCCACTTGAACACGCAGTTCTTCTCACGCAGTTGGCCCCTAGGCACGCACACTGTACTCTTTTGTTTTCTGACATGTGTGTTTGCACACACCACCCCATATGTATTTCTGTCTCATAGAGGTGTGGGTTGTGGTAGTAGGAAGTATGGATAGGGACCTAAGTGTGAGTCCTTGGGTAGAGTGGGTTGGGGCGGTCTGTGGGGAGATGTGAATGAATCAAGAGTATGGGTATGTTCTTGTTCTTCTCTCTGTCTGATGATGTCTTTACTTTGATGGGGTTGAGGTAGGATTGCCGCTCAAGACTACATCGTTGGGGCCTTTCGAAAGTTTGCAACAGACAATAGCTGCCATGTGACACTGGTCATTCATCCCCGGAAGGAGGATGATGATAAGGAACTGCAGACAGCATCAATTTTTGGTTCAGCCAAAGTAAGTGGCCTTTAGAGGAGCCCAAGCTTTGGTCACAGGTGTGACCAGGGATGGCCTTCATTCAGCCTTAAATCATCTTGACTGTCCACCTGCAAGAGGCAGGAGACAGCTGCCTCTGGGGCCATGACATGAGGAACACATGTGCTAGGAATATAAAGGCTGATAATAGTTGGTCCTTTGCCTTCACATCGGAGCTCACATCGTCCAGTGGGGAAAATAGTGAGACAGTGATTATAACTCAGTATAAGAGCTACAATAGGCAACACAGGTATTTGGGGAACAACGAAACATCTGAGTCAGCCTGGCACATCTGGAGAGACTTCCTTGCCCATGAGGGGAGAGGAGGTATCAAAAGAGGTCGGGCTGAGTTCTGGCAGCCAGTAAGTGTTAAATAATCGAATAAATGGGAGGGCTTTCTGGGCAGCAGGACCAACCCGATCCTGGAGCTTCCAGGGTTATGCTGAGTGCCTGTCACATGCTAGGCCTGGGCTGGGCACAGGGAATCCAGGGTGAGGAGCACAAACTATGCCACAAGGGAACAAACATGGAGCTAGGGAAGAGAGTGACACACAAGTGCAAAGATGGTGGTTCTTTCTTTATGGGGATCAAGAATGGTCTCTGATGAAGTGTGACATTTAGACCGAGACCTGAACGATAAGAAGCTGGGGTTGAGTGGGGTGGTGAGCTGTGGAGGAGAAGTGTCACAAGCAGAGGAATCCGGGGCAGTGAGGTAGTCAAGGAACTGAAAGACAAGTGGCCCCAGGATCATGGTCAGTAGTTCAGGGAGCTTTGCCATTCTTCCCTGGACCTTCAGCCTTCCTTTCTGCTTCTCAATGCTCCTTCCTCCTTCTGCCCCCATCCCCCAGGCAAGCCAGGAAGCGGACAACGTTCTGATTCTACAGGACAGGAAGCTGGTAACTGGTCCAGGGAAACGGTATCTGCAGGTGTCCAAGAACCGCTTTGATGGAGACGTAGGTGTCTTCCCACTGGAATTCAACAAGAGCTCTCTTACCTTCTCCATACCACCAAAGAGCAAGGCTCGGCTCAAGAAGGTCAAGGATGACAATGGGCTAGTGACCAAAAAGCCTTCTTCTGGCAAAAAGGGGGCTGTGCCCCAGAACTCCGAGACTTGCTTGGGTCAGGCCCACCACCCCTACCAGCCAGACCCCTCCAAGCCCTCAAGGTGAAGGCACTGCAGAGCTGGACACTGAAATGAGCCTGACAGAACAGGCTGGGACACAGACTTTCTTAGCCCTCTGCTAAGGCTACCTCTGTCCTGTGGTCCTAAGCTAGGGACCCTCCTCAGTCAGAGGGGCCTAACCTGGGGCAGAATTCCATACTGAGAGAATTCAATTTAACAGATATTTGAGAACCTCCAGTGTGCCATATACAGCACTGGCAAGACAGGTGAGGTCCCTGCTTCTCTAGAACCCGCAGTCTGGTAAGAGAGACAAGAAAATAATACAAAACATAGTTTCAAACAGCAAGATATACTATGAAGAAAAAACAGTAATGCAATAATGGTTACAGGCTAGTTTAAGGTATCTGAATAGGTATCTCTAAGCAGAGGACCCTGGAGATGGGGCCTAAAGACCTAGGATTGAGCCATGTGAACATCTGGAGAAAGAGGGACCCAAGCAGAGGGAAAATTAGACACAGAGGCCTGTGGTGGGAATGAGCAGATTGAGTACAAAGCCCTGGGTTCAGGCCCCCTGAACCTGGAAGGGAATAGAGGACTTCTTGCCAAAACTCCAGCTTAGGTTTCTGGAGCCCCAGGGTGATACGGTGGGTATCAGACTCTGCTGCCCACTCTGGACCCTGCCATGTGGTGGCACTCGCTACCACTGGATCCTAGGTGCTTGGCCATGTAATATCAGGGCCCCAAAGACGGAAGCTGGCTGGAGAAGAAAGCTGTGAACCCAGAGTGCCTGCCACCTGGACACTGATTCCATGTTATGCTGCCTCAGACCACTGGAGTGGACACAGTCATGACTTTTTGTAGAGCCTTTTCTAGTTTTACTGAAAAAAATTTTCCATTGCCTTTGTTTCTGTGTTTTTTCTTACTTGTCCACCAGATGTCTCCCCAGTCTATAACTGGATTTTCCTCTTGATTTGAATAGGGAGTCTTTGAGCTTTGCGCTCCCAAGGAAGCAGGGGCATTAAAGGGCCTTGACCCACACATCCCTTTACGCCTCTTCTTGGCTTAGGGATGACAGAATGGTGCCTCTTTATCCCTGTCTCCCCTGAGGGTCTCCATGTGATCCCTGGCAGAGGTGTAGGTCACTGGGCCACATGCCTAGGCCGTGCCTGACCAGCTGTCCCTAGGTGATACGAGCCACTCACTGACCTCTCAGTGTGGACTCATGCTCAGTGTCTTCTTATCTGGCTCCCCATCCATTTCCCTCGTCCTTGTACACTCAGTATTTCTCTTACGTTCATATGTGTCAGAACTCCTGGGACTCTTGAAAAATGCAGAACCTAGGGCCTACTCTCTCCCCAGTAAACACGCACACAGATGTTTTTAATTCTGAAGGTCTGAGGAAAGGTACAGGATTCCTCATTTTTAACAAGTACTGAAGGAGATTGTAAAGTTAGAGGCCTTGTCAGAAATAGTCCTAAATGAGGGCACTTTCCCATCTCACTTCCTCTGATAGCCAAAAGTCCCATTTTCCCTTTAGATTTGCATGCAAGGATAGTCAGAATGCAAGATGTTCTGAGGGGGCTGGAGAGAAGGCTTTTGTAAGGGTGAGCAGAGGTTTCCTGCTCCCTTGAAGCAGGTCTGCCTTACCAAGTTCTCCCAGTCCACCTAAGGGGGCTGCTTCTGGGGCCCTGTGGAAGGCTCTGGGGTCTCTGGTCTGTTGTGTGTGAGAACTGTGGCTACAACTGTCTCCTGAAACAGACCCTGGAACAAAGCTGTTCTCTGGGGAAGAACCTGCGGGGGAGGGAAGGGTAGCTCCTCCAGGGCCTCCCTTCTTGGGGGTCTCTCCCAGACTGGCTGGAGCCAGGCCTCCTAATCCTGCAGTAATCATTCCCAGCCGCTGGCTGGTCTATGCCTCATCCAGGATCTGTAACACTGAACGTCAGCCATACCTTCCAGATGCACACCACCAGGTCATTCCTACCTCTAAGGATTCTGGTCTACTGGGAATGCCTGGTGTGTTCTCAGGAAATCCTTGAGGGATTTCCATTAGGGGGCCTTTGTGAGGTCTCTGCCAATTGGGGACAGAGGAATAGATACACACTTGCCTGTCTTCCCCTACACTCCTAGCAGACTCCCCACATAGCACAAACCGCAATGATGGGAGGCGAAGTTAATGCTCCCCCAGCCCCACCCCCTACACACATTCCTTTGCACACCTGTCTTAAACTCCTCACATCAAGATTAGTTAAAAGTATGTTCAGGAGTCTCCAGCCTAGAAAGCAGTGGGGGATCCCTGGGTCCTATGTAAGGTCCCTGGGAGCCACTGTCCCTATACCCAACCAGAGTGGATTGAGGCAAATTACCTAGGCTCTGCCTCTATCCAATTGGATATTAAGAATCTCCCTGAGAGTTCAGGAAGGGCCTGCCAAGCAGGGTCCAGCTGGGTCTGCAGCCCTATCCTCAGATTTAGTGTCATTTTTATCTGTGAGGGGGCATCTTGGGTCCTCTAGTAGCTTCTTTACTACAGGTGGGTTTGAGAAGAGACCTAAATTCACTGTACTCCTGCTGCCCAAGTACTCAGGCTGCAAGTATGGACCAGATACCTGTAGATACCACAGTCTGTGCCTTCCCACAGGCTGCCTTGGGTGCCACCGGGGGAGCCCTAGGTGCCCCCCTGCAATACAGGGCAACTTCCTGTTTGTGCCTGTGGGTGGAACTTTATGAGTCGAAGGGGAAGCCTGGCCATGCTCTGTGGGGGGGGGGCCAGAACTGGCAAACATGCTCACCTGGGCAGAAACCTACTCCGGGGGAGGGGGAGGTGCTGGTTCTGCTAGGGCAGTTCCGACCGACCGCAGGGTGGGGCGGGGTCTGTTTTGGTGAAACCCGAGCCGTCTTTGTCTGCTTCCTAGGGGTTTTCCTTGTTCCTGGGGAATGAGCTGAGAGTGGACCCGGTTTGGCTCCCTACAGGGCAGGGCAGGGGCAGTAAAGCCCTATCGTCAACTTGGTTAGGGCGGCCAGGTAGTTTAGTTCTCGGTCACGTGCTGCTCGTCCCTTTCCCTAGTCGAAAACCAAATCCAGAAAGCTGTGAAGTCGGAGGCCAGAGGGGCAGCCTCAGGCCACCGTCGAGCTACCGCTGGGCTGGGTACCGGGTCGGCTGTTGTGGGGGTGCTGGGCAGACCACTCCCCTCCCTGGGTCGGGGGCGCGGCCTCAACCGCCCCGCCCCGCCCCGCTCCACCAGGCCGGGCCAGGCGGGCGCCGGGAGTCCGGAGCCCGGAGCTGGCTGGGAGCCGGCAGATCCGCGGCGAGGAGGTGCCCGTGCTGGAGCAGGAGCCGGGCGGGAGCTGGAGCCGCGGCGCAGGTGGCGCTGGGTGAGTGGTGGGGCCGTGGAGGTGTCGGAACTCCAGCCTCCGGCACATCCCGGCTCCGGAGCGAACTTTCCCGGTCTGGGGAAGCCGGGGGTTGGAGTGAGGAAGGGGTCCCATTCTGGGGTGGGGGCGGGGGGGTGCACGCGGGGAGCCTGAACAGGGAACCGACACGGAAACTCACACCGAGGGGTCCACACACGCGCGCACACAGACCCACGCACTTGGGACACACGAACCCACGTGCACTCAGGAAAGGACGCGCCCAGTGGGTTACCCTTGCAGTCCCTGGAGCAGCGCCACCGGCCCACACGGACCACCAGCGAACAGGGTGCTCTGCTGTCGCGTACTTGACGGGGGTGGGAGAAAAGGGCTGCCCGGCGACCGCCGACGGGGGCGGGCCGGGGGGGGGGACACCTCCGGAGGTTCCTGCTTCCTGGCCGCCCACAGGTGAAGACTAAGACGTAAACAGGCGCCGACCACGTGATCGCTTCGGAGACAAGTGGGCTGTGCTTCCCCACCCCCGCATCAGGGCGAGGACCTGCCTCCCCAGTCCTGGGCGAGTCTGCGAGGTCTCCTGTCGGGCCGTATTCCATTCTCCGCCTCAAGAAATGTTAAGCCTTCCCCCAGAAATGGGAGCACAACGCCCCCTGGAGTCCGGGTAGCGCAGGACTGAAGACTGTAGGGCTCGGTGGGGTTACCTGGGCTCCGCTCCTTCCTTCACCCGAACACGTTCATGGTGCCCTCATCCCTGAAGGTATCGGAGGAGGGCACTATTTTTGATGGCAGTGTACGGCAACCCCCGCCCCATACCTCCAGTCTGGGGAGCAGCTGCCTGAGCGCCGGTGGGTCCCCTTCCTGCCACCACCCCTCCTTGCCGAACTGGGACCTCCTCCCCTCACTGTAGGAACAGAAAGCCCACTCATGCAAGAGTGGGAGTCCTCCTTTGCCAGAGAATGCATGAGGGTAAATGTGCCCTAAGTACGGGAGTGGGCCCATCTCCCTGCCCTACAAGGGAGGATGAGCCCCCTCCCCCAGGGAATGAGGGAGTGGGCAGCGGCCCTCTGCCTCCCTCTCTGCCCCACCCTCCACCCCTCCACACATGCTGAGCCCAGCTGCTGCCTGAGCTTCTGGGCTGGCTGCCAGAAAGGGGAGGAGGCTCCTGGTGCCCCAAGAGGCTGGGATCAGGGCAAGGCCAGAGGAGGGGGTCTCTACTGGGGGGCGGGGGGGCTCAGTCTGTTCTTGTGAGGATCAGGGTCTGGGGTGAGCCTGAGGGTGGTTGGGCTATGTCTCCCTTTCCAGGGAAAAAGAAAGAAAAACAACCCCTTTCCATAGAGCTAAAAATAGAGCTGAGAGCCGGCCAGGGCTGTGGCCTGGAAGGGGGGGATGCTCCTTCCTGGGGCGGAGGAGCTCTGGCAGGCCTTGGCGTTGGGGGTGGGGTTGCAAGTAGGGGGTGGGAGGCGGTCCTTGCCCAGGGCCGTGGGCATCCGCTGACCTGACTGGGGCACAGAGACCCCTCGGGGAAAGTCTGTGTGGTAGAATGTTTGTGAAACACCACGTGTATGTGTAAGTTGTCTGAATGAGACCACCAGTGTGTGAAAGATGCTTAGGAGAGGAAGCCCATTTGAGATTGTGTCTCGGTAGGAAGGACTTTGAGTCGATGTGAAAGACTGTGCACAACAAGTGTGTGACAGTTTGCCTGTGTGTGAGTTGGCCTGAAAGATTATGGAAAGAAGGAACATGGAACCACGTGATGGATGAGACTGTGTGATTGTGGCTGCAGGGGACTGAATGTGGGAAAGGTCGTGTGGGTGTTATGAAGACTGTGTTGTTTGCGAGAGGGTGAGAATATCTGTGACCCTGAGAAGACAGGGAGTGTTGTCAGCTGTGAGGCTGGTGTAGGTTCGGACTGTAGGTTTGGACCGCCTCAACCCAGTGACTGCTGGGGAGGGGGGGGCAGGGGCTGCCTCTCTCCCAGCAATGACCTCTCTCTTAACACATGATTCCGAAGGAAGGTTGGGGAGCAGACAGCCGCGCCCGGGACAGGCCTGGGCTCGCGGGGTCGAGAGGGTACAGTGCTGGGGAGCCGGGTAGGGGCCCCCAGGGTTGGGGGGATGACGGTGTATTCTCCGAAGTGTCGCCAGGTGGCGCCACCTCCGCAAATCCGAATATGCCTCTATCAACCGCTGGGGGTGGGGCAGGCACGGCCCGAGCCTGGGTCCCCGACCGGTCCTGGGGAGCAAGGGCCCGGCAGCCGGGGAGGGTTGGGGGGGCAGCTGACCCTCGGCGCCCCGCTCCGGACTCCGAAACCGGAGAGTGTGTCTTGCGGGGCAGGCTTCGACCGGAGGAGCGGAGGGGGAAGGGCGGCCGCTGTGGCGCCCGGCCCTTTGTGCTCGAACAATGACCAGCTGCCGCTGGCCCCGGGGCCCGAGTAGGGGT